>NW_026067967.1:4568524-4703743 GCF_014885135.2 Alexandromys fortis | reverse complement strand
ATCAAAGTGCCTAGTGAGGTTCAATATGGGAAATAAAACTTCTTACTTTACAGTGTGAACATGAAAATTAGAGGAGATTGCATATATCATTTAAAAGATTGACTATTTCATGGTAAAGATTTGGTGTATGTTACTAATTAATATTTTCAGACTTAGCAAACTTTCACTGAAGACATCATATACTCAATGTCATGCTAGCAGCCATAGATGCACTCATCATGTGTCTATGGCTTTTCCTGAGCATCTGTTGTGTGTGCTAGACTGTTTCAGGTGTTACTATGTTATTTAACTGGACAGATACAGGTGAATTCACCATTCTCTTCTTGTATACTTTCATAGTGTCATACTCTAACACTGAGCCATTGTTGGGCTAATCACTACCAAAAAGAGGATTGGCTAGCATTGCCCAGTCCCTCGCTCAGCCCTTGCTTTGTATTCTTTTTTCTTCCTTTTCAAGAGTTCCAGTTTTGTATGGAAGGGCTGACACACAAATGGCTTAACACACACACACATACACAAACACACAAATGTTCATGTTTAACCATCTGTAGCACAAATAATAAAAACCCAAAGACAGATAGTAGGGTCGTTCAAGCTGAAAGACCAGAGAAGCAAAACAGCCAAGCCACTAGAGAGCTTTTACCTCTTTGAAATCTTCAGCCTGAAAGAGCGAGCTCCTGTCTCATCCCCTTATCTTCCTCTCTAGTGCTGGAATTAAAGGCGTGCACCACCACTGTCCAGCCTCTATGACTGACTAGTGTGTTTGCTGGGATTAAAGGTGTGTGCCTCCACCACCTGGCCTGTATGGCTGGCTAGTGTGGTCAGCTTTGCACTCTGATCTTCAGGCAAGCTTTACTTGTTAGATAATAAACAAAATATTATAGCCATCAGTCTATATAGGCATTAGGTTTACACCTTACATGCTGTCTTCTCTGTATCCTCAAGCAGCCCTGTGATACACATTCCTTTATAATATTCATTCAACAGATAGGAACAGCGAGTCTCAGAGAGACTGTCACTTCCTCTGAGTCATACTGCAGGCAAGAAGCACATTGGTTGCTGGAAATAAGCCACCTCACTTTGGAGCTCTTCTGTGACATGAAGGTGTTTACTCACTTGTTAAACCAGGCACTTCTGTCAGTGTTCCGTCCCAACTCCCCCCTAGAGAATCAGCAGTCCTTAAGGAAGGAGTGTGTAACTCCATCTTTTCAAAACACAAGAGCTGCTTTCGAAAGTGAACGCTTGATGCCTGTTTCAGGTAACAAATTAAGAAGTAGAGTATAAAGGATTTGAAGCCAGTCTTGACACAAACTATTTCTGCCTGCGTTTTCCTTTGAGGGTTTTGTTTGCAGCAGGAATCAGGTTTTGTAAATAGGAGCTTTGCTTTGCAAATGCTCCCCGAAGAAGGCTTTTGGATATTCTCTTGAAACAAGGTCAGACATTTGCACACAGGGCTCACGGATGTACTCAGGCAAATGGGGCACAGCATGCCAAACACTCCTGCTACTCCTGCCAAGTGGTGTCAGTAGAGGCTGGGGACTGCTGCAGATCCTTCAATCATCCTGGGGACAATTTTTTGCCTTATCTGGGTTCAGTTAAAAGAGTTAGACACACATTTTATCCCATTCTGATTATTAACTTTTTTTTAATTAAAAAAAAAAACTCTCAAAACTGAACTCTCAGATACCTGTTAGTGAGGAAATGGGCCAGGGAGAATTGTTTCTTTGTTCGAAGTCTCAGAACCAGCCATAAAAGGCCAACCACAAGGGTATGAGAGAGGAGAAGAGAAGATCCCATGTGGACAGCATCTTTGGGGAAATGGGGGTATAAAGTAAAGAAAGCTTGGGGCAACTATCGGTGTCATATAGTAGGAAAGAAAGTGGTTTGAACTGGATGTCACTTTTGGTCTCTTGCAGATGCTAGTAAAGTTAGGATGATGTTGATTTTGTTTTTTGTCACTTTCTGTAATGTATTGCCGAAGGTGGCTGAAGCACATTGAGCTCCTAAATGTGTATGTGTTACATCGATTCTTCTTTCGTAGGGATTGGCTGTGCATAGGAAAGGCAATGAAGTGACCGATGACATAAATGTGCTCAGGATGCTCAGTCCATTCCTATCACAGAGCATCCTCTGAGCAGAACTGGGGAGCAGCACTGTGGCTTGCCGGAGCATCCCTTTCTATCCAAGACATGATTCGTGCACTGTTTCGGTGGGAAAGATACAGCTCAGCAAGGCTGCAGCTATCATAGAGGTATACAAACTACAGAAAGCAGTGTGATAGTTCGCTGTAGAAGAGGCTTCGCGAAAGTTCTGAGACGTCAATGAGTCTTTGCAGACGTGTGCCTGGCAAGAATGAAATAGGAACGCATTCAGAGAAGAGCCTTGGAAATGAAATGGCTAGAAGCTGGGCCACGAGGGTGAGTTGGCAGGTTAGGATTATCTCTGACTTCAGCACGTGCAGTCAGAACACAGCCTACACACACACACACACACACACTGATAACAAGAAATGTGTTGAAGTATGTGATTGTATAGGATATTTGAGATACTCTAGTATATTACTTTTATATTTCTTTATTTGTGTGGTAGTTTGGGGAAGCTTGTGTGTAGTATGGAAGGCATTGGGAGGTCAGAGGACAGATTGTGGGAGTCTATTCCTTCCTTCTACCGTGTGAATTCTGGAACTAGAATTGAGGTTGCAAGGCCTGGTCTAAAGCAGTTTTCTTCACTGAGCTGTCTTCCTGGTAGGCATACTACTTCCCTAAAATTTCCAATGCCTAGGTTTCAAGATGGAGAGAGAGACCAAACTCTCATTGCTGACAACTGTATCAAGATCTGAATGTATTCTAATAAAAATAGTTTCAAAGGAATCTGATACAGATTAAATTTCCAAAAAAGGCCATGCATACTAGGGAGAAGGCACGAGAGTTAAGACAGCAAAATAAATAGTCAGAGAATACATCTTTAAGCTTACTCTGATTTGAAAGTGTGTGCTCACAGTCCGGCTTTGCTGCATACCACAGCTTTCAGATTTACAGCAGGATAAGGTACCACTAGTAAGTCGTTTCAAACTTTGTGTCAGTAATTAAAACTGTTAATGCATAAGCACAATGGGTAGGTGTTATTCATTCATATCCACTTTTATGTGTGTTGTTTTGTGTTGAATGTGTTGTGTCTTGTGCAGTGTGTGTGTGTGTGTGTGTGTGCATGTCTGCTTTGTGTACTTGCTAATTTGAATGTGTGCATATCTGCATGCAAGTGAGTATGAGCATCCACGTGGAGGCCAGGAGACGATTGCCAGTGTGTTTCCTTGACTGCCCTCCCTTGTTATTTCGGGGCAGGGTCTCTCGCTGAACCTGAAGCTCACGAATTGTGCTAGGCTCTCTGTGCCTTGTGCTTGCTCACTCTCTATGCTCAGCACCCAGCTTCTTATGGGTGCTCTGGGGATCCAAACTCAGGTCCTCGTGCTTGTCCAGTAGGCACCTTGCCAACTGCATCACCTCCCCAGTTCCCATATCTTTATTGTCGTAAGAAAATGTTGTAGTTGTTTTGAAGCAAGAACCAGAGTCAGCCCACTAAATTAATTATTCTCCCTACCTATGAAGATTTTTCTCTTCTGGTTCTCTTTCTTATACTGTTTGGCCAATTAACCTTTAGCCTTGTCTATTCTGCTTTCAAGTACGGTTCTTGAGGAAAGTGAGAGTAGGGAACAAATTAACATACATATGTTTAAGAATGTGTGTTGAATGTGGAAAATGATGGGGTTACATTTCTCATACCACTCGTTTCCAGAGTTGATTTCTGGGAGAAGCTGAAAACGATGCCTTGGGCCGATGGAGGTGACACCATTTTAATAGATATTAAATGTCCTATGCAAAAAGCTGACAAGCCTAATTGAGTTTTCTCCGAGATTAATCAAATTAACTGACATGAAGCATTTCAAGGCACAATGCACACAGGCTGCTGTCCAAACCAGTTACAGCTCAAATGTGCAGGGGGATGGACAAAGCTAACCGTGTTTGGGGAGCTGGGAGATCTAGCACTTGGGACGAAGGTCCAGTGGAAGGGAGGACCTTGGGGCTCTATGAATTACAACTGGCTAGCTGCTCACAGGTCATTTGCTCCAAGGAGATGCTGAGTTTCTAGATAGACCCCTATAGCCCAGGGTCCTCAAAGAGCAGGACTGCTCATGGAAGTGGATGCCCTTGGGGACAGTCTGATGAGGGGACGGTAGGTAGAAACGAGCTTCCCACCGCAGTTTTAGGATTAGAAACTCCCCTGCAGCTTATGTGTCTTATACTCCTCCCTATTGGTTGTTCTGGGGGTTGGGAGGAACCAGCGCTATTTTTGTGGCCTGCATTAAAATCTATGCTGGATATTTTGTGTGAACTGCTGAAAATTCACTTTCTACTCCCATCTACCCCAATCTAAGTTCCAATTATGGATGGGTCTTTGGCAATCACAGCAGTAGTTTTCTGTGTACCCTGGCTTCTGGCCAGTTTGTTTTACGGAGGCCTAGGAAGAGAATGAGCAGGGGAGGAAAGGGTGATTCGCTATCGTTCTCTGTCTCCCTTCACTCATAGCCTCCCCACACAGATCTTGCTTCCATCTGCTAGACTCTGTTCCTGTTCCCTGTTCATGCAGAGGACTGTGATCTAGGACGGTGATCTGTGAGTCTCCCCTAAATAAATAACCCATTATTATATGTAATTCTGAACTACTGTGGGATTATTTTGTATTTTTCGCCATCATTTCAATTCAATCCACCTGTCCACTCAAATTTAACCTTACTCAGGAGAACAAGAAAAACTCTACAAAATGTAATATACTATAACTCAAGGATGCCTTTTATTCGGTGAACTAGATTTATCTTGAGTCTACTATTAACCTGGTAATACTACAATTCTGAATTTTGTGACTCGGACTGAATCACCAAAGGACTATTCAGAATGTAAGTTAAATTTTATCATCTAGTTAATCCAAACCTTGATTTTTATGATGAGACCAGTGAGGCCAGCTGTTTTATACAGTGAGATTTCTTCTTATTAGTGGCAACACCTTGGGGGAAAACAGTGGCCATTATAATCACTTCAGAGACTGGAGAGATAGGTTTGGTTCTCACGCTCCACACTGGCAGGCTTACGACTGCCTGTAACTCCAGTTCCAGAGTATCTGATGCCCTCTTTTGGCCTCCGTGGGCACCTGCACACAAGTGATAAACACACAGGCAAGCAGAGACATACATATACACATAAGTAAAAACGTTTTTAAAGAAATTACTCCCTAATTGTTTACCCTAGTTGACTTGAACTGTGAATTTGAGTTATCTGAAACGTGTGTATCAATTAACTGATTTGTGGCTCAGATTTACCTGTGGGCATGTCCGTGGGGATTACCTGGTTATTAGTTGATAGCTAACAGGAGAGGGCAGCTCACTGTGGGCAGCATGATTCCATAGACACGTGATTCTGGACAGTAGAAGAACTTAGCTGAGCACAGGTCTGAGGGTGGGGGGCAGGAAGCAGCATTTCTCTCCGGTTTCTGCTTTAAGTTCCTGTCCTGGCTCCCCTCGGGGCTGGGCTGTGACTTGGAAATAGAAAGTAAAGGAAACCCCTTCTTCCTTGAAGCTGCATTTGCCTGTGTTAATATTAGAGTTGTTCAAGATAGAGACTAGGATTCAGATCCCAGCCCTGTGATTGCCTGTTCTCTCTCTCCCTGGAATAAACTTTTGATTTTAAACATTTCATTCTGCTTCACAAAAGTGACAGGATTGAAAAATGGTGGCCCTTCAGTTGATTGATAGGCGACATCCTCAACAGGAAGGCAACTTGAATCAGTAGCATCATCAAGCCATTATGAGAAACAACGTATTAGCATAACATCAATACCTCATTTTAAAAAGCGTGTGTCTAATAGGCGTGCATTTAAGGGGCTTCACTTACTCCAATTCAGTTTGTTTCTTTTTCTGGTTATGGAAAGCGAGACACTATCTTTGGCATACTGAAAAAGCTTCCTTCCAGGGAGGGGTGATTAAAGAGAGAAAAAACAGAGAGGAGGGACAGAGGCAGAGTCGAATGTCACGGTGAAGTCCAGGTCAGCCTGTTCACACAGCTAGGACATTTTGAGCTTTGTTTGGGAGTGGTATTCCTGAAGCGAGGTTCTGAGCTTCATGCAGTACAGGGGCCACCATCCTGCTACTTTGAGTGTAAACTGTGTGACCTCTGAGATATGGCTTCATACATACGTTGGAAACAATGATGTATTTTTTCACAGCAATACTGCCAGCATTAAACATAGTAAAACTGGAAGTTCAGTGGTCTCACTGTTGGGTTTAGTGTAACTCGTATCTTACAGTATGCCGCAAACATGTCACATAATACACTTCGGGACACGGGGTGAGCTGAGGGACCCTTATCGGCATCACCTGTGACCATCCTGGTCTTCCTTCCCCCTGTACCGTCCTAGGCTCTTGCCTGTGACAATGTCTTCTCTTGATGATCATCCAACTGCATTTATGAAATGTTCACAGCGTAAGTTTCCCTGGATGACACAGAGCTAAGATGGGTCCTGCCTCTAGCTGCTCCGTTTGCACAAATATAGCCCCACCATCAGCGGTTTGAGACCATGTTCTCACTGCTATGTGTTGGGTTTGGTCTGTTTTCAGTTTCAACTGAATTGCTCCATAGATATAGAATTGATTGTAGCAGACATTTTGTGATGGTAGAATTAAAAGTGATTTATAGTTTAAGGTGTCATAAATGTCTGCGTTCACTTGATTTCTTTATTAGTATTGTGCTCTGTTACTCTGTGTGTGGTCTCTGACCTCACACAGATTCTCAGTGTTCTTTGTGTATGCAGAAATTCTAAATTTTATGGTAAAATTTAATCCTGGTCAGGATAGTGTGGCAGCAGAGGGAGTCTTCTATATACAATTTTTAAAAATTAATACACTTTTTCTTAGGCAGAGGTAGATTTAATGCTGTTTGGGGATGGTCTTAGCATCACCGAGTGTGACTGCTAACTGTGCTTCTGCATCCTCCTGAGGTCTTTTCCTTGACACATACAATGAGGAAACAAGGGCTACCTTCTGGGGTTGTTATGAAAATCCAATAAATCATCTATCCACTCAATAAATCTTATCTCTATGGTTCTCATTTCCCTGTGTCTGGTTCTGAGCACAATACTGGAAATGCAAAAAAAAAAAAATTGAGAACTGAGTTTGGGCCAGCAGGATCCCAAAAATCTAGAGAGAAGGAGAAAAATCAATGGGACGTCAGAATTCCTGGGTAGATATTCTGATATGGCGAGGAATGTGTGTGTGTGTCGGGGTAATGCTGGTGTTTATGTGGTTTATTTGTCTAGACTGGGCTTCATTATGAATTTGGTGTCGCACCCTTTGTATAGACTACAAGTCACATGACTAAGTAGTGAACCATCTTAGGATACAATGGTAGGAAGTTGGACTCTAAGGTTTATGGTCTTAATTACTGTGTTAAGCTATAGTAATCGAACCAAAACACAGAAGATATGCATCATAAGAACTTCATAAGGAGTCTGCCTGGTTTTAGCCTTCTGAATACAGCAAGGAACATAAAGCAAAAAGAGAATGATAGAATGTCCCCACTCTCTCAGGCATATCTGCACAGTTATGAAGAACAGTGGCACTTCCCAATTAAAAAAAGAGCCACAGCATTTAAACCATAATTACTAAGCTGGTTTAATCACGGTTATTAAGCAGAATGCATTTTGTTACTGTAACAAACTGCCTGCGCTGTAGTGAATTTACAAAGACCAAAGGCCGGTTTTGGCTTACAGTTTTGTTGACTTCAATCTTTCCAGTACATGACTGGTTGGATCCATTGCTGTGGGGTTTGTGGTGAGACAGTCATTCACTGCAAGACTGAGTAGAGGAACGCCATGTCCTTCATGGCCAGAAACGGAAAAGGGATAATGACGAGACTATGGTCCTTCTCTATCCTCGCGGGATGTCTTTAATCATCTGAGCACATGAGGAACTTTGTGCAGGCCCCACCTCTTATTTTCCACCACCTCTCAATGACACATCTCGGGGGCCTACACCTGTCTCTGTCTCCTTTGAAAACCTTGCTCTCTAATCCTCTAGGTCCTGCAAATGATGTACATGGTTATGTATGGCCTGCTTTGGCCTTCTTTCCCAACCCTTATTCTTCTGCCTGTTTGTCTCTATCTCTGAAAACCTTTCTCTCTAATCTTCTAGGTCCTGGTTCACCTCTTTTCTTGTTGTAGCTCAGCTACCGGACTCTTAGAGCTTTTGCTTGTGTGTTTATTCTTTGCTGTTCTTGTTGTTTTGAGATGGGGTTTCTCTTAGCAGCTGGCTGTCCTAGAACTAGCTCTATAGACCAAGCTGACTTTGAACTCACAGAGATCTGCCAGACTCTGTCTCCCGAATGCTGGGATTAAAGGCATGCAACACCACAGCTTCAGACTCTGATTTTAAGCCCATCCCTAGGCCTATGTTTCTGCTGACCTCTTTCTCCTGGATGATGCCTGTATTACCTCACTGTCCTGGCCTGTTGACGTGATTTATTCTCTTGGGGCTGCTATATTCACTCCCAAGACAGGCACCAGGAGTTCTTGGTACATCTCACTTGCATTTTTCCCCGAGTCGCCAAACCGTAGATAGTCCTTTGTCAGTCTCTCTCAAGAACTGAAACCATTTCCCTTCTTCCTCATTCTGTTTGACTCTGGGATACCTTCAGTCTCTGGTATCTACCTTTTCCATTTGATCAGAGGGAACTCAACTCTTTAAGGCCCTTGCTCTTAGAGTTCTTAGTCCATAGCAATCAGAAGCACCTGGAGAAATAGATCCAATCCTGGGTCATTAATGATGGGATCCCCAGGAAGCAGCTAAGTGGTTAGGATGGTCATGGAGCCTCACTGGGGCTTCATGGAACTATTTGGATCAGTGACATTGCTCAGGAAATCTCAGGACATAAAGAATTTTGGACAGACGGTGTGCTGCTTAATGGCCTGTAGTCAGAGCAGGCTCATTGGATACAAAACACTCATAGGAGGAAATGGGGAGGGCTACATGGTTTCCGTGTTCTGTTACAAGAAGGTGATCACTAGTTTCCACTCTCCACGCTGTCCCTTAATTCATTCATTGTCTCCAAATATATTCTCAGATTCTGTTCTCATTGATGTGGCCTTTCATATGTTATACACTCTCATGGAATGTTAGAGGTTGTTTTATTTTGTATTGGATTGCTGCAAAGCAGAGCTCATACATCTCAGTCTTAGCTTTAACTCTGTGTAGTCAAAAGTAGCCTTGAGCTTTTGCTGTTCCTGCCTCTGCCTTCCAAATGAGTGCTACAACTATAGGCATCCACCCCCATGCTAAGTGTGTGTAGTGCTGCGAATCGAACCCAAGATCTCACAAATGCAAGAGCAGCACTCTGCCTACTTAACTAGTTCCAAAATCTCTGGTTCCAAAAATGGTACATTTTTGTGATGTTAAGCTGTAGGCTTTACTTAGTTACATGCGAGTACTTTCCCTGAGGTGACCCCAACACCCAGTGATGAACCCTTACTCGGAAGCTCCAAAAGTCAAAGGACACTGAGACTATGGAGTGGGAGATGTTAATAAGGAAAGGATCTACGCTTTTTATATCTTAACGCTCACCCCAGGTCCAGCTTATGTCTGTCTGTGTATTAGAGGCACCAGAGTGCTGTCTGTGGGCTTCTAGTATGGTGTGATAATTTTATCCTGGGGACAATCACTCCTTCATAAGCACACCAGCTGGGAGAGTCATAACTGAATTCCTTTTCCACATCTTCACCACACAGAAGGGACTAATCGCCCGATTCCCTGTTCACATCTCTCTCCTTCAGCAGTCTTTCCTCACCTCAACATTTGTCTGGGCGCTGCAGAGGTGTTCTTCTCTGTAAAGCCTGGAACATTCTCCAGCCTGGTATCCCACAATTGTTTCCTCCCCCTCGTCGCTGAGAGCTATGGCACAGCCCTCTCTGAGGAGGTGTGAATATGATAATACTTTCCATTGTGAACTGTGTGCTGGAGGCGGAGTCAGAAGACAGAGCACTCGTATTCAATCACAGCTTGGGAAATATTGTTCTTTCCTATTTACATGGAACAAGAAATACCTTCCAGTTTCTGATAAATACTATCAAGAGGGGGCTGACCGGCATGGGACTGGCTTATCGTTTCTTAACCCAACAGTGAATGTCTAAAGCAGCCTGTTCAAGCAAGCATCCTTTTAAGATGTCTTTGTAAGGACTAAGGACCACTGTTCTGAACTTGGAGTTGACAGGAATAGAGATGTGTGCCAGGTACTCACAGATAAGGTGAAGCCCTGCTTTTGTGACATGGCAATCCCTTATGAAGGCAGCTTCCTCTCAGGATGACACCTCTGTCACCTTCCCAACCCTGTCACAGCAGACTGTCAGCTGAGCTAAAACCTCAAGGGTGTCCCAGAAGAAGGGGTGGGGTGCTGGGTGCTGCCTGCATGTGATTTATGTGCTTTGGGTTTGGGGATCCTTCATTAAAGGAAGGAGTTTGGAATACCTTTCTGTACCCTGCTTTTAAACCTTCTGCTAGGTTCGTGGGGGGTAGTCTATGCTTCAGAGCTTCAAGTCCATGTCCTCTTTGTGCAGTTGGAGACATGCAGCCCAACCCTGTTAATTGCTGGTGCATGGTCAAACAGGTACTAGGTGAGACTCCATGAAGTCTGCTGTTCAGCACTTCTTTCTAGTGCTCTTCAGCAGGCTTCGTTTCACCTTGATATTACTAGGCAAGTCTTCGCTGTGGGCTCTATTTTCTGAACACCAACCAAGAACCACTTATGTTCGCTTGCTTATTCAGAGACACAAATACTTGTTAAAGGTTAAGGTGGAAGATGCAGCAGACAGGTCATATACTTACTCTTGAAAAGTATTTTACTTTCTTTGAAGGTATGTTTGTGTGAAGGTGCACATGTGTGTGTTTGTATTTATATGCATAGTCATGCAGAGATTAGAAGACAACCTCTACTTGTTCTTCATCACTGCATGGAACTCACCATGTATGCTAGGTAGGTTGCCAAGGCAGCCCTGGAGGTTGGCCTGTCTTCATCAAGTCTATCATCATCCCAATTTTGTTGTTATTTACTTATTTATTTGCTTGCCTGCCTACCTATCTATCATCTATCTATCTATCTATCTATCTATCTACCTACCTACCTACCTACCTACCTACCCACCCATCTTCTATTTATCTTTCTTCTATCTATCCATCATCCATCTATCTATCTATCTATCTATCTATCTATCTATCTATCTATCTATCTATCTATCATCTATCTATCATCTATCTATCTATCTATCTATCTATCTATCTTCTATCTACCTATCTCCTATCTGTCATCTATCATCTTTCTACGATCTATGTGACATGGGTTCTAAGGATCAAACTCATGTCCTCGTGCTTACAAGACAAGCACTTCAAATGAGCTAACTTCTCAGCCCTCCACTGTTCTGGATATATAGTGTACAAGCTTCCCTTTTCATATGAATTTGAAAAAGTATGTCTATCTTCTAATATATCAGACAAATATGTTGCCTACTTACTACAAATTGATGGCATTTCTGTTTTACCCAACTTGAAATTCAGTCATTTGTGTATGTGTTTCTGTGTGCATATATATTTGTGTGTATGTGCATATATATGTGTGTGTGTTTGTGTATGTATGTTTATGTATATATGTGTGTATAATATAAGTATATGTGTTCTGTATATGTGTATGCGCATGTTTCTGTTTATGTATGTATATGTGTATGTGTGCATATTTGTGTGTGTATGTGTGTAAACTTCACAGTGCACATTTGGAAGTCAGAATAGTCTGTAAGATCAGTTGTCTCCTTCCAGTATGTGAGATCTGGGACCAGATCTCAAATCGTGAGCTCTGAAGTCTCCCCTTTACCTCTGCAGTCACCATGTGGGCTCTGCTGTTATGCTTTCTACAGTGCACAAAGAAGTCTCAACAGAGAACTCTCTAAGTTCCAAGGCCGAGGACCCTGGCCTAATTATACAAATTAGAAGTTCTCACTCATCTCTGCCCCATGGCAGGCGCTTGACAGTGAGCATGCCTCTAATGTGTGAGAGAATAGCCCCAATAGAAGCTCTAGTAACTTCTAAACTGTCCACCTGATCCGCACACAGCTTGGCTCCACTCCTCGTCTCAAGGGCAATCAGTGAGCTTTGGCCAGGGTTGTTCTTGACTTTCAGTTAGGAGCAGAGACCAAGAGCCTAGCATTTGTTGTCACACTGTGCATACCTGGTAAAGCCACATTCAAATCATGCAATTCCATTCCCTCAGAGAAAACCAGAGGCATCACCAGCTTCTGAGAAAATGGAAACCTATATGTTTTTTTGCACATAGACTTCAATTTACATTTTAAGCCTTAAACAAATAAACAAAAAAAATCACAGCACAGCATATATAACAAGTCTCGCAGGCAAATTCTCATTTTTCTTTGAGTCTGTGGATATTTCTAAACTGTCACTATGCCTCTGAAAAAGCTGGCCGGTTAGAAAATTTAGAGATAAAACCCACAACTTCTCAGACCAGTTCACTCAATTCAAATTTATCAGCCAACCAAAAAATAAGACCATAAATAAAATCCAACTTATATAAAATAAAACTGCGGGATTTCACACCATGATGAAAGAGGCTGGACTTTCTGTGGAGGCAAGACCGGCGATGCCACTGATAGACTACGTGAGTTGTCCGAAACTGAGTGCTGGCTTACATAGAACATGTAGACTCCAGTCTCGGGAGCGGTCATGGCAGGTGGGCATTGAGAAGCAGAAAGGTAAGATCCCAACACCTGTTAGCCAGGAATGTTCCATAGGAGCATCCAGAGAGGGTTCGTGCGCAGGATGAGAAAGGGCACCCTGATTCCAGAGATGCCAGAATGGTTGGGGTCACTAAGTGATGATGATCTCTGGAAGGAAGCTCTGTAGAGAGCGGAGGTGGTCAGTGTGGTGAAGTTCTTGGTGAGAACTGCCACACAAAGACCACTGAACAGCAGAGGCCAGGCAGCAGTTTTTTTTTTTTTTTCTCCCACAAGCAAATGAGCGCTTAGTGTAAACAAGGTGGAGCAGCCTCCAAGGGAGTCTCACCTGCAGGAAGTGTAGAAATTAGTAGTAAAACACAGCTTCCTAAGGGAAATACAACAGGGCCACCCACAAGAATGCTGCTTCAAGCACACAGTCAGGAGACCGGGGATGCGTGGCCGGAAGCCCGAGGCCAGCTGGGCCAATAGAAAGTCACAATAGTTTTCAGACGTGCCCATGACCTCACACCTGGGCTCCACCCGCCAATTGACAGGCGGGACCTCCGTAAGGGAGGAACAAACACAGAATAGCTCCCTAACCATTCCACAAATGGAGCTATAGGCATTTGGGGGTGACTTTAAACTGAAAAGATAGGTACCTAATTCTTTTAGCAGCATGTTGGTTAAAAAGTCATCTGAAGAGAAAGGACAGCATGAAGCCATGTAGTAAGTGGAGTTCTTCAAGGCCATGGCCTAAGGGGCGACCCTCCAGAGGAGTGAGAACTGGACTGCCCTGTGAAGGATAATTTTGTTAGGGAGATTAATTCACTTTTCATCTAATTATGCTATCAATTGTTGAGAAGGAGTGTTTAAAAATCTCTACAGGGCCCGAGGAGATGGGTCGGTCATTGTGTTTAGAGTCCTTGGCCTTTGGACTGTCAGCATTAAAGACTTGGTAATAGTCTTTCAGATCTCCAGGGGGGGGGAGGAGGCAGACGTGGTTGTGTGCAGGCCTTACTCTAAGCTCTGGTAGGAGGATGGTAGGTAAAAGCGCATCTCTGGGGCTTGGTGAGCGCCAGCCTCACTGCAGGTTCAGGGAGATACCAAGGGAAGCATGAAAGAACTGGAAACCTTATATGCTCCTTGGGCCTGCATGGATGCACATGGGTGTGTGCACAGACACATACATGTATATACACCACACATATCCACACAAACTCTAAGGGCATGTTTGTGGATCTGCTAGTGTTACCAGTTATATAGGTTGTGGGTGATAAGTTTTGATAGGCATTTGTATTCTTTAGTTGGTATTTTCCTGGCACATTGACCCCTTTATCATTCCAGGGCGTCTGTCTTAGCACTAGTGAGCATCTGTGTGTGACCGGTCGTCTACTTTGTCTCAAGTTAACACAGTCACTCTGGTTTTCTTTCTCATGCTCCCGCCCCCGCTTACCTGATCCGTTCTCTTTTGAGCTTTTTATTTTCATTCCGCTTGTTATTGTGTTTAGAGCATTACCTGTTATAGACACCAGATAGCTGGTCCTCGCTGCTTTTGAATTCCGTCTAACAACCTCTCTTTTGAAGGGAGTTTTCAATCTCTCTCCCTACGTCTTTATATGTTGTATTCGGTATGTCATTTGCTCCTTTTTCTCCTAATATGCTCAACTTTTAAAAATCTCTTTGTTTCTCTTTCTCACTGTCTTTTTGTGTTGAGTGAATATTTTCAGTATTTCGTTTCATTGTTTCTTGAGTTTTCTCTCTGTATTTCTTCATATTCTGCACTCCTTGCTGTAGAGATTACACACAGATCTTACAGTAATCTAAATAGTTATTATTTTACTACTTCTTTCCTAAAGTTGTGAATGTGTTTGTGTGTGTGCAGGGGGGGATTTATCTAGGGAAACGTAGCTTTGGTGAAACATCTCAACACCTGTTGCAGGGCCTCTCAGGCCTGGCTGCAGCTGGACCTCTCAGGCCATAGCCAGAGCACATCACCACTCCGCCTGGATCTTCCTGCCCTGTGCCCTAACTTTCTATTGTCACTAAGGGCTGTTCACAGTCCTGTCTGCTGCCTGTACCTTTTCACAGACGTTGCTGCCTGTACCTTTTCACAGACGTACTTCTTGTGGCCGGCCCTAAAAAACTTGGAAACTCTACACAAGTCATGGTGTGCCACCTCAGACACTTAAGAAGGTGAAATGATTCCGTCACAGAGAGAATGTAGTATAGCAAGAACTTAAACCTATGTCCGCTACCTAAGCCCATCAATATGTAATGCAAACCTATAGGTGTAATGTTAATAAGACAGAGCGTAAGACCCTGATACACAGGAGATGTTTGGCTAAGTATGCTATGCTACAGGTCTGGAACAATGTTTTTCATTGGAGGCGTACAGGAATTCAGTAAGTAGCAAGTAACTTTGAACTGGCATCTGCATGCTGTATTAGAGCTAAGCTTTTCTTCTCGGTGCTGAGTTTTATAGATATGCCAGGGGCCCATGTTTAAGTCAAGCCACCTATGAACTCAGCAAGAGATCTGGTTTACCACATGTGTATTCAAGGAACCCGGGGGCTTGCAATTTTAATATTCTAGCAGACAGAAATAACAATGGTCACTATTCAGAAGATGTTGGAGAATAGGAGGAATGTGAAAGACCACTCTTGAAACAAAAGAAACAAAAACCATTTTCCTTCCTTCCCCAGTTCTTTTCTAGAGGCATTTAGCAAGGACTGTAATGTACAGGTAAGCAGGCTGCTTCCAGCTCACTCCAGGGAATAGCCTTTATATTCTGGTCTCTGTCAATTCCAAACCCTGAAGCTGTTTTGCAGTGGCGACGTTAGAGAGACGTTCTGAGTATCAGCTTCGTAACTCAAGCCCAATGTGAACACAGCCAATATTTTCAAGTGAGAGAGCTGTCGTTCAATAATCACGTGGATTATGGATCACGGTGGAGGTCCGTCCCTCTGCACTTTGGCCTATTCCAGAAACAGGTTTTACACGTGAAACTATCAGTTAAGAACTAACATAATAAATCCACAATCAAATACACGCTGGGCTTTATGCTAAGCTTCATGGGAAGAGGAAACTGAATTTAAAATATGGTTCTGATTCTCTACTCCATAGGAACTTCCACTGGGCTCCCAACCAGAGAATAGCATGCCTTCACGTCTTTTACTTATTTCTTGATTACGACTCTGGGTTTATTGAATATCATTTCCGGCTGAAGCACATTGTTTCATCTCTAATGCGATTCTTTGCTGGCTAATCCTTGTCTGCCAGATTCTGAGGGCTGGGAGGCTATAACTCATCTCTGGCGGCATTCCCACAATGATGCCTCCTTAAGTGAGTGGTTCACAATCTTGGCAGGATGCAAAGCATACATGGATTTAAACAATGCAGATGTTCGGACTGAACGTGGGATCCACAGCAGAAGAACCGGGGGACAGGGCTGAAATATCACATTTTTTCTAAAGCTCCCCAGGTGGCTCCCACATGTAGCAAGGACCAAGCACCAATGCTTGAGAAACCTTGTTCCTTCTACAGGTTTGCACAAAAACCTAGGATTGCAACCCTAGACCTCCTCAGTGCTCCAGCAAGGAAGCTCATCCCCAGCTTACCCCACACTATGCTGGTTTGCTAATTCTAAAGCTTGCACACGGTTTTCAGTTCTAGAAAAGAACCTGTGGGGCCCTTAGACAGCCGTGTTGGAACCACTTCAGCTTCTCACTGCCACCTACATGCTACCACACACACCTGGTCCTACCAAGGGAACCTGCGGAAAAGTGGTTCATCTTTAAAAGAGGATCTTCTGTGTGGCATGTTTCCTATATGCATTTAGAGGTTTGTGTATTTTACCTCATTGCATGGTTAAAAATGCAAGGCAAGCACTGTCCACACACGTACAGTTGAGAAAACCATATGACCAATGAGTGCCAGTTTAAAGTGAATAAGTGATCGTTAGTGCACTGTGCCCATGCTCTTCGTCTTCCAACCTGAAGGACCACAGCCTTGGGCGGGATGGATGCTCAGCCAGTGAAGTGCTCGCCTCACAAGCATGAAGACTCGATTTCAATTCTGCAAACCCATATAAAAAAATCCAATGTGGCTTCTTGCCCCAAACACCCCCCACTTCCAGTTGTCTTTCCTAGCACTCTCTCCTTCCATCTCCCCCCACACACATGATGCCTCATGTTGCCGTGGTCACTGTCCCCCAGTCCACCTGCAAAATCTATTCCATTTCCCCTTCCTAGAGAGATTCATGAATCTGCCTTTGGGTCCTGCTTGTTACTTAGCCACTTTGGGTCTGTGGACTGTTAACATGGTGATCTTTTATTTTACAACTAATATGCATTTATAAGTGAGTACGTATCAGGTTTATCTTTCTGGGTCTGGGTTATATCACTCGGTGATATTGTTTTAGTACTTTGGTCTTCCTGTGGGATTCCTAACAGTGGGAATGGCACTGTCTCTGACTCTTTGGACTGCCTTTAGGACTCTTGTCCTCCTACTAGGTTGCCTTGTTCAGTCATAATATGAGAGGAGGTTCTTAGTCTTACTGCTACTTGATAAGCCATGTTCAATTGACGTCTTTGGGAGGTCTCCCTTTCCTAAAGGGAGGAGGAATAGATGGAGGAGGAGAGAGAAGGTAAAGGGGAGGAACTGGTAAGAGAGGAGGGAGAAGAAGCTGAGGATAGGATGTAATATACGAGCAAAAGAATACATTTTAAAAACAAGCATGTAGGGGGAGCTGGCATGGTGGTGTGAACTTTAATCGCAGCACTCAGGAGGTAGAGATGGGAAGGCGCCTCACTGGAGGACACCAGGCCAGTAAGAGATTCTGTCTTAAAAGCAAAGGCAGGCAGGGGATGAGGAACAATCCCTGAGATGGAGCTCTGGATTCTACAAGTTGAGGCACACACTTGCATACACAGGTACATCGGCATGCACAAATTTACCCCCACCTGAACACACACACAGAAACACACACACACATAGACACACACACACACACACACCACATAAAAACTATCCTTCTTTGAAAATATAGTCTTGTTTTCAATCACTGTGTATCATAAAATATTTGGGATTCTAGATCAGGTTCTGACGGGGCTTTAGAGTATTTCAGATTCAATTCTCTCATTTTAAAGATTAGGAGGCCAGGGTGTTGAGGAGGGAAAGCTGCTTTCCCAAGGTCAAACAGTTAATTATTGTCAAGGCAAAGATTTAAATTACGTCTCCAATGAATCAAACATTCTTCTCAGAACAGTGTCTCTTCCCATTGACGTGGGACATTCCTAATAATTCATTTCCCCCTTCAACTTAGTCAAGAGCCCTCCAGGAAACAGGCCCTGTGTTATTCAGCAGCATAAGTAATTATTTGTTACACTCGCTGTGCCATTTTTACCTTTAATTCGAATCAATTCGAATGGCCATTGCTCGCCAAGCTGCTTTAACCACAGAGCCCCTATGAGGCTTATTTGCCACTGAAGTCTTATTTTCTGAGGTAAATTAATGATGTGTTATTCCCAGGGACTTTATGGTGCTTATCACTATATTAACTCACATCAAAAAATTCATAGAAAGCTATTTTTCACATCCTGACAAAAACAGCCTAGAGAAATCCTCATGAATTGGGGACTTTGAAATATAAATGCATATATGGATTACGTATTTCTCATAAGAAATGTTTTCATTTTACATTAGGAAAAAGCTTTCTTTAAAAGCTGTCACTTAGCACAAGAAAACATCCATCCATCCATCCATCCATCCATCCATCCATCCATCCACTCTTGGTACAGAGGGAAAGGGCTGCCTCTTCTAAGAAGCATGCAGTATAGGCTTTCGTGCGGTAAGTTGTGAGGTCCGGGACAGCCTGACACGGATGTTGGTCTCCAGATTACTAGCCCTGGACCCTGGAGTAAGTGCGTCTTGAACGGTCAGTGCCTCAACTCATCATTCATAAAATGGCGATGGAAATGCTCTATCAAACTCAAGAGAACTGAGAGCCACGCGCAAAGCGTCTTTAGCAATCCTGGCCCATAATAAGAATTACACAGATGCTATTTTTCCACTCTGAGATTTTGTTTGTTTCCACTGTGGCTTCAAGATCTTCAGTCACTTTAAACAACTCCTCACAAGTCCCACCCTGTTCCTTGGATTCCATCCATTATGTGCCTGAGCATTCTTAGCTGTGTGTCAGCCAATACTGAGCAAGAATCTCAGTTTTCAGCCCACTTCTGGGAGTTTGGGCTCCGGTGCTGCAGGCAGACTAGCAAAGAGGAGATTGCAATCAAATTCACTAGGAACTCTGATGGGTAAATTCCAGACATGGCACAATCCGAAGGGACCTCTCACTAGGTCTTTTTATTCACAGAGATTTCCTGGAGGCAGAAACAGGCTGAGCAGCCTGTAACCCAGCTCCAGCTCTGAGCCGCCCTGGTCCCTTGAAGTTGTTAATTAGGGGCTGATAAGGTTTTTCTTGTTGAAGCTATCGACAACAAGGTGAGGTGACACTGTGCAATTTTGAGAAGCTCTGTTGAAGTTAAGACCCCAACTGCAGAGCAGAAGATGAAGGAACAGAAGAGGTGTTAACTTTCTTCTGTGAGGATGTAGCAAGGAGAATTAATGGCCTTGAATTTTAACTGGTAAACACAAAGTATCAGGAACCCTGTTCACTATTCTCTCTCTCTCTCTCTCTCTCTCTCTCTCTCTCTCTCTCTCTCTCTCTCTCTCCTCCCTTTCTTTCCCTTCCCCTCTCTTCTCCCCCTCCCACTTGACCCTAGTCTCGCTCCCTACACTGCTTCTAGCTCACGACGTACATTTGTATGTGAATGTTTGTTTTGTTGAGTGTGAGCCATAAATACATGTTTATGTGGCTATAGAGTCCAGAGGCCAAGTGTCTTCTGACAGGGTTGCTCATACTACCTGGAGCTCACCCTCCTGTCTCTCCTTCCCCATTGCTAGACTTACTGTTACAGGCTGCCGCACATGACCTTTTATAACAGGTGCTGGTTCTCACATGTCTATGGCAAGCACTTTACTAACTGAGCTGTTTCTCCAGTGCCTCCACTTCATTTTTAACTCAAATACCATGATGAATTTTGTTACCTTATGTTTACTGTGTGTGTGAGAGAGAGAGACAGAGAGACAGAGAGAGAGAGAGACAGAGAGAGAGAGAGAGAGAGAGAGAGAGAGAGAGAGAGAGAGAGAGAGAGAGAGAGAGAGAGAGAGAGAGAGAGAGAGAGACTAAGTCCTAAAATCCTCAAATTCTTTTGCCCAAAGTGAGCCAGTTAGGAATTTCAATGTATCCACACTGGTTCTGTATACTGTGATCCCTCTACTTGGTCAGGGTCTCAGTTAAGCACGGTAAATTGAAAGCAGTTAATTCCAGAGCCCATGGCTCTGTTGGTCAGAGCAGCCAGGTGGACACAGATAGCTTGAACAACTAGACTAGTCTGCGCCCACGGGCTGGCAGGGACTTCAGACAGGCTGGCCAGGTTGTTCGTGGCTCAGGGCAATGCGAGCCCCTGGATGGGCACTCATGTCCTGCCCTGTGCTGACAGTGCAGCAGATCCACTGCAGGGCCTGTTCTGACATCTCTGAGCCCATTAGGGCAACCGACCTCACTCATACTGGCAGCGAGTCATTAGTGGAGAGGGGATTAAAAGGGCTGGTTCTTATGTAAAAGGAGGATAAAGTTGCTGACTGAGGTGTGTTGTAGATAATGAGAACAGCGCCTAGAACAAAAAGGAAGAAATGGAGTCGGGGTGGAGAAGGTGGTGACTGCTGATTCAGCAGAGAGGCAGAAAAGAGAATGAAAGGGTTTTCTTTCTCTTCCTGACAGAATAGATGTCGAGCCCTCTTTGAAACCCGTTTTCCCCTGATTCATCTAATAGGTTCTCTTTCGAAGCACACTGAAGGAAAATGCAAACTAGGAGATCCTGACACAAATTCGTTTGACAAGAGAAAAGATGGCAGGGGAGCAGTCATTGAACGTGGTCTAGAGAGGTGACGTGTTCCCGCCTCCTGGGAAACGGGTACTTTCCATTCCGGCACCAAGAAGGAACACAGATATCTAGTTTCTCCTGCAGAAGGGAAAAGAAGGGGTAGCGAAGATGGACAACAGACCACGAAGCTGCCTAGTGATAAGCCACGATGTTACTTTGTCTCCCAAATGCTCCCTGTATTGTATTCATCTCACAGAGAATCAAGCAAGAAGGGGGCCCCAAGATCAGTGAGCAAATGAGCACCAGACTTGGGTTGCAGAGTCAGAGTAGCTCAGCTCCTGAACCTAGAATCCTGTCCGTGTCAGTCAGCAGGGGGATGCCTTCCTGTCTTTCCCATCAAGAGCATGTAGACAAATGAACTATTAATCAGCATGGGGGTCTGAAGATCTCTATCTGTGTCACAGGCAAAGAGTTTGGTTGTTCTGCTAAATTATAAACAGGTATCTATTTTATATCCCCCTTAGCACGCTAAGTTAATTGGCGCTAACGGTCTCTGTGCTTCTCCTAAACACGAGTGTGATTATGCGCAATCCTTCCCAGTCTACTCCCTTATCCGTTTATCTTCTGATGCATTTGACAGGCATTGAGATTGATGATGTGCTGATTGGTGTGATTATCTACTACATTCAAATGGCTTTCCCAGCACTAGGCAGAAACCTCCCTTCTTTTGAGGTACCCCTCGTGGAAAGTGGGTCGATCGGAGAAGATACACCATGCAGTATCATGAAGCAGCTAGCACTGGAGTATACGGTGAAAGATTACAGCAGAGTCCCTGAATACAAAGGAGGAAGAACTAACACAGCCTGGGGCAGCTGTGCGATGTTGAGCTACAGATGTGGTTGAGTATGCTTGAGACACTGCGTTGAGGACAGGCAGAGACAGGCAGATCCCTGGTGTTCTCTAGTTTACTGGGTTCTAGGCCCAGGAGAAACCCTACTTCAGAGAAAAGAGGGAGGGCTGTATGAATCCTGGTGTTCTGTTTCCAATGAGGAGCCACTGGGGAATCTAGACTAGCCATGGTCTGGTCATGTTTGCATTTAGGGAAGTTCTTGCCAATACAGACTAAGATGAGCATCTTGGGAATGAGGTGGGAAGAATGAGGATGAGCCTCATGGAGCTACATCATGCCAATCATCTAAGCCCAAACCATCCCCCTTTAGCTCACAGCCAGATGAATGCAAAACACTTGAGGGAACCCAGCCAAGAATGAAGAGTCAGCTGCCCAGCTGAGCCTGACCTTAAAGTAGCAATCTATGGAGTCAGGTAACAGATACATGGTTACCATGGAAAAGCACAGGGTACTAGAACACTTTGTTACAAGAGACAGGAATGAGGTGCAGAGAGGCAAGGGAAGGATTCTGAGGTCCTGATATTGGTGCCATCCCTTGGGATAAGATTGGATTTTCATTGCTGAAGATATTCCTACAGAGGAGACTTCATATCTAGAGGACATTGTGTTATAGACAAACATCACATTCTGCACGAGTTTAGCCAGTTCAAATTGTACACAGCTCCCAGGCTATCCTTTCTAGCTTGAGCCCAATGGCATGGCTCTAAATTTAAATTTTCACTCAGTTTCTGTGTGACTGTGGTGAGTCAATTAACTTAAGCTGGAAAATAAAAATGAGGCTATCGATCTGCGACATTGGGGTAAGGATTTCTTAAATGGTTTTTGAAGCATAGACCACACTGCTTAGCTTTTCCCCATGTCCCCTAAATAGCTGCTATTATAATATAATTATATTGATATGTGTTCAGTCTGAACTGTGTTTACTGGAATCCCCTTCACTCTGATGCTTTTTCCTGTCTGAGACATTCCATGCTGAAGGTGGCTCCAGCTTTATTAAATTTTTGAAGCCTTCAAAAACCATCCTAACACCCTATTAACTCTCACTGTTTGAGCATCGAGATCTCAGTCTATATCCATCCGTCATATATTTACTGAACACCTACTATGTGCTAATCAAAGGGAAAGCCTACTATGTGCTAGTCACAAAGGGGAACAAAGCAACGTTGTTTTGTTCTGCTCAAAGGAGACAAATGCCTCACACTGTCCTACTTTCTTATTTACTATATTTAATATCACTTTTCAGATTCCAAATGTCTTTGGTGATAAAAAATAAATGAAACTTTACTTCTGTTTATCCAAGCCCTGTCATAGATGTGTGCTAGGTCTTTGGACCATGTTCCTAACTCCCTTGTCACTCCATGGGCAACTGTAGTGAGGTCCTTACATTTTTTTTTTTCTAATTCACTTCTTAATGTGTTTGAGAAGCCTGCTCTCTCCACTCAGCGGGTCAGCAACAGATCTGGCACTAAGACATAGTTGCCTGTCCTATCATCTTGGCTCTTTATTATAAGTTGTTTTCTATTCATTTCATACTTATATGGCTGAGTTTTGAAAGGAGATTTAAAATGCCCTACAGAGAGGAAAGTATCTTTTAAATACATTTTGTTGGTATTTTGACAACTTCAAAAAATGCCGTATTTTGATCATTTTATAACTCCTCCTCCCCAAACTCCTCCCAGTTCCATTTTTGCTCCTATTTGCTTCCAACTTAATATTTTTTAAAGAAAATGATTCTCCGTTGTGCTCTCCCTACACACACTCATGGGTATGTGACCGGAAGACACTGTTTCAAGAGGATACTGTTTTAGGATACTTTAATGCTACATAGTAACAGAAGGCTACCTACAGGACCACTCGAGTGAGAATTACAGTCTTTGGGTCGAGAGTGGGCGTGGTAGCTTTACCACCCGAATGTTCACTAATGAAATCTGTTCAGGGAGGAAAGGAGGAGTGGTCCCAAGTAAATATTTATTGAAGATCTGCCGTTCATGTAAAGTACATTATCTCAACATGCGTGGCATCTACAGAAGTTAACTTCCTGTACAGGTGGCAAACCAAGCTCACTGAGGGGGAGTTAGCTGTGCAGGTAAGCCATCAGCCTGCAGCTGTGGCTCGGGCTTGTCTAAACACAGTGCATCCTTGCTTACTCTTCACAGAAAACCCCCAGCGGGGAGCAGGATGGATGTGTGGGCAAGCCAGTGAACACGTGGAGGTGTGGATGGGAGATTCTCTGCTTGTCTCTTCTGGCTGAGAGAACGGACCTAAACTTTGAAATTCAGAGTTGGGGGGCTCTTAATCCACTCCTGTAATTCTTACTCTGGGGGTTTGGTCGATGGCTCCTTTGGGGAGGGGGCAAAGGTGTCGTTTCACTGAATGATTCTGATTAAGACTGGATTGCTCATTGTCTATGATTGTTTTGTAAAAAGTGCCCAAAGCCCATTGGTGTCCCCTGTTGATACTTATTCTCTGTTTTTTCTATTGATAAAATATGATTATTTGGAGTCTATCAGGATTGATTTGATGGAGTGCTCAAAAAGAAGCTGTCTGATTACTGACCCTACATTTTTTGGCTAATAAGTTCCTTTTTTCTAATTTCACTTCAAAGATGAAAGTTTTATAATTAAACATCAGAGGTTCGCTGAAGCAAAATATATTAAAATCATATTATACCTTCCTGAGGCATTCCCTGGAATTTTTTATTAAGCAATGCTGTTGGAAGTAAAGATAGGAGGGTAATCATATCTGCATATAATAAAAAAGATACACTTACGCATTTTCGGTTCTAATCAACATCACTGCCCTACTGAAAAAAAACAATTATTTTATAATATTTAAGAATGTTAATAAAATTGAATGTTATTGAGCTGAATCTTGTTAGCTCTAGAAATGAAATTGAATAATATCAGGGCTATGAACAAAACATCATAGCTTAATTCCAAATAACTTAGCTAACGTTTGGCAAAGTAACAGGGTCGATTTTAGTGTTTATTTACAGATCACCTGCTAGATTCTATTCACTGTAGGTTCTAAAGGAAGCATTAAGGCACACAGCCAACCCCCAGTGTTCCCAGAGATTCCAGGAAAATCAGTACTTTCCTTATGAAGCAGGGAAACCAGGACATGTGCCGTGACTGAGGGATGTGATGGTGGGAATCTACAAGCTTCATCTCCACAGCTGAAGGTTTGACGTGCCAGTTACCATGGTATGAGGATTCTCACTGCACGTAGTCTCAAGTCTTTCATTCAAAGGCTTTTTTAACACTTTTATCTATCTATCTATCTATCTATCTATCTATCTATCTATCTATCTATCATCTATCTATCTATCTATCTATTGTGTGTGTGTGTGTGTGTGTGTGTGCGTGTGTGCGTGTGTTTTTGATACCTGTGCTGGTCCACATGTATGAGTAGGAATGTATGAGTATAAGCATAGAAACCAGAAGACAACTGTAGATCTTATTCTGTAGGGACCATTGTTTTTGTTGTTATTCTTGTTGAGACAGGGTTGTGTACCAAGTAGGTCAGATTTGCCAGTCAGTGCATACCAAGGATTTATCTTCTTTTTCTCCCGAGAGCTCTGATTGCAACTATATACCACCAAGCAAACGAAGCCTAGCACTCTTCTCTTCTCTTCTCTTCTCTTCTCTTCTCTTCTCTTCTCTTCTCTTCTCTTCTCTTCTCTTCTCTTCTCCTCTCCTCTCCTCTCCTCTCCTCTCCTCTCCTCTCCTCTCCTCTCCTCTCCCCTCCTCTTCTCTTCTCTCCACTCCTTTCCCCTCTCCTCTCTTCCCCTCCTCTCCTCTCTTCTCAACTTTTCTTTCCATTCCTTCCCTCCTTCCTTCCTCTTTCTCCTTTTTTTTTTGATTGTGGAAACAAAAGTCAGCTTTCAGAGCCTGGAGAGATGGCTTTGTGTTTAAGATCACTTACTCCTCTAGCAGAGGACCTGAATTCAGTTCCCAGTGTCCATAACCTGGCAATCACCAGCAACTCTAGCTCCAATAGATCTATGTCCTCTGCAGGAATCCATGGACCCTGGCACTCACATACACACACTCCAGTCCACCTGTACACCCCACACATGAACATAAGTGAAAAAATTTGCAAACTATTTCTGAAATGTCAGCTGGCAAACTTCTTGATATTTGACAACGGATTCTCACAATCCGGTGGTGGCGAGCTTCAACAAACCATTGGGAGTGTAGAAGAAGCTAAAGCAGCAAATTCTGCCTGAAACAGGGCTGGGAAGTGACTCAGAATGGAATGGATTTAAGCTATACCTCAGGGATGAGCAACCAATTGAAGGTGGAGAACATGAGAGAGGCTGCTCCATGAAGCGGAGAGACTTCGAGATGAAGGAGGGCTGGGGCCTGGGTGGCCAAGCTGAGCTGAGCTGGAGCTGCTAGAGGTAGAAAGATAGTTAGGAATCCAGGCTCTACAGGAGCTCCTCAGACCTGTTTGAAATAGCTACTAAAAACCCTACAAAAATAACCCACGCACAGACATACTGTGCCAAATGGCCAAGAAATCGACAAACATGGCTGCTTTCAGAATGAAATTCATTGTTTTTTTTTTCCCCAAGAATTGGGCTGACTTGCAGTCGTGGCTGTAAGACGGAAGAAAGGGAATGAAAAGAAATATAGAGGTAAGAACTTAGAATACCATTATATGTGGGAGAAGTGTTAATTGGCGCTTATTATAGAAAATGGAGAATCTTGGGTATGAAAAAGAAGTGGGAATGAAGTATCTACCATGCTCCTGGTTATGGTAATACTCTCTGTGAAACTGATATCTGTCTTATCGTATGATTATGTGTCATATACATATCATAAAATGAGAAAAATTAGTTGCCATTGTAAATTTACTGTCCTACAGACTTTTCCTGGAAAGCAAATCTTGCAGAAAAAAATAAACACGACCTCAGAGAAGGGGTGCAGGAATCACTCCCTTGTCCTCGGTGTTTCTGTCTCCCCTCTGCGACAGCTTCTCTGTTGAGAAGTCTCCTGCACTATCCACGCAAGACAGTTCTAATCTATGAGCGATGCCAGCCACGTAATGTGCCCATCTTCCTCTCTCTCATCCCGGCAACTGTGGAAACAGACGAGAAGTCCAAAATTCCTCGCGGAATAGTTAAGTCTCAGTGTTACATTTCTTTGGTCTCACACACATGAGGGTGCATCTGGAGATAGAAGGTCGCTGACCCAGGAAGTGGTTGGTTAATCCACTTAAGAATCCGCACCACACACCTATTCTTTAAAATTTTAAATTACATTTGGTGTGTGTGTGCGTGTGCATGTGTGTATGCTATGGTATCCATATATATGGAAGTGAGAGGACAGCTTGTGAGTTAGTCCTCTCTCCCATGTGGTCCTGGAGATCAAACACAAATTGTCAGGTTCTGGATCAAGAGGCTTTGCCCAGTCTCCAGTCTATAATGTATTCTTAGTAAAGGTTTCCTTTGTGCCTCGACTGGGCTTGGGAAGCTAAAACATCCATTAAAGATGAGACTGTGAGCTTCTCTGAACCTCAGCTTAGGTGTTCATCTCATCCAAGGGTTTACATAAGTTACAAAAGGTCCTTCAACAGGAAAAGCAGTTTGTGAGCCTGGTATAAGAAAGAAGAAATCTCTCTTACAATGGTGTTTCTTGTGAGCATGTGGGAATCGGGAAGGCTTGTCTTTTCTGTAGCCGATAGTACTGCATTGCTGAAATGGCATGTGCATTGCAAATAGGAAATCTTCATACCCTTGCTATGGACCAAACATCCCATCTGAGAATGGAGAGAGAGAGAAATATTCACGTTTTCTGAAGGGACTCGCGGTGTATTTGGAAGTGAAGCATGAGGCAACATGTAAGGGCCACTATTGACCACTCAAAGCGAGACGAGATGGGTCAGGCCAGAGGGGCACATCCTGGCTAATGATGAAACGACTGCCAGGGATCAAGAGTGGCTTTAGAGGAGGGTGGCAAAGCTGGTCTTTAAGGTCCTAAGAGAAACTGTTTGGACAAAGTTGAGGAAGGATCTTTCAGAGACAGAGAATGACGTGGGAAAGGGCAGAGTCTTGAAATGCTGTATTCAACATGAAGGACAGCATAGGTGATCTCAACCGAGGATTCTAAATTGAATGTGTGGAACAACTCAGTTGCCTAGATCTATGTTGTAAACACCAAGCTGGGACTCTAGAGCGAGCATGGGAAACTCCGAAATCTAGTTAGAACGGTAAAATGACAGGAAGGCCCACAGGGGACAGTGTTGTAGACAAAGCACGAGATGTACTGGAGGGAATTTGGTCAGCTATGGCAAAAGGCGATGGTATACAACTTTCTGATTTCTTGCTGGGATGGTAGGATGGCTGATGAACACATAAAAAGAAAGCAGAAAGAAAAGGCTGCCATGAGTTCAGATACAGATATGCTGTGTTCAAGGTACGGTGAGATACCCGAGTGAGAGTGTTCAGCAGCAAAGCTAATGTCACCGGATACTGCTGGAGATTATGAGGAAGCTGTGCATCACAAGACAGTAAAAGGTTAACATTTTTTAATGTCCCATTTTTTTTTTTAAATCAAGATCACAGCTTGTATCTTCTCCCATGGAGGAGCCAGAGGCGAAAGGATCTTGGAACTTCACAGCTGGGAGCCGTGGCTTTTCTTATCTCAAGCGGAGACCCAGAGAGCATCAGGAGTCACCGCTACAAACTCAGCTGCTGACACCTCCTAATTAAAGATCACCACCCAGCGAGGGATCCCCAGAAGCAGGCACGAGGGAAAGTGCACTTATTATCAAACAAAGCTCCGTGGCCACGCTGGAGTCATTCTGACTGAAGAGGAAGCGCTTGCCGTGATTGGCTTTCATTTTCCCGTGGAGAACTGTATTTTGCGGGAAAACATCAGTGGTTATCCTCTCAGCTTAGATGTTCAGATGAAAAAGAGCCAGGTGGTAAAGACATTCTCTCTCATTCCGCTGGCTTTGCTGAATGCCCATTATTTAAGGTTCAGGTGTCTTTTCACTTGGGGATTATCAGAGACGAATAAGGTTAAGAGCAAATATATAAAACAGGCTTCCAGATCTCCCGACTCACACACACCATTTCTTTTTTTATTTGCAGGGATGTTGCTCTCATGATTTTCATCAATTTGTAAAATTAATCGTCTGTAATTGGGTTTGGTTTGGCAGAGCAAACCTGTGTCCTCTTGACACAGGGGACATGCAGTTTGGGGACAAATAATACAGATTTGAGTCTCTTCAACCAGGAGGCGACACTGCAGAGCATGGGGCCCCTCTCACCCAGAGCCTCATTCAGGGACTTGTTTCCGTTAAAGTCTCCAGATTCAAAACTTTGAAACTGGGGGTTCTACAAGCCTAAGCTATAGAATTAGTCATTTCTTTCCCTTTTACAAGACCCTCAGGAAGTTCTAGTGCAGATGGTTTGTTGGGGAAACTTCAAGAAATCCCGAGTATAGTGGGAAGAACCTGTTGCGCTATGAGGTCTAGCTGACCAGAATTTCAATTCCAACTGTCTCCATGGAAAGTCATGTCCTAGGCTTTTATCAAAATGATTTGAGTGGATGATTATTTAGCTCAGAAGCAGGGCTATGATTATAGGACTAAATGGAACACTGTTTGTAAATAGTTAATGTTGAATTCGTGACTACTTTCATCTTTCCCTTCGTTGTGTCTCTTGTAATACTTTAATTAGTTCTGGTTTCTGTGCTTCTAATCCAGCGTTTACCCTTCTGTCCTTTTATCTGGGTTCTGTGTGCATCCTCTTTCTTCTTATTGGATTCATGCTCCTGGAAGGCTTCATTTCTTTAGCTTTAAGGCTTCGACAAAGGCCTTGGGAGACAACTCAGTGGGTGAGAGTGATTATTGGAGAAGCACAGAGGCCTGAGTTTGAATCCCCAGCAATCACACAAAAACCTGGGAGGAGCCACACGTGGCCAATAACCCCAGCATTATGTGCGGAGGGGTCGGGGTGAGGCAGAGAGAGGAGGATGGCTGCGGTTTACTGGCCTCTAATCTAGCTGCAGGTTTACTAAGAGATCCTGTCTCAAAGAAATAAGTAAAATGTGATACAGCAGGTCACCCAGCATCCTCCTCTGGCCATGACATGTACGCAGGTGTATGCACCCGCAGACTTGGGTATGCTTACAGCACACACACACACACACACACACACACACACACACACACACACACACACACTTTCACAGGCAAAGCAGTGGCAAAATGGTCCAGGGAGAAGCAACAATAACCAGTATGAAGATGATAAGATGGGTGGACACTGACATTCACTTCAAGCAAGTTATCTGTCTGGTAGGGAGAGGAGGTGGTGGAGTGCCTGTGTTCAGGCTTTAAAAAACGAGCTTGTCATTACAGTAAAGGTGGTTTACTAGAAAGGACCTCAGTCTATTCTGCACGTTGGCTGTGGGTGACTGGAGGCGCAGTGGAGGAATGGGTCCTGCTGAGTGTCATCCCATAGGTACTGAGGTGAACAGAGAAGAGACCTCAAAGTTGCTGGGTGCAGAACTGGAGGGAGATGGGGCTCTAGAGTTGACTTGCTATGGTGCAGTTCCTAGCTTCTAATCCAGAGTTTTTCCCATTAAGGATAAGATGCCATAAAAACCAAGATTACTGTGTACCCTGGGAAGGTCAAAGAAATTTAGACAAACCCCATTGATGATTGTCACAGCAATAAAATACCCATCAAAACCAGAATTTTGGCATCTATCACCTATCCAAAGACTGCTCAACGTCTTTTTGCTAGTTTAGATATTTTACCATCTGTCAGGTCAATGATAGTTCTAAACATTTCAGAGAGAAAAGGGGGGGGGAAGCATGGTGACTTTCCACTTGGGGGCATGAAACAGACCTCCCACCTGCCTGGGGGTTCCCCGAGATCCTGCTGTCATCCCACGTTGCCTTTTCCTTGACACACAACCACAGAGACCGGAGGAAATTAAAACTCCATAACTGTCCACTTCAAGGGCACTTCTTGTTGAAGTGCCTGGAGTACTTTTCACTCCCGAGCTCCCAATTTTTCAACATAATTAGAGAAAGCAATCACTACGAAACAACAGCGCAAAGGTTATGGCAAGCGAGACAGAAATTCTCAATTCTTCCAGCTCCAGCTTTAACGCATTGGATTACCCACACCTTTGTCATGGCCCATAGAGTGCAGCTGTGGAGTGCACCATATACCAAAGCCGTGGCCTTGCCATGGCTGACCTCTTTCACAGGAACAATGTCTCCCGGCCCACACAGACCAAGTGGACCTTGAAGCAGGGTAGCTCAGGAGCTTAGCAAATACTCCGATTCACATCACCGTGTCTGTTCTACATGCCAGCTGAGTGGATGGGGAGAAATACCAACTCCTCGTTCCTCAGTTTCCTCATCTTGTCAAATCAAAATAGCAGTGGACCTACCCTTTTAATTCTTCAGTAATAATATGACACACACACACACACATATATATATATATAATTTAAAAAATGTTCATTTAAAATAACCTATCTTTGAATGTAGTTGAATACAGGCAGCCAGAAACTGGGCTTTCAGAGACCTGTTCTATTTATCTATGGCCTTTGGGTAAGCCCAGAGTTCTTCATGCAAAAATCATACTTCTCAAATCATACTTCTCCTCCACAGAATCTGCACCATCTGTTGCTGTCAACCCTACACATAAACTGTGCCTCAGTGTACGAGGAGCTACCTACAGTCTTTAGAGTCAAGCATGATTGTCTAGACTTGTAACGCAGCATGCAAAAAGATTGTATGTTCAAGAGGAGCTGCTTGCAGTCTTTGGAGTCAAGCATGATGGTCTAGACCTGTAACTCAGCACGCAGGAAGATTACATGTTCAGGGCCAGCTTGGGTCATTGTGCAACCTGATCTCAACAACGGCAAAAGTTATCTCCAGCTTCCCAGCATACAGACCGGCAGCTCATAAATATGACAGGAGCAACAAAAATAATAAGACACTCAAAGAAGTAGAGTAACTCTTTTGTCTTTTTAAAGCCCAAAGGTTTGGGGAAACAGCCGCAGTGAGTCTGTACCAGGCAGTATGTCCTTTTTGAGAGTTTTGCCTACTAGACTGCAAAGTCCAGAATGCAGGTATCAGTGCATTAAGGAGTTTACAAGAAGCCCAGACATGCAGCAGATGCATAATAACTGTTTGGACAAATGTCTCATCAGATTGCTCATCTGTCAAGCCACAGGGTGACAGCTGGGGCATGCAAGACGAAGTGCTTTGAGTGCCCTTGCCATGTTACCGTAAGGGTAGCTGGTGGGCAGAGAGAAATATTAACTGGTTCATGCAAAGTTGGGTCTGAACACGGGTACAGAGCTGAGCCTGGCAGTGTTGGGGCTGAGACAGCAACAGGGTGACCATGAAGGTCATTAGCTAGACAGCCTAGACACATTGAAGAGCTTCGGTTTCTGTGAGGGACCCTGTCTCAAGAATAAATGTAGAAAACAATCAAAGAATGACACCCAATGTTGGCCTCTGACCTCTAGGCACACAAGCATGTGAACCCGTATGTAGAGGTGCATACACATACTAACAAGTATGTATATCACACGGGATCACACATACTATGCACACTCAATGAATAAAGGCAGCTAGAATTATACAGGAGGGTATAGTGGGGCCTGTGGTTCTTTGCAGATTGTCCAAGGGATTTCTAAGCAGCTATTTGTTTTTGTTAAACAGAGAGCATGCCGAAGACAACTTCTCCCTCTGAGAGTCGGAGCTGCCCTGTTCTAAAGGCTCACTGTTTGCCAGCACAGCAGCCATCACTTCTGACTTTTTGTGTCCCACATTCTGTGGCTGTTGGGTACAACGTGCCTGAGTGTTAGTCCAGGTGTTACTGAGGTGAGGACACAACAAGGTGCTTTGGGAACGTTGCTGTCTGTCCAGTTTGGTAACCATCAGACTTGCTTGGTAATTCTTAATCTTGTTTTTTTTTTTTTTTTTTTTTTTTGTTTTGTTTTTTGAGACAGGGTTTCTCTGTGGCTTTGGAGCCTGTCCTGGAACTAGCTCTGTAGACCAGGCTGGTCTCGAACTCACAGAGATCCGCCTGCCTCTGCCTCCCGAGTGCTGGGATTAAAGGCGTGTGCCACCATCGCCCGGCAATTCTTAATCTTGTTGAGGATTGCTTAAAATGTTTTTCCATGTTGTTCTGGGTGACTCTGATGGATTATTTATCAAGGATGCCTGTCTCCCCAGTAGCTGAGTTTGAATTCCTGATAATACCATGTATGTCTAATCCGGGACATCACATCCAATGGCTGAACTGTTGCGTATTCGTTTACGCTCAAGACATGAGGCATCGCTCGATCCAGAAATGAATTAGCCCTGGTGGGGTCTTCCTGACACACGGCTCCAGGATCTCATCAGTGAGATGTCAGTCATCCCCCTCCCCTGGCTCTGATGTCTCACAGGTTTCCTGACAACAATTAGAAGGGAGAAAATCACTCATAATCACAATCACACCTGCCTTCCTTATTGGCTCACAGGCAATTTCCTTCTCTCGGTTCCTTTCTGTCACATAGCAGAGCCGGTGTTGCTTTTCCAAACTTCAATTATAGACATTCAGTCTGACAGCTTCTGTGGACATTATCCTGCCCCCTATTTTCTGGTATTGATCCCACATGTTTGGGTAAAATTGTAAAAGCTGCAACATGTGGTCAGCCGTCCATATGTTTGGCAGGATCCAGATGTGTAATGCACACAAATAGCCTTGGGCTACGGCTGCGATGCTGTGAGCTTTGAGGTGACATTGAATCAAGCAGAGTTTTTATACCGCTGGCTTCCCATGGCGGCTAAGACTCATTAGTGTCTCTGCTCACAGAAGGTCTAGCTCTACTATAGGCTGCTTTGGCTGCTCAGAAAGGACAGATAAAGTTTGAAATTCCATATCTTTTACTTTTTTTCTAATCATTTTCTAAAACTGCTTTTGATACTTCTTTTCTCTGTCAGGATGACTTCAGCTGCCATGCCTTTGAGAAGGCAAAAGCAACTATTGTCAGCTTAACACGAAGCAACAATAAGTTCCTGTTCCAATACATCAGCGATTTCCAAGCGCCTTTGATGTTTAAGACACCCAGCCAGGAGCTACAGATATCTGTGACATTTAGCTTAAAAATTAGAATGATACAATTTTGAATGGCTTAGATAAAATTGAAATACATTTCTGCCTGATCTCAAATAAAAGTAGTAACCATAATCACTATATCTGAGTCCTTTGCGGCACAGCGTCTCACCCGACCCTTGTGTAGGAACAACTTGTGAGATCTTAGTCATTATGTTTTTATTTTAGATCTTGTTTTCTCTGCATGGATAGGATCACGTGTGTGTGTGTGTGTGTGTGTGTGTGTGTGTGTGAGTGTGGTACATATACATCTATATGTATGTATATGTAGGGGTATAACATTATTAGCTGTCTTCCTCAATCATAAATCACTGTACAACATTTTTGTCCATTTTTATGTTTTAATTAAAATGTACTTACATCACTTTCCACTTTCTCTTCCTTCTAGAGCCTCCCAAGTCCTCTAGCTCCAGTTCTTTCCCTGATACCCGCTTCCAGATTGATATCAAGTTTTTTGATTATTATTATAAAATTGTATGCATGTGTATTTATGTAAACATATGCACAAATATGTAACAATAACTTGCTGGACCTGTTTTTTCTTTGCTTATCTATGCTTCCAGGGCTGACCACACTGCATTGGATAACCAAATAGATGGGTTCATCCCTGGGAAAAGCTAGTTTTCCCTCACTGAGCAGTCATTAACCAAATAAGGATAGAATTCTGTGCTGGCATTTGTCTTTCAAATATTTTCCTATTTAATATTCTCACAAGATTTTTTTTCTTGTGGAAACACTTGACCCCTTTGAGATTTTTTCTCAAAGGTAAAAAAAAAAAATGGTTAGGGAATCAGGCGGTGGTGGCACACTTCTTTAATCCCGGGCACTCCGGAGGCAGAGGCAGGCGGATCTCTGTGAGTTCAAGGCCAGCCTGGTCTACAAGAGCTAGTTCCAGGACAGGCTCCAAATCAACAAAGAGAAATCCTGTCTCAAAAACAAAAGAAAACAAAAGGTTAGGGGCAGAGCAGGCTATTGGTGTCTACATCCAGCCTGTCTCCTCTTAGCTGTGTCTTGTCAGTCAATGTCCTGAATATTTGTTTACTCATTTGTACTATGGACAAAGGGTTGTCCCCCACGTCCATCACACATCTGGATATATAGTATGGAGGCAGGTAGCATTTGATTACATACTGAAAGCACCTGCCAGGCAGAACCTCTTAAGTAACTGATACTTCTGGTCCTAGATGACATCCTTCCCTGGATATTTTTCTGGATAATATACTATGATTTTGATGTTTGAGACATAGTGAGTATTAAATGAAACATGCCTAAATAGTTGAAATAAATTTAATTCTTCTCTATGTGTATATAGTTAGTCATTGCAGTGACTAACGATTTGCAGGCATTTTCCTTTCAGCGACGAGGAATCTAAAAACCAAGAGTAGCAACAGAAAGGCCCCAGTAACACGCGTATTATTCCCAGAGCCCTGGGCTTTGCACTGGACTTCCTGTCTCACTCAACATCCCCTAGTATTCTAAAGTATTCTATTTTTGTTCTTGTTGATGGTGGTGTTTTTATTGTTTTTGTTTTTGTTTTGAGACAGGGTTTTGCTGTAGCTTTGGAGCCTGTCCTGGAACTCGCTCTTGTAGACCAGGCTGACCTCGAACTCACAGAGATCTGCTTGCCTCTGCCTTCCCAGTGCTGGGATTAAAGGCGTGCGCCACCATCAGGCCTCCTGTAGTGTTCTTAACACATAAGCGCCCATGTCTTCTTTGTGAGGTTTTGTTCTTTTCATCCTGATTCTGGGCCCTTACCCCATTTCCCTTTTCAACCGTCAAGCTTCACATCTTTGTGGGTCTTTTCAGTCATGGAGTCCCTGTTTGGAGAATACACACAAATCCATGTTTCCGTGGGCTATGGGTCTCCTTGGAACCCGGTGATAAATCAACACTCACAGTGGTGGAGCCTGGGGCAGGTCAGAAACCTGCACTTGAATATTAATAAGTGGGAAATGGATGATTTTATGATTCTTGACCTTTCCGCTTTAATCCATTAGGGAGTATAGATTGGTTAGTAGTTAGCACAACTGGGCAAAAGCTGTCTAAGTGGACAATTGATCCTGGTAAGTGCACACACGGTGCTTCCACCCACTAATGCTTCTCGCTTTAGCGTTTTGAACTTTTGATCGCAGATTTCTCAAGTTCACGCCCCAGTGTGCCAAGATGAAGGTGCAGAAGACTTGGCGCGAGCTGACAGGATTGTCATTTCTTTACATGGTAATTAAGAGGATAAGTTAAAAAGAAACGGCCCTGGACTCTAGCAGCTCAGCACTGGGCAGTTGGAAGTAGCCCCCTGGGCTTCCCTGTGTTTGGGTCGATTGCCCTTTATCGTCCGAGAAGGTTTACTGCTGCTGCCAAGTATTGGCGCGCATGCCCTTCTCTTCCCACCAGAAGACAAGGCCTGGCCTGACTACCTCCACTTCTCTGTAACAAGTCTTTCGGTCAGACAGAACACAGGGTGGCGTGATAGAAAGTGGACAACAGACCTTGACCAAATTTTGCTTCTCTCATTACTGTTCTCTGGACTTTGAGCTCGCTTTTGTAAAGTTAAAGATGTAGAATAGGTTTTGGGCATGGGTAGTTGCAAGGTTGGTCAGCCTGCCAGCTCTCCCTTGCCCTCACCACCAGCGTGAGCTCTTCCACATTGCTCTGGAGAGTTCATCCCTAGCAAGGGTGAGCACCACCGGCAGGGCCTGTTCTCACTCTCAGGCTTTCACGTCCTCAGGGTTGGCTCTCCCTCCAGGCCAACTCTATCGTGTTGCCCAGGTGAGGTGTAGGGGCCTGCTTTCCTGAGAGCCGTAGCTGATGAGGCCAGGGACAGTTTGACCTGCTCTTGTGACCTCAGGGCCAGCCTTCCCACCTGCCTCAGGTGCTGCTGTCTGAAATTTGCTGGCACACACAAAGGGTCCAGTCTTGCATACCCAAAGCTGTAGGATTCTCCACCACACAGGGTAGCCGTGGGATAACCAAGAGGAGTTCTAGTGAGGGCCCAGCATCTATAATGTAGCAGAAACCAGAGTCCTTGGGCCAAGACTAATGGCTCTTTGCAATGAACACTTGCAAGTTAAGATATAATGGATAGAAGGGTTTACTCGGTGACCCTTGTGTCACGTTATAGCTTCCATGACAAGATTACTTTTTCATTCTTCTTTTAAATTTTTCTCTTGATCTTTATTGTATTTTATTTATTTATTTATTTATTTATTTATTTATTTATTTTGTCGAAGGGAGAGGCTGCAAGGACAGAGGGTAATTACGGAGAAACAGGGAAATTAATGGGATGGAGACACGTGACATGAAAGACACAGAGAATAAATAAAAAGAAAGTTAAAAAACAACCAAGACAACAACAAAATAATGTATGATAAGACGTCTGTGTAAAGACTAACTTTCCACGGTATGTTTACTTCCTATGCAAGCCCATATTTCTTTCTGAGTCTTCTTTGTCACAAGATAAAGAGAGCAGACTGGTTTGATTTCAAGCCTCAAATCCAGTCAACGCTAGCATCTGATTGGGACTCTTTCTCAAGAAATTTATGAAGCTGCATCTGAGCACAGAAGGTCAGGTCCCCCATTCAGTAGAGTGGGACTGAAGACAGGAAGATGGAGACTTCTTTTATTCTTGGTAATTACCATCCCTCTACTGTATTGAAAGCTCATGTTCTTTCATCGTTATCCCCTTGTCTTCTAGGTTAGGATGTCACAATAAGGGAAGTTCAATAGATATTAAGGGTACAATGGAGAAATAAATGAACTCTACCCATGCAGCTGTAAGATTTCTAGTGTCTCAAGGACATAGGATGTTTTTCTGAACAAACACTTGAATCACTATCGTTCTCAGTCATAGTAGGGAGGAAGTTTGGTGAAGAGCTGCATGCTGTAGACAAAGCGTCACAAATGATGTAGGGGGGTCTTCTGTCTATGTGTTACTTTCATTGGTTAATAAAGAGACTGCCTTGGCTTTTTGATAGTGCAGAATTCAGATAGGTGGAGTAGATTGAACAGAAGGCTGGGAGAAAGAAAGCAGAATCAGGGAGACGCCATGATTCCCCTTCCCGAGAGGGATGCTGGCTAGACTTTTGCTGGTAAGGCACAACCTCGTGGTGGCATACAGATTATTAGATATGGGTTGGTCAAGATGATAGAGTTAGCCAATAAGAGGCTAGAAATAAAGGGCCAGGCAGCGTTTAAATGAATACAGTTTCCGAGTAATTATTTCGGGTGTAAACTAGCAGGGGAGCCAGGATCCCGGCTGGAATGCAGCCCACTGCTCCATTTGCAACACACAAAGATGGGTAGTGACTTGGTATCTGGAGTCAAATTACTCTTTAAATCCATGTCCCCTGAATCCTCATCAGGTTCCCTCTCCCTAGTGAACAGTTTCCTGGTCTGCAGGATGAGGGGGATGATGGCGTCAAAATCCTCAGTTGCAAAAATAGCTGAGTCATGTACTACTCCTTGACACAGAACCAGGGGCACAGCAAGTACTCAGTACCTATTAGTCCTGACTACAGTATTAGTGTACAACTAAAACTGGCATTGTGTTCGGTGCTGGAGCCTAATGCATTTCCTGTTTTATGCTACTAATAAGGAAATCAAAGCTGGCCTTGAGGAACAGAAGAGTGGAGAACTGAAAGCATTGGGAGCTATTGAGAAAATCCTGGTGAGGTGGGACCTGGCGCCTTCTGTGTTTCTCAAATCCCTTCATCCCTTACTCTACAAATCCCTTACTTGCCTCAGCTAAGTTCAGAATGAAAGGCACTAAGGATACTTTCAGTCTTTGATCCAGCCTGGACTGGTGCCTTGATGTTGTCTATGCTTCTTAATTATTGGGATCATTTTATCAAACCTGTCTAATATAGAGCCTTTAAAATATTCTCCAGAAGAAATTCACCAGAGACATGAGATTATTTGGGATTTCTTTTCCACTGGGGGATTGTGTGTACATGGGATGGAATGGAACATAGGAAGAGGCCTCATGTATAAGACTGGCTCATATCAGAAGGAAATGCTTATCATGGCCTAGACCAGAAAGTCGGTCAGTTGATGGGGATACTAGGTGTTGAAATGGCACATCAGCCTGTGAACTACAGGGAAGGGTATTATGAGATTTTTTTTTTTAACCAAGATACCCACAAGTGTTATCCATTCTTCGAGTACCCAACACTAGAATTTCTGTAACAAATTCAGAGACTTCACTATACAGTAGAAGGGAGGAAAGAGCTAGAGGGATCAGTTGCAGTGATACTAAATAAACTGCTTCAGAAGCAGAGATGCAGAATTATAAATCTCAGGAGAAAACTTTTTTTTTTTCTGCCATTAATCCATTCAGGCACTCATGTGCTATGGTGCACTGGTCTTGGTTCATAGTTAAATAGCTTGATTCTTGCTTCGGTGTCTCTTGCCACATTGCTCTTTCTGAGGTCTGACGTTAGAAAAATGCTCCAGTCTCCCCAAAGCCTGGCTAGCCTGACTAATTAAGCTCACGTTCCTAGGAGTGACAGACAGTGACGCTCTGTTTGTCTTCTGTAAGGCTCCATCACTTTCTCGGATTAGAACTGTGTCAATATATTGATGGCTCTAGTCAGGGAAATCCACTCTGATGTAAACACAGCCACAGCACACAGCGAACATACTTTCTCCCTGAGAATCTAGTCTCATCTAGTCTCAGTGAGACCCGGAGGTCAGCAGTGCGGCCATGCTGGGGTGTCGACTCTTCTGCTGACAAGCAGACAGCATGAGATTTGGAGCCAGGTCAGATGGGCTGGAACCAAATATCTGTTCTGTGTGTCCTTGGTTAGGTGACAGGTTGATAGTGGCTTCAAGCTTCTGTACTTCAGCTTCCTTAACTGAAAAGCTGTGATCATTCTGTCTTATCGTCGGCCTGAAAGAGGTAACTAACATATAGAGAGGTCACAGGGTGATCACCGGCACAGAACAGGTATTAAAACGTGATGGGCACAACGAGGAGACTCATAGCGCCATAGCCTTCCTCATCACCATCCTCACCAGGCAGACGTCAGGATGCCCAGGTGCCCCTTGGGGATGCACGTGTGGGTTTCAGAAAAGATCCTCTTTCCCAGGTTTAAATATTTGCCCATCCTGGAGGCAAAGGAGAGCTTGCTTTAGAGATTAGCGTGTGAGCCAATTTTAAATTTCCCGTGTTGGAAATAAGGCTTCTAAATAATGACCTGGAGATTTGAATATCAACATTCCCTGGAGAAGAACTAGCCAAATGGCATTCTCTATTGCTTTCAGCAAATCCAATTAAGGAAGAGCTCAGTTTACAATGAATCATAGGAGGGGCCTGTGACAAGAGCACTGATGAGGAATGAAGAGAACGATGATCTAGTCAAGCTAACACTCATAATTAATATTTGCACTACTCAGTGCAATTTAAAACACATTTCATAATAACAACCCTCGCAACAACCCTACAGGCGTTCGTTATTGCTGTTTCCCAGAACCCAGTCCCTTGTTGAGCTCTGCTGACTGTATGTCTTCATTATATCTAGAGCCAACCCATCTTCTGCAGAACCTCAGAAGGACTCCTGGATCAATGTTCTCACCTCTAAGCTAGAGCGTTTCCAAACTCATGTTCACACGGCTCGTCCTTGTTTCCTACCATCCATGCGTTATCTACCATTAGGCTATCACATTCTCTCTCTCTACATCACAACCGTGGCCATCCCATGGTGCCATATGAAACTTGTGGGATTCTATGCCTCAAAATTAGTCAAATATATCTTCCTTCTCTTTCTCTCTTCCTTCTGTCTGTCTGTCTGTGTGTGCTTGCATGCACGCATGTGTACACGTGCACAGCTTGTGGGAGTCAGTTCTTTCCTTTCCAGCTGGGTCCTAGGGACTGAACCGAGATTCCCAGCTCAGGAGCCGGTGTTTTTACCCACTTTGCTATCCTGTCAGCCTCTTCCCCCATCCTTTGTAGTGTTCTTTGTTGGGCAGGTTCTGTCTACTGAGTCTTCGATTCAAACTGCAGTAGGCAAAGCTGCCTCAGCAAGGGCGAAGAGGAACACAGCATCCTTTACCCACCCCTCTGATCCCTGTTTCATCCCCTCCTCTCTAATCCACACAGTCTGTGAAGCACAGTTTGAAGTCTGGGTGGTCAGGAGAGTGAAGTTCAGCATCCTCACATAGGAAGAAAGCCGGCCATCAACTCACCAGCTTCCCCAGTGTAGAAGAAGCTACACAAAGACATCACATCACAAAGGCATCCTAGCAGAGTGGGTGTCCTGTCGTACGAAACTGATCTGATCCTCTGAGGGAGAGCGTCGGAGAAGTCGAATGGAGAATGACCAATGTGCTGGCCAGCTGGCCTTCTAACCTTTGTTTAAGTCAAATGAAACCCTTGCTTTCTAGCTGAATGAAATATTCATGCTCACACTGCTGACTTTCGCAAGGTTGGGTTATTTTTCAACATAGTACCACAAACGTTGTGTCCTGTGCAATCTTTTGACTTCTCCCTCCTTTAGGCTATCTGTTTTATCTTGTACCTGCTGTTTTCATATGAATTTAGGCTTAAATCTGATATGACTGGATGGATACTGGCATGACCTCTTTGGGGAGTCTCTATCTCCTGTTAGACTTTACAGAAAATGTGCCTCACTTATCTTTCAGTCACTCTTTGATGCCAGGCACACAGTAGGTGCTCAGCAAACATTTAATAAGCTGAATGTGAGGCTTTATTTCACACAGAAGTGTTAACTAAGCGACATGCAGAGCCCAGGGCCTGCAGGACATTAGTGTCTGCACTGCAGCAGATCTGAAGGGAGACATGTTTTCTCAAGGACTGCCCTGCATTAGGTAAAGTGCACCTTTTTCCTTACCAAGGAAAGAGATTGCAGATATGGCAGATTCCATGTTAATTTTGAAGTCTCCATGACAACATGATAGTGTACGCGAGGGGAGGATTAAAGAAGCCACCAGAGTGGGATACAGGGCTTTCTGGAAACTGAAAACTATAGCCTTAGTGGTCTGAACTTTGGACCAATATAATCAATGCGTAAGAGCTATAAACAAATACTAGATGGCCATCATAGAAGCTGCATAGTTCCTAGGATAAATCCAATCTTGACTTCAGTCAAATATTGATATCTGATCTTAAAAGAGAGCATAGAGAGCCAAGGTAGAAAGTTCCCCTTGGCGGAGAAAGCATAAAGAGAAAGAAAACTAACAGTGCGGTGCAGTGAACTCCAAGAGGAGGTACTAAAGTCAGACGGTATGCATGCTGCAGGCACTGGGAGAGCATACGAAATTCGACAGTATGCATGCTGTAGGCATACAAAATCAGACCATATGCAAGCTGCAGGCACTGGGGGAACGTACGAAATTAGACAGTATGCATGCTGTAGGCACCGGGAGAACATACGAAATTAGACAGTATGCATGCTGCAGGTACTGGGAGAGCATACGAAATCCGACCAGTATGCATGCTGCAGGCACTGGAAGAACATACGAAATTAGACAGTATACATGCTGCAGGCACTGGAAGAGCATACGAAATTAGACAGTATGCATGCTGCAGGCACTGGGAGAGCATACAAAATTAGACAGTATGCATGCTGCAGGCATACAAAATCAGACCATATGCATGCTGTAGACAGAAGAGCATATAAAATCAGACAGTATGCATGCTGTAAGGACGAGGAAAACATATAAAATCAGACGGTATGCATGCTGTAAGCACTAGGAGAGCATATAAAATCAGACAGTGTCCATGCTGTAGGAATATAAAATCAGACAATATGCATGCCGTAGAAATATAAAATCAGAGAGTATGCATGCTGTAGTCACTAGAAGAGCATACTCTTTGGGGACAGAAAAGCTCCCTCACATTCAATCTTTATCTTTGTATATGAACAAATATTCATAACCTTTACTTCTTCTGGCCCCTTCCTCTTGTTTTTATTTACTCACTGAATGGACACATGCTAACATCTTCACTGAAGAACTTATTCTTGAGTCAACCCACACAGAAGCAGATTCACACCCTTGTGTAGCCTTGACTGACAACGGAGCCTGGAGTCTGTGGATCCAGTGGCCCTGCAGTGTACCACACCTGCCTGCCATCTGCTCAGCATTTTACCAGACAGCTGTGGCAACTCTGCTGCCTCTGCACAGAAGCCCATAAGGACTGGAGAATAACAGCCCAGGAAATCACCTCCAGCTGACCTGAATCGCTGGGTCTCAGAGGAGATAGCTCTCAGAGGGCTGTCTCTCGCAGAGGCATTTGAATATGAGTGCCAGTACAAACAGGTTGTTACTTGCCCTTAGTAGCATCAGTGTTTTCCCAGGCTTCATCCCTTTCCCGGCCTGCTTCTCTTTTCCTCAAGAAATACTTTCTGGGATCATCTACTTACCTGCTTGTACTTAAACCCCATTTCCAGGGTTTGTTTAGCAAAGGGAATCCAAACTTAGCAGTCTCAATTTTTCTCCTCTGATCACAGTTGCAAGTTGTTAAGATTATATAATCATATTCATGAAAAGCAATTAGCATAGTACCTGGCCCATTTAAATGCTTAAAGCCTTTTGACTAAGTATTGTATGGTGTTGTTAAGAGATCCCCATGGCCTAGATATTCCAGATTCTTTCTTAGGGGGTATAGAGGAGTAAATAGCAAGATACCAATGTCTAGTAAGTAGAATTTATAGTCTCGTTTAGAATATATTAGTTATAGTGCTACAGGATGTTATAGGAAAGAGCTGTTATGACACAGGAGAAACATAGAACTCAATTTACATGAAAAACTCAGAGCATCCTTCATAAAAAGCTAGCATTTATCCTATGATAGGCATTGGTCAGCAAAGTGTGTGCATGTGTGAGTATGCATGTGTGTGCATTTTTGCACACATGTGTCTGTGTACATGTAGGTTATCAAAAATAACTCTGGGTGTCATAAATTGCATATTTAAAAACATCAAGGTTCACAACAGTCTTTAACTCTAGGCTCAATCCCCTCTTCTGGCCTCCACAGATACAAGTCATGCACATGGTGCACAGATAAGTATGCAGGAAAAATACCCATAACATAAAATAAAAAAGAAAAATGGAAGTAAGCAGAAAGTGTGGTGGAAGAGAGCAGAGGGGGAGAGAGATGGAGAGAGAAAGAGGCTAAGAGTGAAAAAAGCAAAAAGAATAAAAGCATTATTTGCTTTGTTTATCCATTGACCAAGCAATCAATTGATTCAATCACTATTTCAGTTTTTCTTCATTTGTTTGGTGTTGGGTTTTCATACTGGAGAAAAAGGCAGATGCCTAGGAAGTAAACCTTCCCTTGAGAGGATTTCCTTGTGAATCCAGTGACACGCATTCTTGCTTCATTTCAATTTGCATCTCATGATTTGAAATCAGATCAGGCAAGGTCCCTGTCCTGCAATTTTGATTACCCAAAAGACAGAGTTTCTCTAGCTCCAGGGCTGATTGCACCACCATGAGGCAGGGTTTGCTGACAGGGTGCACTCCCACGCCCTAGGAGTCCCTAGGGAAGCATCCTGGGGAAGTAGTCTCTTTTCCCCTGTTCTGATTTGACGTCAGCACTCAACACACACCCGCCCCTTCAATTCTGGGTTTTCTATCAATCTCCTCTATGGCAGGAAATGTACGCTCTCAGCGATTTACCCAGTCAAGACCACTGTTGAAAGCCTGAGCAATCTTCCTCCTTCCAGCCTGTGCTCTGAAAAAGCCATAAATCACATGGCTGTGGTAGAGGTGGAATAGTATTACAGGGAACAGCTCTTTGAACTCTTAGAAAGGAAACTACTCAATACACACTCATTATTATTATTGCTTCTAGCCTCAGACACAGGGGCATCTGAGAACCCCTACTTTCAAATGGTTTCTCTCTCTTTTTGAGTGGCTGTAATGAAACTTCGCTTACAGTTATACCATGCTACGCCACCTCAGTTTTAATGTTGAATAACTTCAAGAGCTAATGACCATTGGATCCACCGCCGTTCAGACATCATCAAGAAGACATATGTTTTATTCTTAATTGGGTGCTATAGATTATTTCTCTCTTTGGTGTTACTGGAAAGGGGTATAAGTGGATTTTCCAGAATGGTGCAATAAAAATAAAATTTGATTGATTGATTCAATAGCTCTGGCTGGGAGGCAAGCCTTGTGCAGTGCTGGGGAGGAAAGGCAGGATGCTCTAGAGATAGAGGGTGCCTGAGGGAGGACCGTGGAGCTGGAGGCTGTTGCTATCATTAGAGCAGCGCACTCAGATGCTCAAGTCAAGCTGAAGGGCTTATTTTCCTTTACAAGCTTCATCTAGTGAGTCAAAATAATGAATTGTTGATGTATTGACAGAAAATTGAGTTTGCAAAAGCTGTCTAATAGGTCATGACTTGTTTTATGTTGACTGTTTATTTATCTACAGACAATAATTAATACCTGATCATGGGTTGAATTCTAGGGGTCCTGGTTCCTATGAAATACATCAGCCAAATGAGTGGGTCTTTGTGATTGGCAGGTGGTCATCACTGTAAGCCCCAGAACTGACACTGGATGTCTATTTCTGTATGACTCTATTTCTTTGAAAAATGTCCTATGGATTTCTGTAAGGTACCCATGAATCCTTAAGAACTGAGAAACCCTGCAGTGGGCATACTATGCAGGAAGCCGCATACTGTTTTTAATACAGTAGGTGAAGCTAAAATGACTCGCTTGAGATGCCAATTGCTCCCTGACAGGTGAGGCTGTAAAGATTTTTCAAAAGGTATTAGAATCATTCCTTTCAGAAGAGAGCAGCGTCGACACGTTGGGACGGACTCCCGTTTGTCCTCCAGGTCCCTTTCAGATGCCACTTCTCCTTCCAGTCTCCAGTGTCTCTCTACACATACGTCGTATCTCTTTGTAAAACTTTATGCAATGCGTATGACTGTTTAACCTGCATGGATGCCTGCATTGCTTGCATAGCTGGCCATTGTAAAGGCCAGAAGGGGCGCTGACCACCCTGGGACTGTGACCTTACAGATGGTTGTGAACCTCAATGTGGGTGCTGAGAATCAAATGCGGGTCCTCTGGAAGAGCAGATGGTGCGATTAACCACTGACCCGTCTCTCGAGCCCGTGGGTGTTTCTGTTAAATGTCAGCTTTCTAGTGATGGCTAGCCGTTTGCCGAAGCAGGGAAAGTCATTTAACATGCCTTCCGCATCCTAGTGCCAGGTAGACTCTTCAGTGCTTGGGCAAATAGGATAAGCAGTAACGATGCCCTGAGTGATAGAAACGGCGCGACCAGAATCCAAAGAAGGCAGGTGAAGCGTTCTGTGCTGTGTACGTGGCTTTCACGTCACACATGCAGCGACTCTGACAGATCAAGCCAGATAGGGAGATTTCTGTATATTCATAGTGAAAAATGAAGAATAAGCCAGGAATAGTTGGATCCAAGGACCCATGCCACATCAAGCCGTTCTTGTTATTTTCCTTCTCCATTCCTCTGGTTATGTCGGTTTAGTGTGGGCCCGCTAGAAGCAGAGGGCTTTTCCTCCTTGTTTGGCGACTGCAGAGAATCTCTTTAGTATAGGCTTCACAGCCACTACTTCTTCGAAATAGGGAGTGGCTTTCCCAGACAGGCAGGCTCAGTTTGCTTTCTTTCTAACCAACAAGAGGGAAAATCGGAGGTGCCAATTAATCCGCATCATATCACACAGCTAGGAAGAAGGGGGGCTGGGAGGACGTTTTCCCAAATGTGAACGTGGACATGGGGAACCCTCAGCTACGCTGTCGTTTAGATTCTCTCAATTCAATACTAACATACCGTTCTGAGTACCTGTCTTCCCAGCAGACAGAGGGGACAACGCTGCAATTTCCTTACATTTATATATAATATATATTAATATACATTACTGTATATATGAATTCGTATAGTACATATATCATGACATATATATATATAATTATACACAGACTAAGTATTTATATATAATTATATACACATGTCACTTCATATATTTGAATGTTTCTGGTACATAGTATATTGCCAATAAGTATTAACAATATCAGGTGTATAACACATCATCGTAAGTCTACAAAACTAGACCAGGAATAAACCTCATGGAGACCTTTTCTACTACCTTAATTTTTATTTTGTAACCCCCTTTCCTCTCATCCCCTTACGTATCTACTTATTTTATTGCACTGTATTCCACTGTACTTCGTATCCTATTCCCACAAACATGCGTCCTCAGAACAGCTATTCATTCATTCTTCTGGGAATCAGTGCTTAGCACCTACACTGTGCTGCTGGGCATTTGTCTCTAGAGGATGCAGGAGCAAATACAAGAGATCAACTACCTGGGCAAACGGCCCATGGTAGGGGCTTGTGTGCTTTGTTGGGAGAAATATGGGCAAAATAAGGTAATGGGAAGTGATAGGAAATGCATTTGAGAAAGCAACCAGCAAGCGGGAAATGTGGAGGCCTTGGGTCGTAGCAGGTGTGAGCACCTTCACATTTTAGCTGAGAACTACAGGGTCTCAGAGCCAATGCCTTGATCTTCTATCTTGAGGGATGGACACACTGAAGGGAACACCGGGGAAGGAGAGGTTCATCGCCAGGAAACCTGGCAAAGGTAAGAAAGCTCAGAATGGGAGAGGGTCCTGAAGCTGTGAGAAGATGGATTTTGATGGAAGGAAAGAAAACCTGATGGGCTTTAAGCATTTGCGGGAAAGGGCAGATATTTAAGATGTGCTTTCCTTAGTAGCCAGCATTCACTGGGCACTGTATTCCATACCCTAGTGCTATGATCACTTTGCACCATTGTGTGATGCCTGTCTCTTCCTCTCTATCCTTTGGGTTCATTTGATTATTATTTTTTAGTTTAGGTTATCACATTTATTGTACCCAACAGAAGGTAAAGGCTATGTCACTACACTACTGAGGACCAGAGAAGCGCATGTATTTAGTTCAGATGCAGCCTCCCTACCTCCCCATCATGGTTCTGCCTGCCTCCTTTCTCGACTGGACCCCATCTCCGAAAACTTGCCTTTTGCCTTTCCGATCCCACATGGCCTGCTGTGCTCACACCCTCTCCCTGGATCCCTCCTCCTTCCCCAGTCCCATCTCCTCTTTCTAGCTTCCTGGCTTTATTGTTTTTGTTGGCTGCTGACTCTGTGTAGTAGATTTTGACTTCATGGATGCCGTCTCCCTTTTCTTACTCTGGATTAAGCAATTAAAACTAGTGAAAAATTCAACTGTTAAAATTGCCAGTCTCTCTAGTTTCTCAGAGGGGCTTCCCCACACTCCAGTTGTTTCTTGGCTCTTATATTCCTCCGATAATCACTCTGCCCTTCCAGCCTTGGCCTGCCTGCCAGCCCAGACCCCCGGGGGCAGATCAGCACCTCTATTCCTGGCATTCTTGTTCTCAGCATCGTGTGTTTAATTATGGGGCATACATTCGTTATGCATGAAGGAACAGGCAAAGTGATTTGCACTGCGCAGGAAAACTTAAAAACAAAAAGTTCTTTAATCAGGTCTCAAGTGGATGCTAGGAAAACAATAGAAGTTTTATGAAGTCCGGCTCTTCGAGGAAGAAAACCAAATGGGCTCGCTCAGTAGTTCTTCAGACATGGGCACACACAGAGTAAATTGCCTTGGTCTCGGGAAGCATAGGAAGATGCATTTGCTTTAACCACAATATGCTGGCTGGCACGGTTGGTCTATAGAACAATAAACACTAAACATCCACCCCTGTATAAACAGCCAGTGCCTACACCTGTAGGTCCAGCCTCTATCTGGCCAGACAGCAGTGATCACAGAACAAAATACTATTGTTTGATATTTAATGATTTTCCTAGGCATATTCAAGCGAATGGGCAGTGTCTTTAGTAGGGTCTCAAACAGTTCTTTATAATGAGTAAGCGCAGGGGCCAGGTGATGCTAAAATTAAGCCTCATAGGTAATGCCATTGGTATCTTCAATGTATTCTTGACATTTCTCCCTCAGTTTCCTAGTTTTGAAGACATGTATTGATATGATGACAGAATCCCGAAGACTGGATCAGAAAGGCTAGCAGCCGTATCCAGGTAGCTCACAACTGGAGTATCACACATGGTAATGAAGACTGGCAACATGCTAACATCCATGAAGAAATGCATGTGCTATGCTCCATGGACTTCCAGATATTCATGCAGCAGTGTAGCCCGAGCTTGGCTTTGTTCTTGAGAACGTAATTGTAAAGGTTCCTTTGCCACACCTTGGTTTCCCCATTCCCAGAGAAGAAGCAATGACTTCTCACGGTATTTCAAATTCTAATTTTCAAGAAACATACTCGCACTTCGAAACATAATTTCAGAGATAAACAGTAAAAAATAAATTGATAAGCCTTTGGTCCCAAATGAAATCTCTTGTAATGAGGTCCCAAGTTAAAAAAAAAGACAATTAAAAGAGCAAATAAAAAGTCTCATAAATTCAATAATGCAAAGACATATGCAGTCACAGCTGGGAAGGGTAAAAACATCGTCTTCAGTTTCTAATCTTGCCAACTTAATAAAGGATAATCGAGTTTTGAAAGTGGCAGAAGGAATAGAAAATCAGAACAGACCAATAACAGAGAATCCCAGATAAGTCTTTACGAATTGGCTGTCCAAAACACATTAGATCCTGAGAGATTTAACAGTGATTTAATTCATACATTCAAAAAGTACCACATAAACACATTCATTATAATGCATTCTGGAGTCTGAAGAAGGCAGAACCATCCAATTTGTTCCACAAGGAAGATTTGATTCTGATTCCCCAAGGTGATAAAGTATTATGCAGAAAGAGTAAAATTAAACAAGGAAACAGTCCGAACCATGCGTCTGTGTTCAACGCTTTAAATTAACTACATCAAAAAAAAAAAACCTTACAAACCCAATGTTACTGATGAAATAATCTAAGAGGAATGCTTTCCGTTTCAATAGGATGCCATGGGATAATATAATACGAGCTTATCAGCTCACCCATGATACAAAAGAAGGCTGTTTTTCATAGCTCCCAAAATATTTGATAATGTTTAATAACATATTCATTTTATGTGGAATAAAATAACCATGTCTTAAGATGATAAATATTCTTATTTTAAGCTTCCAGAAAATGACGCTAGCTACACGGGTCCCTCAATTTGAAATAAAACAAGTCTGAGTACTGTGCTCACTATTGCTTAATATTAGCCAAGTGCTTCTGGTTACTTCAAGTCAGATAAAAAATAAACACATACACACAGACACAAACAACACACAAGTTCATGTGTACATGCGCACACACACAGGCACACAGGATCATGGGCTGTCAGCCTTGATGACAATTCTGAAGCCCACATAATTGTGAAAGTAGAATGACCTGCACCTCTCATTTGATGCAAATACAACCAGACTTGACGGAAAGCTAGTTAGAATGAATGTTTTTCACTGCTTTTGAATAATTACTATATAATGATGGCTTCATCTCCAGATATTAATGAAGTTTTTTCGTGATTGTTTATTTTGTAAGATGTGGATATACCTTCATGTGAACATTCCTAATTCTACAGAAAGAAATAGATAGCCCTCAGTAACTTCTATGCAACTTTGTTAGGTGCAGACTGGACATGATTTGACAGCAAGGTCATTTTGTAAATCAGTACTAGCTGGAACTGGCAAGATATTTAATATAAGAAGTTGTAGTCATGAAACAAAGGCTGACGCTGCCTACAGATCTCTCATTCCTACACTAATACAGGGTTTCTGGACGTGGTTTATGCTTTGTTCATTTCCTGCTCACTGCCTAATACAGAAAAGGTAACCAGAGGCGTCTTTGAAAATTTAAATATGCTGAATGTTATGGTGTATACTTTTATTCCCGCTACTTAGAAGGCACAAGGAGGGGCTTCTCTATGAGTCGGAAGCTGGTCTGGTCCACATAGTGAGATCTAGGCTAGCCTACACCATGTAGTGAGACTTTGTCTCTCACAGCAACAGAATAAACGAGGACCTGTGGAGACGGATCAGTGGATAAAGCCTATGCTGCACAGTATGAGGAAAGCCCAGTTCCCATGTTATTGCTGGTGGGTGTGATGACCTGCAGCAATTGCAGCAATGGAAGGGTGGAAATGGAGGATCCCCTGAGCAAGCTGGCAAGTCTTGCAGAAAAGTGGCTAGCTAGACTACTCACACAGGCGATCTCTGAGTTCCACTGAGAGATGTTGCCTTGGTGAATAAGGTAAAATGCAATCAAGGAAGAATCTTAACATCATCCTATACACACACAGACACACATACACATAGGCACACAACCACAGAGAGACACACATATATGTGTGTGTGTGTGTGTGTGTGTATGTACACACTTGTGACCCCCGACACCTGAACCCACACATGTGAACATGTATACACACCACACACATATACAAATTAATGGTGTAGGAGGTCCTTGTTTCTATGTGTTGCTTGTATTGGTTGATGAATAAAGAAATGGCTTTGGGCCTGGTGATAGGGAAGAATTCAGGTAGGTGGGGAAACAGAAATGAATTCTGGGAGGAAGAAAGCAGAGTTACAGATCCTCTGCTGGAGACCGACGCTGATTCCCGGTAAGCCACTGCCACATGGCAATAAACAGATTAATAGAAATGGGTTAAATCAAGAAGTGAAAGTTAGCCAACAAGAGTCCAAACAGTGATTTAATGAATACAGTTTCTGTGTGGTTATTTCAGGGCTGAGCTAGCCGGGCAGCAGGGACGAACAAGCGGCCCTCTCCCTTGTAACAAATTAAGGTAATTAATATACCTATCACCACAAATACTTGCTGTTGTGAAACACTTACAATCCTCTTTTCTGTCTATTTTAAGTCATCATGTACAATATTATATTAGTTATTACTTCATTCACTCTACTATGCAATAGTAAACCAAAACTTATTTCTCTTTTTTTAATTATCATTTTTGCACCAGTTGGCTAGCTCTCATGTTTCCCCAGCTCTTCCTTTCTAGGCCTTTCTATTCTGCCACCAGTTTCTAAGAGAACAAAGCTATTCTGCAAATTAAATACAATGATTATATCAAAGAGATATCAGTCCTCCTGTGTTTAACACAGCACTGTTCATAATAAACAAAGGAATTAATTTAAATTCCTGTTGACACATGGATGCATAAAGACAATATGACACACAAATGAAATGGAATACTGTTCAATAATGAGAATGTTAAAATTCTGCCATCAGCTGTAACACAGATAAATGCATAGGACACTGGGTTTAACGACGTAAGTCATGTACATACAAGCAAATACCTTATATAATGTTGTCGGTCATATGAAGAAAGTAGAAAGTTGATTTTATAGAAGAAGGCCATTGTTTTAGATAAAGTCCCTAGGTCATCTCTTTTCCAGACTTCTTGTTTAAAGCTCTTCACCTTTGTTTGTCTTTTCCAGAGCAGCTATAAGCATCACACATCCCTCCCCCAGTATCCTCTATCACCTCTCAGGTCATTTAACTACAATTTACTGACTGGCTGCTGGGGCCGGTATGGTTGAGTACTGTGCAAAGATGGAAAGCACAGCACTGCACCTTCTCAATCTGTAGAACTATGCACAGGGACTTTTATATGTGAAATCTACAGTTGTGTGCCTTCCACAAAGATGCTCACATTGAAAAGAAAAGTGAAAGGTGAACCAGAGTTAAGCAGGCCGAGCTGGCAGAAGGGAGCCAAGAGCCCTGCCAGCCTAGACAGAGGCCAGCAGCAGTGTGAGCATGAGGACCACGCCAAGTATGTCGAGGAATTTGAACTATGATGCAAAGGAAGTTGGGAGTTGATGGAGGACATCACAGCTGGCATGGTTATTGATCGTGCTTCAAGATCATCTCAAGGTGACAATATCCACAGACATGTTACAAGCATGGAATGGAACTTCCTTTCTTACAGGAATATGCCCATCCTGTGCCTGTCTTGTCTAATTCATCCTTTGAATGCAGCCTGCTTTGACTGCATGCTGCTTGATGAGGTTAATATGCTCCACTTTGCCTCATACATCACCCAGCCCTATCTAAGTATGGTCCACTGGTGAACAAGCCCCATGTCTCTGGCAGCAAACCCTAAACTGTCTTTAAGACCCTTTAAAAATGATCTAAACTTGAACACGTTTCCCCAGGGAGTCGTGTGCACGTTGGAGTGTGCCTCCATGCACTAAAGTAGGCTTCATCCGAGCCGATCTACACCAGCCATCTCTTACACTCAGCCTTTGCAGTGGAGAAGAGCAAAGGTGAGCTGCCAACCTGTGGAGCTGCCAAAGATGAATGGCTAAAACTGGACCAGAACAGGCCGAGTTGCTTCCCGTTGTCTTGGAATAATTTTGAAAGGTGAGCAGGATTATTTTCACCCACAACACAAAGCAACCGAGGCCCAGGGAGCTTAGACTCTTAGGGGCAGACTGCCAGATCTCACCTTGTTCTCTCCCATCTCTACTAGCTTAAACTACGAAACCCCAGCCACCCAAGGAAAGAGTGCTTGCCAGCAATTAACCTCCGTTCTCACTTGCTGGGTGGCACCTCTCCACCCCTGCCATCTCAAATACAAACGCTATCCTGCAGAACTTGAATTCCCCTAGGGCCCCTAGAGTTCCCTCTTGGCTTTTCCTCTTACACAAATATTCTGCTGACAGACCGAACACTCCATGTCTCATGCCCGAGTTCCCAATTCTGACAGCGCCGTCCTATTTGTGTGAGAGAAATCAAGCAGCTGAAAGGCAGCCTGCTTTCAGAGACGGAGTGGAGACCTGATGGGTTCGACATAAGTGCCTAACAAAGTGTATTTATGCATATTATCAGGACGAATGACTCCCGGAGCTGCAACCATCACCTCCTAAAGTCACATCATGGAGACACTCGGAAACAAATTGGGTTTAAAACCTGATTTCCCATCAGCAAGTAATGGTCGCACCTTCAACCAGCTTTCTATTGTGAGACAGCATATGCCTCCTGTCTTCACTGTAACCCCTGAGGCAAAAAGGAGAAAAACGTGTGTGTGTGTGTGTGTGTGTGTGTGTGTGTGCGGATATAATTGGGGGCTGTGTTTAGATGAATAAACCATGTATGATCTGTATGTGTAAGGACTCAGGTTCAATCTTCAGTACCCAAATAAGCAAACAAAAGTAAACTACTGACTTCACAATTGCCTGATTTTTCTTGATTCATCAGGCAACCGCTTTTTGCATGTGTGTGAAGATGTGTCTGTATGTGTTATGTCTGCATGTATGTGTATGTGTGTCTAAGTTGTGCTCATGTGTGCCTGTCTGTGCAAGGAAGAACTGTACACATGTATGGAGGACAGAGGATGACCCTGTTGTCTTTCTCCAAAGCTGACCACCTTATTCTCACTGAACGTGGCGCACAGGGATTTGGCTAGGGCTGGCCAGGGAGTTCCCGGGACCTGCTTGTCTCCACACTCTTGGTGCTGAGGTTACAGATGTGCATCCCTATGTCTGACTTTGCTTGCTGCATCTGTGCCTAGACTGTGAGCATTTGGGGATCATGAGCAGGCTCTGTGGATTTTCACTGTCAAATCCCTGGACACTACGACATGAAACCAAACTACTGCAACACGAACTCGGCAGACTCTTTCCATCCAGGACTGAGGCAGAGAACTGAACTCCTCCTAGCTTCCATTTCCTGCAGGAGATCAAGTCCAGCTTCTCCAGGACAAGAGATTGTGACTAGAACCAAATTGCTCTATCCCTTTTATTTGTCATGAAGATATGACATTGATGTCATTGGCATTCTCTTGATGGTATGTAGCATTCTATTGATGAATCTTATTGACTATGAAGCATTTGCCATGCTTGCCTGGGGATCAACATAACCTCTGTCATTTAAACACTTCCTCCCCTCTTGTCATGACTCTAAGATCATTATCCTCCTTCTAACAAGAAGGCAAGAATGACTACAGTTATTTCACATAATACAGCCTGGGAATAGTCAGTTAGGAATCGGATGCTAGGCTTACACTGGTTTTAACCAATAAATATGCCCTAAAGTTGAGCGGTAGGCAGTCTCTGGGAGCTGGTAGGGAGGCAGGAGCTTAAGGCTGCACAGGGAAAGCAGTACCATATCCTTGCTATGCCCTGTCAAGCTGCATCCATCGTATTAGGTTAGGAGTGAAGATGTTACACGATGTGACCAATGGGATCAGAAGCAATAACAGCACCTGTCAGCCAGTGCTTTCCTGATGATGCCAGGATAAAGAGAATGCCTGCCAGCGTTCCGGGTGGAGGAAATCTAGTGTGGAAGATTGAGAGAAACGGCAACCGTCCCATATTTATAAAAGAGGTAGGTGCTGGTGAGGAAATTGGAACATGCTTTTATTTCCCAAGGATTATTTTAAGGTTTTGTTAGTAAGCTGCAATATCTACAGACTTTTTAAAAATAGACCAGGCATTCCAAAACCTTGCATACAGCATTCTAGGAGTTGGTCTCTCTCTCTCTCTCTCTCTCTCTCTCTCTCTCTCTCTCTCTCTCTCTCTCTCTCTCTTTCTCAAAAGTTGAACCATAAGGCAAATTTTCTGGTGTCTTTTGGTTCCTTAGAAGGGAGGAGGGGTAACTCATCAGCTATGCACAAGTGTGGAGCCAATAAAAGAAACTGAAGAATGAAAGTACCTGGTACCAACTCAGAGGTGATTGAATAAAGGCTTGTGTCTTTTGGCAGTGAGTCCCTGGGGCTGGCAACTTGGAGCAGATGAACCCCCTAATGGTGGTCATTATGAAAGAGATGCAGTTCAGCTCCTTCCTGAGCCAAATGTGCATCACTTTGAATGTGTATGCTAACACGGATGATAGATAGATAGGTAGATAGATAGATAGATAGATAGATAGATAGATACCACCTATAGATAATCCAAGGGAAGAACATTTAAATATGGGAGGTATCTTCATATAGTAGAACCTCACCCACTTATAACTGTGATACTCTCCATATCTGTGACTGGCCTTTGCTGCTGAATTCCTAACTACTCATCAAGCTTTCTCTAGCCAGTTGCTCTAGCTACACCCATCTAACCAATACGAATCACACACACAAGTACAAAGGCATAGACTCAAGATGTGATTGGTGCAGATGGGCATCAGCTTGGATTTTCCTCATTTGTTCAACACCAAAGTCAAACAAGATCCTATGTAAGGGCAATGATGATGCAGGGTCATCAATGGGAGAGGTCCATGGAGAAGCATGTTTCAGAGCCGAATTGCCTGTTCAAATTTTTGCTCCCTTAGTTCTTCACTATGCAAACGTGAGTTTATTGAACACTCTGTGCACATCAGCTTTATTGCCTGCAAGGGACCTTGACATCAGCACCAGTTGCATCTTCTGCATTAGCATCCCATCTACACATCCATGTGTATAAATTGTGAGTCACTCCTGGAAAATGACAATCTGTACACATTCATTAGTCCTGTGATACATGAACTTTGGCTCTGCCTCTGCTTTTCTGTCTTAAGTGAAGGCAGACCTTTCCCCTGAGATCTGCAATTTCTATTGGGCTCTAAGTTTAATCATACCAGGGCAACTCTCCGAACTTTAACTTGGCGCATTGTGGTTTTGGATACTCCTATAAGACTCGTCTGTGAAAACCTTGGCCTGGTCTTAGTCTCCTAGGCAAACTGCATTTTTGAATCCACACCTGGATTTTACTGTCCCATTTTAGCTGGTGGGAGGTAGAGAACTGAATATAGATCATCAGTTTGTGGGTTCTTGACCTAATTCATATCTTGGTTCCTTCCTCCTAAAAGCTGGCTATTCTAATTCAAAAGGACGACCCTGACCCCCTGCTCCCCAGTTGCCTAAAGCACAGGGAAGTTGCTAAGTAAGCGTTTTTTGAACGGCTGTCCTTTTATAGACCTAGTAAAGTAGTCATAAAGGATCTTGAACTACAGGCTCTGTATTCTGTGTATGGGGTGACTCATTTGCCCTTTCCTGGGGGTGGAAGGGAGAGAAACGTGGTGGGCAAATCATGCATAGCCCGTTGTATTCTTTTTGACTATTTAGGTTACCTATGAGCCTTTTTACCCTGAGCCTTAGCTCAGCCTGGTAAGCAAGGTCATGCACCTGTTTTGCATGCTTTGATTCTGAATGAAATTCACCAGAACGAGCTTTTAGGAAACAGAATGAACAGTAGCAAATATTACATCTGTGGGTTGGAGTCACATATGGAAAGTATGATCCCGAGCAGTGGTTCCGCAGGACACCTGGACACCACAAAACACCACAATCTCGCATAGCTTCAGCACAAAGAAAGTACTCAATCCCAAAAGCCCAACTAGGTGAGAGTTTAACAAGCAGAAAATATGAACATATATTGCTAGGTATAAGTGCAATTGAAAACCAGATCAAGTATCCAAACCTATATAAAAACACACATCATAGCTGGAGGCTGACCATCGGAGTCTTTCCATTACCATTGATGGCTAATTTTTTTTTTCATGAATTTGGTCATTGGTAGGTGCACACAGAAGACCAAATAAGAAACAGTCTCAAATTCTGAAGAGAAAAAGTTTTAAAATGATAAAATTTCATCTGTTACTGTGAAAGAAATATTTTGACAGGATTTGATTTTTTTATGGAGAAAAATTCAGAAAAGGCAAGCAAATGACAGTATTTTTTTGTCTTAGGTTAAGAAAGTGTTTCCCAGGAGAGAAAATGGATCCACTCAAACCCAGCAGATGGGCGCATTTGATGTCAGCCACCTCTGCACACGTGGACAGAGCCCACTGTGAGAGAGACAGTGAAATAGGCACATTCCACCCTCTAGGATTTTACACAAGTCCACACAGACTAGGATGACCACTGCTGTCTATGGTTGCTTCCCTTCCATCTTGCAGACAAACACAATCTTGAAAAACAACAGCATAAAAAAGTAGTCAAATTTTTAACTGTAGAAAGACACATATATTTTACCTTAATTAGACAAGCCCGCCAGTGTCAATGAAGAGCAACATCATCCAGGTGTCTCAGGTGCTGCTGTTTACCCTGGGAACAACAAAAGGCAACATAGAGCTTAAAATCTGCTGATCTATATGTGGAGAAGGGAATGGGGGTGTGGAAAAGGATTCTTTGTCTTGCCCAACATGAAGCAAACTATTATTCATCTTCATCTTCCCTCCTTCTAAAGATATTTGTAGGCAGGAGTTTCTGATCTACCAGATTGCACGAGGATTATTTCATAGAAGATTTTGGGCTATCTAGAATAGTCATTTTGGAAATTGAATGGGTTCCTAGAGGGGAGGGCCTTTACGTGGAGCAAGAAAAGAAAGGTTCAAGCCAAAAATGATTTGGTCAAAGGACTGGACACACGGCTTAGCAGTTAAACAGTTAAGCTGTTAAAACAGTGTTTGCTGTTAAATCATGATGACCAGAGTTCAGATCCCAGAACACATGTAATGAGCCGGGCATCCAAGCAAACACCTGGAACCCCTATTTTGTAGAGGAAGAAACAAATAAATTACTTGGATTTGCTAGCTTCCCACCAACCCAAGATAACACAAGTTCCAAATTCAGGAAGAGCCCCTGTTTCAAAATAATAGGTAGAGGGAAACAACCTGAACTCTCTTCCAGCTTCCATGCATGTATAGGCATGTGTATACACACTCACACATGTATACATGAAACAATCACACACACATACATTCACACAAACACTCACACATACACACTCACACACACAAACACATCTGAACACATAAATAAATTAATCTTTAAAGTATTTTAGTAAAATTATTACCCAAAGTTTCCTTGTCCATGAAATGGAGGTAATCATAGCGAAACAACAACATAAAACTTGGCTTTGTGACAATTATTAAGCCCATGCACAGAATTCCCCAGGATCACTCTATCCACAGCAAACAGTACACACGGATTCCTGATCCTCTATCCTCTCCCCCATCTCTCCATTCATCCTCAAGCAATTGCTCTCAGCTTCTCATCAGTGACATCCCCATGATGTCTAACTGAGAAAAAAAAAAAAAAAAAACAAAAGCAAACAAACAAAAAACCCTTCAGGGACTTCAAACCCACTGCTTTGAAGGTGGAGAAAACATGATGACATCAAAATGTCCATGCCTTGGATGTTCTACGTGTGTGGTCTATGCACTCATAACGAATAACTGCATGTTTGTAATGTGATACCACTTATTTCTTTCACCCTCGCAGGGACATATTTCACAGAGGCTCCAGTAGCAGGAAAAAGGATGAAGAAGTTAAGAGACTTTTGTCTGACCGCACAGCCCCTAAGAGGCAGAGCTGCTATGCAAGGCCATGGTGCCTGATATTCTTCATGTTCATCACAGTCCCGTACAGCAAAGGACAGCAATTGCTTCATGGAGGCCGCAGAATCCTTTCCAGGTTTTCTTTTTCCCCTTCCTCGGCTTCTTTATTCCTATCACTCATCTCCTTTCTTTCCTTCCTTTTTTCTCCTTCCTATCTATTTTCCTTCCTTCTTCCTCCTCTCTTCCTCATTTTCTTCCTTCTTCCTCTTTACTTTCCTTCAGTGTCTTTTAACCTTCTATTTTACTGTTTTATTTATTTTGATAGTTTTTGTTCCTTAGATAAACCAAGACCAACTGTGCATTACTGCAGGATAGCGGGGCTCTCCTCTAGGGCTCAGACCTTTATTTTAACCCTTTAGCAATGCTCTCTCAGCGTAGTCTCTTAATTTCTTTGAAAATTGTATATTTTCTCTGTAAAATGAGTGCCTTAGATGACACTGAAACCGCTTTCCAGCTAATCATTCCTATAACTGGCTGTGTGGAGAGCAATGTTAGATCATGCTCCTATGAGATCTTTATGGACACAGTAGACTTACCGCTTCATAGAGAAAGTTGTTGGCTTTAACTACAATTAGAAATTCAAATTTCCAGGAGGAGACACTTACACACAGTCTTTAAAGAGCAGACAAATGAGGAAATTGAAATTTAAAGAGGTTGTGTACTCTACCTAAGGTCATACAGCAGAGGCATAAACAAAATCTGGTACTTCATTCGTGTGTCTCTAAAGCCCTTGCCCTCTCTGTGATCCTAAGCCTACTAGAAAATGGCATATAGAAAACTGATTGATTCAAATAAAGTTCACTTATATGAAGTCTGACTCAAGTTTACATGAATAATATTAAAACTAATTTATAGCGTGAGCTCATTATATGTGTGAGCCAGAAAAGTCACAAGTTGACATGTGTTCTGTTCCTCCCAGGAACCCAAATATGCTGTGGTCATCCTCTGTGCACAGGTGTAGGATTTATTACACCAAGACTGGGAGTTCTTGCCCAAGTCACAGATCCTGTGAGCAAGGAATCGGTGACTTCAACTAAAACCAACTAAACTTTCCGTGAGTCAGCTGATGTCCCCAGGCATCTGGGGGTTTGGAATGCATTTTAAAGGTAATAACCATCGTTGTGAATACCAGGCAGGAACACTGACAGGGTTCCTGTCTGTGATGGTTAGCCATGAATACATTCTAGTCAGTTAGAAATCCACAGACTTCACAATTGAGAAGAGAGAGACCCCTGACAAAGAATTATCAGAGCCGGTTGAGAGCCTGCTTTTTGTACCGTTTCCCTGTCAAAGCCACTAGCCATTGCCATTCAATGTGATGATAAGGAACGAGAAGACAGAATGTATTTCAGGGATCCTATTTGTCACTGAGATCCACACAGAGTGTCCTTCATGCCTGAAGTCAGCCTGACATCCTATGTTCCCCCTGCTTCTTCATCAGCGGAACTGAGCTCCAAGGAGAGAGCAGGAAAAGGACAGAGCAAAAGCAGGAAAGACGTCATGTTTGTTTAGTTGTTCCCAGATTCATGGAAGAAAACAAATGTATTAGGGACCCATTCCAAAAAAATAAAAGCAGCCCCAATGAGAAGGACAGAGCAGGCAGGCAAGTGTATTTGGCTCCTGCTGGGGTTAGTTTGTATATTCAAATTACACCGTCATTTAGATTTATTTCATCTAGAACCTGGCTGCCAAATGAGCATATTGATTATCTGTCATGGATGCATATTTCTCAATTAAAAGCCATCAAGTCTTGTAAAATCTCAACCCTGTCAAGATCAGCTAGCGGATCAACCAGTGCCACCAAGAGAAATTACATTTGTTGCGTTTTATTGAACATCAGCTACAAGGCTGGCACACAACATATGCCAACTCATGGAAATGTCACAGCCCCCTTCAAGATAGATATTGTTCTGTTTCCATCTTTTTAAGTGAAGAAACAGACTCAGGAGGGCTAGAAATTTTCCTCACGGCCATGCAACTTGAAAATAGTGGAGTGAGATTCTAATCTTCCGTTCACCATGTCCACGGCTCACTCTACACACAGGCAGTAGGGATGGATTTTGTTGCCATAAAGTTGGGCTCAAAGAGCCAGCTATTCCAAGCACAAACTCAGAGACACGGATGGAAAATTTTTACATTCTGTGCCTCAGTTTCCCCTCTGTAAAATCAGAGAATGAATAGCTCATAGACATTTCAGTTTGTGAGATCTATCTTAGAGCATTCAGGCTGGAGTTTGATATAAGGATCACCTATTATTTCCACAGCCCCCTGATAGTGTGAAGAAGAAACTGTAAATCTTTGACCTCCGGAAACTTGCTACAGGCACTTTATACTTTCAAAGACTTTACAACAATTCAATTTTGCTCCCAGCATCCCAGTGCTCCAGGTCATACCACTGTCTCTCACTCTCTGGCTGAGATGTGGGGGAACCACTGCGATAAAGCCGTCCCTGTGTGCTCAGACACGAAATCCCTTCCTACACAGAATAAACAGGGAACACACTAGCTTTCCATTTATCCATGGGGCGCACATAGCTTGTATCCATTCTTCACAACTCTGGAGTGCCATGCCGTTGGCTCCACTTTACAAGTCAGTATGGCACTTATGAGACAACTCGTACTCAGATCCATGGAGCTGATCTGTACCTGTGATTTGAACTTGAATGTGATTTTAACTTTGTATGCTGGTGTACAAATCTGCGATAACAAACCACTAATTACTCCTGTCCCTCATCATGAATCCTGACTCTTTAGGGGAGATGCAGCCCCTAAAAGCATCGTCTTTGTCTTTCATTCATTGAACACTTGGTTTATGAAGCATCTTTATATGACACACATGCAAATGTTGGATGAACACGGATGAGAACAACTGAACTTGTTTTTTTTTTTTTCCTTCCTCAAGGTTCACAGCTAATGGAGGTCTATATCAGAACACACTCTGCTTAAGCCATGCAGGAGCTGATGAGGGAGCTGGAAGACAGGAAACTGAGGGCAACCAGGCGAATGGCTGGCATCAAGTTTCTCTTGTAGAATGGCATTTAAGGAGAGATGAAGGACTGTGGGAAGCAACATGACAACCAAATAGGATGGGAGCAGAAGAACAGAGCAAGGCCCAAGAGAGGGACCAGAAGAAAAGGGGCAGAGGGAAAGGGGGTAGGGTGGGGTAGAATATTGGGGTTCTGAGTCCTACAGAAGTTTATATGGCCCTTGGTCAGTAACAGTTGTTACCCTGCTATTCAAATAAATATCTTATGCTTATACGATGCTTCCTTTTCCAGACCATAAGCTGCTTAGGTAGCTAGGACTCTATGAAGACCGAGAACACGATGACAAATGCAGTGGGCAAATGAATGGGTGGATTGCAGCTGTAACATAGTAAAGTTTTGTAGAAAATTTCTAAAACAATAAACACACAAAGATGGAGAGAAAGAAACCAATGCCTTTGTTCTTGGCTCAGAATAAAAATCCATCTAAAAGAGGTATGTGTATTGAAATGCAGGTCTGTCCGATCTATCAGTAACAACTGTCACCTTTAGCAGATTGGAATTCGGGTTCCAGTGAATGCTTCTAGGCAGAAGGGGAGAGGAGCAGAAGCCTGATGACTGGGCCTAACTTGCCCAGTGTTTATGATTAGGACACCGGTCGAATGATCAAGACTATTTCAAAAGATTCCTCTTCAATATGTTGCTCAATTCTCATTGTATGGATAAAGAAACAGAGTCAAAGAACACCAATTATTGTTCCTGTTATTGGTGAAACTAGCATTCCTGGGGGAGATAAGATAAATTCTGAAAGACCAGAGCTTTGTGGAGAGTGTCAAGAGGAGATAGTTGGAACTGAGTTTAGAAGGAGAACCTGTTCATAGGTTTGTGGATTTATGTCAGGGTCTTCAATTCAATTCTATCACCACAAGGTCGTGGCCTAACAGCAAAGTTCCAGCATGTCTGTCTCCAGCAGCTCCATGGCTTCTCTCTGACTCCGCCCTTCTTTCTCCCAGCATTCAGTCTAGCTTTCCCTGCCTATCTAGGTTTTACCTTGCTGTAGGTCCAAAGCAGTTTCTTTATTCATTAATGGTAATCACAACATACAGAGGGAAATCCCACATAATGTATGTATATATGTATGTGTATATGTATGTGTATATATGTGCATATAATATATATGTGTGTGTTTATATTCTTGAATCTTAATTTTTCCCATTTGTATTGTAAACACAAGACCAGACTATCCTTAAACGTTTGAAGAATAAGGTTACATACACTAATTGCTGGTGGGTGGTTAACATGTGTTTGCTCCTTACATTTATTTGATTTCCCCCCCAGCAATTAGAGCTGTTCAATAATGCAGTGAGCATATTGATCCCATTCCCTAGTCCACGACTCTGGAAGGGCACAGTGGAAGGTGGATGGCTAAACGATGGGGCCCACTCAAATGTCTCTGGGCAGAAGAGTCTCCAGGGTAATGTGGTAGATGATCACACCGGGATCCAAGACGAACTGACCAGTAACATTCAAGTGTTTACACAGTGAGGGGAAGAGAAGCAAAGGAAGATCTGATCCTGACTTACCGTGCTGCCGTCTTGCTTGTGGAGAACGGGGAGACCCAATGGGAGGTGGCACAAGCGGGAACATGTGAGGGCCTTTTGGGTCAGTAGCTACGCAGCTAATTCAATTCTTAAACCAGGTGATCATAAAAGTGTGCCTCTGACTAGCATGTGTAGGTTGCATGGCACCAGCAGAAGTGTGAGCTGGGCAAGAGATTTATAGCTGTACTATGTCCTGCACAGTTCACTAGAGGAGGACTCCTAAATCAGTACATACATGAACACTTTGTTCAGCCTAAACTAACTGAAACATTTTCATGGATGGAATGCATACTTTGAAACACACACACATATTTACATTGTTTTCAGTAACTCTTGTGCACAGTAGGATCTGTGCACCACTAAATTATATTCCCTGTGAAAGTCTAATTTAAAACAATTAACAAATTCTTACTTGGGAATGGAAAATGGACAGGTAAGTATCAAGTGTTCTCACTAGTTGTCAGATCTTACTTGTTTTAAAACAGTGAGTCTTTCACACTTCAATAACAGGTTTTGTGCTGATTAATGCTATAATATATATTGATCTTAATTAAAAAGTTGTAACAGCTTGTCCAAGAGAATGGCGACTCAGAGACCAAGACATGAAGAAGGATGTGGCAGATTGTAGACTAGGAACCAAACGCCAATTGCTGCTGGGTTTTGTTATGCACATCAGGAAATAATATATAATTTAGGGATAGAGAAAGAAAAAGAAAGGAGGAAGCAGAAGATGAGAAATGCCTGCAGTAACATGTAAGGAAGCACGTGATATGTAGAGGTTGGGATATATTCTCTCTGGGTACACAGCAAAGGTCTGCCCCCTTGTCATAAAGAATGCCGTGTTGCTTCTCTGGTTTATGTCTACACCCCTACACACATCACAAGCTTCTTTCTGCCCTATGTCTCTAACACACCCCTTACTGTTGGGACATCAAACAGTTTGCTGTTCTCTCCTGGTAGTTCACTTTTCTGAGTCTTGACAAGAGCTGTTTGCAGCAAAATGTATCAACCCTTACCTCTAGGAATCCTTCAGTATCTTCTCTGAGTTTTCCTCTTTCTTGATGTTCAAATGGGCACACAGCTAGAGTTTTTGTCCTTAAACTGGCTCTTCCTAAGAAACCTGTTTATCTCATCCCCATCACGCCCTCCAGAGGCCCTTGACATGAGCCGCTCGAACACAGCCACCTGAATTCGCTAATTGTCTCTTTAGCACTTAGCACTGGACCTAACTGCTTAGGTGGAGTGACAGTGGAAGCTGTCACTCACGAGGGAGTAGAAGACTCTGGGATGCCTTCCAACAGCAAGAAACACACACACATACACACAGAACACACAGAGCTCAAGGCCAAGGGTGTGTGTGTGTGTGTGTGTGTGTGTGAGAGAGAGAGAGAGAGAGAGAGAGAGAGAGAGAGAGAGAGAGAGAGAGAGAGAGAGAGAGAGTCTCAAGGGGAAGATGCCGCTAGGGGGAAAAGGGGTTTGTCCAAGTTCCCATAGGGAACCTGGAACAGACAAAGGAACCGATTTTTATCATCAGGAAGACCTGAATTTAATGCTTGTAACAGATCGTCATTTCTCTCTGAGAACTTAAACCGAGGAATCCGCCATGGGAGCCAGTTTTCTATCTCCTGCTTGAAGACAGAAACATTCACCTATGTGTCTTCTGGGAGGAGGAGGACCATGAGCCGCAGGGGGGCCATACCAATGTAGGGTCTTGTGCAGAGTGGATCACTGCGGCCCTAACAATGCCCTATTTCTCACTGTTTCTAAAACCCGTATAACATAAAACAGAGTGAATTTCCACCAAACTGCTGTCAACATTTCATCCGTTTCTTCTGACTTAATATACTACCCCAAGAAGAGAAATGCCAGGGTTCTGTCAACAGAGGCAGGCCATGCATCCAGAGAAGACAGTTCATAGTAATTTTGTCAGCAAAATTGTAACAATAAAGGCCCAAACAACACTTCATCTCCCTGTCAGTCGTCCTGAAAGGGCAGATTACTTTTTCCTCAGTCTTGGCACATCCAATTAAAGCAGACTTACAAGCCAGACAGGTGTAAAGTACAAGGCAGCACTTGCTCACAGTAGCAATTATCAATGGAAAACTCTATGAAAGCAAAGCCTTGGCACCCTTGTTGCCCTGGCAACCATTATCCTGCAGAGGCAGGACAGACTCTAACTTGACAGCTTGACATCATTGCCTGGGAAAAACTTGGCTTCCCTCTTCCTACTTTCCCTGGCTATTGTTGGTGTTAGCTATCCCGAGCCATAGAAGGAAATGTCTCCTGTTGTCTGTTTTGCATTTGAGAACTTGCCCGTGGCTTGGTGATAAGTATGTTTGGTGAGTATGTACTGATCCCTTCCTGCATGCCAGACAGGATAGGTCACTCTTAATATGTAAAGGTACGGCCATTTTCATGTCTCTTCTTTTATTCCCCCTTCCTTTTTCTTCCCTTTCTTCTGCTCTCTGTTCCCTCAACGAACACTAATAACTTTTTTATACAGTTGTTTGAGAGAGAATAAGAATGATCCTCAGTCCATGAGAAGTTCTCAGTCATATATAAGTTGTGAGAGCACACAAACAATGGATAGAGGCAAATATGCCCATCGAAAAGGTTAAAAGTAATGTATGAACATCATGAGACCAAAGGAAGAAAATGTTCCAGAGATTTGAAAAGGCAGAAACACAGCACAGCAAAGTGCAAAATACCTTTATAAAGTATAAGCTCATTTTTATCCATCTATTCATTTATTTCATATATGTATGTAGACCCACGAAGGGACTCTTGCCAGCCAGGGCCCGGCAAACAAGGCTCTGGTAGGCCTTGCCCTTCTCTCTGCCTTGCTCGAAGCCTTTAGATTACATTCCTAAAGCTGCCCACCATGGTCTGTTTCTCTATTTGTCAGCGTCCTCCTCCTGGGGCTGACTACCAAGTTTCAGCTATCCAAGTATTGAAATCCAATAATCAAAGCCCCCTTTAGCTCACCCAATTAACTTGTCCAATTAAAATTAAACACGTTATCCTTACATGGGGTTTTCCCTTTACCTTTATAAACTGCCATTTTCCTATATGCCACATCTTGTCTCCCCTCTATCCAGAGGCAAGCCTTTGTCCTCCAAGGACAAATACCCCTACCCCCTTTCCCTTGTTCTCACCCCCTTCCTCCTGTCCTCTCCTGTCTTTCTCTCTTATTCCCTGTGCTTTGTTCCTTTAGGGCAAATAAATCTCCTTTGTGCTGAGAGCCTGGTCTTGGGGGTCTTGGGCCAATACATTTCCTTTCAACCCACACAGATTTGACTGAGGTAGTTAAAATAAATATGGGCTTGGAAGGAAAAATCAGATAAAAATTGGGAGACAAAGGAGGATATAGGCAGGCCAAGCGGAGGAATTATCATTTACTGAGCTCTAAATACAACTAGACATTGTGTCTGATTTCATTCTATCTTCTTGAAACCAAAGGATGGTATTTCCTTCTCCTTTCTTTCACTCTTGTTCCTTCATTGTTTCCTCTCCCTCGCTCCTCGCTTCACTGATCAGCCTGACATATCCCTCATGAAAGCCTAGTCCCACAGACTAGCAATGCCAACATCCAACCATGAGTCAGACCACAAAGCCTGAGCTCATGATAGATGTCATGGGGAAAAAATAAAATAAGAACAAACGCAATAAAGACCGGCATGCATCAGAGATGCAACATTGAAACTGAGACATTGGTTACCAGTGGCTTTAGGAGGCCTGGCTTCTCCCAGAGGCTTGGACTGTGGTGCAAATAACCCTGAAGATAGCAGAAGCTCTGAGCACCGTAGCCACTGATGGCCTCTTGCCCCTTGCTTCACTCACTAGCAATTCTTACTGAAAGAGCTCCTACAAAAGATGAGAGTCTGGCCATAGGAAGATGACTGAAAGTTTGAGAGTTATCTTAGTTATAGGCTTGGGCTCTCATGGTGGTGCTGAAGCGGACAGGGCGCTCCTTTTATGAGCAAGGAGACTCGGATCGAGGATAAACACTTACCTAAGGTCATATGTCTCTTACTCCATTAAAACTGCCAGTCATTTCCTTTTTCTTGTGCATTATTAAGGAGAAATCTACTCATAAATTTTAATTTATGAAAATGTGGGTATGAATTATTGGCCATGAAGCTTAAGCCCAGAATTACTGTACCGTAGCCTTCCTGCTCCAAATGTGATCCAGAGACTGGGAGGATCCGTGTCATTCGGGAACTGGTCAGAAATGCAGATGTCTGGGTCCGAAATGAGCAAGTCAGCTGATTTATGTTCCAGCCAAAGTTTAAGAAGCTTTGATAGCTAACATCTCTTACAGAAAGAAGAGGAGCTTTGAAGCTAAATCCAAATAGAATTAAATCTCAGTACAAACATGTGAGCCAGGCCTTTGGTCCGGGCGGTTCATAAATAAGGGTAAAGTATCAGGAAAGAGGTGGACTCAGGTCTAGGTCTCTGCAAGTCCTGAAAGGGCCATGTATCTATTGTGTGAATATCAGTTACCCATTGGACATGGTGCAGGAATAATACCCTATCATATTCCTGGTCAAAGGCAGACCCAATAATAAACCACATTGAGAAACAGTAGTTATTTTTTTACCATTAAACATTTTAACTCTATGTATTAGTATGGAAATACTGGCTGACTAAATCAGCTCCAAATCTTTGCATGCACATCATTTCATGAGCTATTTAAAGCTCCTATGATACATAAAACAAAGTAAATTATTAGGGGTTGTTTTCTATATGCTATTGATTAATACCCTTAACCATTTTCTAGAATGTAGATGTTAAAGTTCAGATGAGGAAAGATTTTGCAAGGAAGAGTATGTAATGCACTTAATGGTGTCAAAGGAGTGTGCGGCTCAGAGTAGGGACCCAACCAATAGCAACTGCTGGTTCCATTTTCACACTCAAGTCCTTTGTCCCCAACCATACCCTGTTTTTCTTCAGGAAATTCTCAATTCTTTAATATTATCTTGCTTTGATTTCACAGCCGAGTGACTAAAAACAAACACAGGAAGCATGGGGAAGAGAAAATGTGTGTTTTGCCATGACCGCCATGTTTTGAGTTCTATCATGTGGTGGCCAGGGCCATCACTCCTTCCTCTCAGTGCCGAGAGAGCAATCTAAGCTGATTGATGTTGCCAGGTTTTCTTCATGTGCCTAACTACGTCTTTTGTGGGGGATGCTGTGCCTCCAGAGAAGCTGAGGAGAACCATCTTCCACATCTTAGTTCCCAATGATAATTCCAGAAGTTGTTTTTGCCTCAGAGAAAAGGGCATAGACTACACATTTGAGACTTAAAACAATCTGTTCTGCAGAGAAACTCACCAGTAGGAAAAAAAAATCAGTAAAGCTGACCTTAGATTACTGGTGATTTGTAGGCGAAGACCGCTTTTTTGTTTTCTGGCTGCCCGGACCCAAATACTAACACAGAATCCATGTTAATCATAACACTGTTTGGCCAGTGACTCTAGCATATTCTTAGCTAGCTCTTACATCTTAATTTAACCCATTTCTATCAACCTGTATATTGCCACAAGGGTGTGGCCTACTGGTAAATTTCCTAAGGTCCTGGTGTCCTTCTCCTTCGGCAAGCAGTTACATGGTGTCTCTTTGACTGTGTCTACTCTCTCTTAACATCTCTGTTTGGATTTACCACCTGGCTATATTCTTCCTTCCCATAGGTTCAAAGCAGATTTTTATTAACCAATGGTAATAAAACATATTCACAGTATACAGAGGGGAATCCTGCATCAGTGACTAAAGTTGTCTTTGTTAAATTCATAACTCATGTGTGGAAAGGGAAGATTTCCCAGGGTGCAGAGTGACTATTTTAGAAAACCATGTAGTATAATGAAAGAGTGGACTTAGAAATCAAACTTAAACAAATGTGAGTTCTGGCATGAATGTCAACACTACTTCTCAGATGACAATGAGACAGCACACGTCAGACACTTACAGTGTGTCAGGGAAGTCATTATACGTCGGCAAGAATACCAGTCCATGAAAGTCCCATGCAATGCCCTGGAGTTATTCCTCTTCTGCATCTGTTGAGGCATGACCAAGAGGTTTTGGAACCTGCTCTAGCCACACATTTTAAAAGCTGTTTCTGATCCCTTTCAAAAATTGACTTAAATTCTCCAACTTTAGCAAACACCTAAGTCACCCGACACTTTAGTTTCAGTGTCCATCCTGACCATCTGCCTTTCTGACCAGCTCCTCTGTGATACAAATCCTCCCAGTATATAGACCACATTTGAGCACTCTAGAGTCCTGGCCAGAGCCGCCTGCCTGATTACTACATTAAGTGGTTCCTACATGACCTCAGCAGCTTGAGCCAGTTAGTTATTGAACTCCTCACAGGCATCAATTCCCAAGTTTGATAAATGAAAGATTATTCACATGAGGATCAATAACTAATGCACAGACAGGAGCCAGGAGAGTACACACGACAGAGGCTGATTCAGAAGGAATTTCTTTTGCTTTGACTCTGAAGAAGCCAGAGAAGGAAAACATCAGCTTTGGTAGAGCAAAGATAAATTTTGATACAAACAGCATCATTTTCTCTGGAGATACCAGCACCACTATTAGTTTCCCAGACTAAATTGTAGGTGATTCTGATGACTTCAAGAGACATGGCAACTGCTACTGAATATTCACCTCTCTCTCTCTCTCTCTCTCTCTCTCTCTCTCTCTCTCTCTCTCTCTCTCTCNCTCTCTCTCTCTCTCTCTCTCTCTCTCTCTCTCTCTCTCTCTCTCTTTCACACACACAAACACACACACACACACTTCCTTCCTGCTTCTACTTCCCTATGTCTCCCCCTTTCCTTTCTCTCCCTCTTGAATTAATGATGGGTTAATGTTTAAAAAACTTCACTGCCACAGGCCTATTAAGTGACAACAGAATCACAGCTAACAGGTGCTGTGGGACAACAGTCTTGTCCCCTGTAAAGACTTGTCACTTATATTGCTTTAATAAAGTGCTGATTGTTCAGTAGCCAGGCAGGAAGTATAGGAGGGGAAACCAGAACTGAATTCTGGGAAGAGGAAAGGCTCAGTCTGTTGTCGTCACCCAGACACAGAGGAAGCAAGATGAGAATACCTTGCTGATAAAAGGTACCAAGCCACATGGCTAACACAGACAAGAATAATGGGTTAATGAATGATGCAAGAGTTAGTTAATAAGGAAGTCTGAGCTAATAGGCCAAACAGTTATAATTAATGTAGGTAGGTTTTTGTGTGTTTCTTTGGGATTGAATGGGCCATGGGACCAGGTAAGACAGAAACCTCTATCAACAAACAGGTTTTGCAAAGCAACATTACTTTGGAGTGCCCCTAGTTTGAAACCTGGGTAATCTGTAGCAAAGTTTTCTTGGCCTACAAAACTCTCATCCCTTCAGTTAGCTTTTTTTTTTTTTTTTGACAAGTTTTTTTCTGTAGCTTTTGTCCTGCCTGGAACTAGCTCTTGTACACCAGGCTGGCCTCGAACTTATAGAGATCCACCTGGCTCTGCCTCCCGAGTGCTGGGATTATAGGTCATCACCACCATTGCTCAGTTTCAGTTAGCTTTAATTTAGAAGAACTAAGAGACACGAACCAGCAACTGCCATGTTGCACTTTGAGAAGCAAGGAAAGAGGGGCATCAATTTTACTTTTCATCTTAACCTTAAGAGGAAAAGGGGAGCAAGGCTCTCTGTAGGTGAAAACTGGTTCATAGTTCCTGACTTCTATGGTCTTGGCTCCCTAGATGACTGTGTACAGCACTCCTATTTCCTCCAGAGAAGTCAGGCAAATGAAGACTCCGATATGCATAGGAATGGGGTACCTGGGTATGCCCTTTCTGTTGTGTAATGAAGAGGGCAAAGAAACCATTTCTGCTGAAGGATGTACATAGAGGATGTCCATGTAGGTCGTGATAAAACTGCAGAAGGATCAGAGCTGAGAAAGAGAATGCCATGGGAAGGAGAGGCTTAAGTAGCCCTAAGCAGTACATTCCAAGAGAAGGCAGCACAGATGCTTGCTGTTAAACAAATGGGTAGATAACACAGTGAGGATCAGATTAAGAAAGTTATTACATATCCGTAAAGTAAAAAGATGTAGAAACATCTGAGTCAACAAGACAGGCCACAGGAAGTGGGCCAGGGAAGGTTGATGTGGTAATGTGGCTATATAACTGGGTAGGAAAGGTCAAAGAACACAAGTTTAGACTTCTGTAGCATACCTGACCCCTGGCAACAGGTGTTTCAGAACGACATGAACATTTGACTACCGTGAGTCTCAGTGCAACAGTGATTTTCCTTATCTGGCTTTACTGGGTACATGTTATAGCTGTTTTTCAAGTATTGTAGATACAGTTTCTCTGATTTCTCCATGTGAAGTTGCTGAGACAGTGATTTTCACTTCAATGTCTTTTATGATGCAATGGAAGCTGAAAATGCCGAGTCAGGTGACTTGCAAGCCCCACAGTTAACGGCGGCAGAGTTTAGATAGACAGACTTTGTTTGATTTGAAAGCTTGTCCTCTGTCTGCTCAGACATTTGATGCCACAGGTAAGGAACAAGGAAATACCAGCTATTATGGTCGGTACATATTTGTGAATACTAATGCACTTGACTTTGAGACATAAATGATGAAGAGCCACCACTGTTACATGAAGTAGCACATATGACTGACTTTAAGGAGGCATAGTAAACGGCTTGGCAAGTTTACTGTGAAGGGAAACCACTACTGTGAGAACCTTGGACTCTTGTCCCAAAGATGATATTCTTACCTTTGTCAGTCCTGGTTGGAGACTGAAACAGAAACCATTATTTATTCTGTTGCTGTAGACTTTCCTTTTGGAAAGGCTCTTGGAACTCTAAAGGATCATTGTGACAGTCGAGTTGAGTGACTCTGGGGGGGTCATGGAATAGATAGGAAAGGGTCAATCCACACAAGGAAGACTAAGTAACAATGTGATATAGTCATGAAGGAAATATTTTATATATTCCAGTTCTTTCTAAAAGTTGGATAACAAAATTTTCTACTTTCATTCTGGTTTGGCTTTGAGTTAGGCTCATACTATATAACCATAGCTCACCTGGAACTCATTGTGTGCATGAGGTTATCCTCAATCCCACAGAGATTCACTTTCTCCTGTCTCTCAATTCTTGGAACTAAAGGCAAATGACAGCACATCCAGGTAAAAGTCCTGATTCTAAGGAGACCTTTAATTTTCAATCCAAAGCAATGAATGACTTGAGCCGGTAAATCAGAAAGCTCTAGCACTTCATGCTGAATTTCGTGAGTGTACTTTCTCTTTAAGGCAAGAGCACTAATTCCTTCCTTACCTGAATTTGTGAAATGTTGAATGATGTACACACTGATATTCCAAATGTAGTATTTCCATGGTAACAATGCAGAGGATATCTGTGCCCTAGCTTTATTCTTTGGGTATCTGATTCTTGCTGATAACAGCGGTAGCTGTGAGCTTCTGACAGATGTGGTGGACCACTTTCCCACCCTGCTGCTCTTTGGGATGTGATCTGCTCATCATTTTATGATGTAATTTTAAAAGTACAATATTGCTAGCACTTGAGACTCAGCTGAAGTCATTCAGTATAAAAAGGTCATGTTAACACATAAATATTAAGAAGAATGATAATTAGGCACGGGAAACACCAAAACACATTAAAAGGCAGGAAAGAATTTCTAAATACTACCATTCTCGATTTACTCATTCATGCTTATGTAGAATTCCATAATTATATTTTATGGCACTCCTCTGTAGAAAAAAAAAAACAAACAGCAACGGTCTACGATTCTGTGATTGACTTCCAACCCATTCTAGAAGTATATATACAAACACATTTAATCACACACACATGAATAACTTTACTATTTTAATTTAGTTATCACCCACAAATAGTGCTACTATTTTAAGGTGCTACATCACTAATGATGCTCATATTTTGGAATCATATGTAAGGAAGAACGAAATTTTAAAAAATCAATAAAATCAACCCAGCACAGGGAAGAAAACCATACATGGTAGAGTCCTGAAGTAGGTGGTGCTGTGCAAGAAACCCGGTCTTGATAGGTCCACGAAGACACTGAACCAAGGTTATACATTTCCGGAACGTCTAGGCTTTCAACCAATCATTTATTGGCTGTGTAAGAGATTTATCTCCTTTTCCCCTTGTTTCTTTATCTCTAGAATAGGAATAGAGAACTACAGAAAGGATCCAACAAATACATCTACAAGCACAGCTCAGGGCACAGTCATTCGCTATGAACATTATTCCTCTGTTCAGATTCCTTTTACTGAGGTGCCAGAAAGAGCCATTTCATTGCATTTGATGACTCATTTTTAAGAATCTGTGCTGAAAAGTCTGAAAAAGCAACAGGGTGGGGATAACTGGGATGAAACCCTGTCTTCTGCATATGATATAACCATTTGGTGTTCCTGAACTCACAGCAGCCATGGCTGTCTGTTCAAGACCAACCCAAGATCAAGGCACTCACCATCCCAGCATGGAAGGGGTAGGGACATGGGAATCTTCCGTGTTAGCTGAGGAACTACTGATAGTTAATGGCTGCTATAGAGTAGAGAGTCAGTTTTCTTTAGGGTGGGCCTGGTTTGTTGACCATGCTTTCCTGGGTAGTCTCATACTCACATGTATGTATGGAAGTACTAATAAGATTCATTGTGAAATACAAAACAATTTTAATAAGGAGATGAAGTTGGAAGGCAGATGTAAGAGGTATCTGAGAGAAATTGGAGCAAAAGGTAGGAGTGAATATGATCTGAATACATTGCATAGATTATGAAATTCTCAAAGAATGAATTAAAATATATATCTAGAAAGAATCTATGCTGAATGAAACAACAAGCATGCTTAATTATTATTATTCCATATGACTTTAAATTTGCAAACTATTTTGTAACTACTCTTGAAATGTATCTTCATCAATGAAGGATGATAATACCACTTAGACAAATAAATCAATAAAGCAAAGAACAGACACTGCAGAGTCTAAGTCTCTGAGTTCTGGGATCCTTAATCTTTCAGTTTCTTGAAGGACAAAGGTTCTTTTGTCTGGAAGGGAGAGTTTAGGTGGTACCGGACTTTCTCATCCATTGACAAAGAAATAGCAACAAATATTTGAAAAGCATATAAAACTTGACACAATGCAGGAGGAAGGTGTTCTAAAGACAATGGACAATAAGCAGCAGAGTGGTGGTCCTTTGTGGGTGTTCACATAGCCAACCGGAGTCAGGTGCTGCCCGAATTCTCCACTTAAGGGAACCTTCTGCACTTTAGCTAGGAAGCTTAGAGTATAACAAGAATTGCTAAGGAGCAAAGATCATATCTGAGGATGTGCTGTGGGTAACAACTTAATGGCAAAACTCTAAAGAAAAGGAATGTACTCAGGATGCATATCAGCAGTATGAAGTGTAAACAGAGGCTTTTCTGTCCTGCCTGGTCCTGCAGCCACTTTTAAAGTAATCTCTCAGAGGTTTAATATTACTTACAAACTGTTTGACATATTGCACAGGCTTATTACTAATTAGCTCTTACAACTTAAATTAACCCATTTTTATTATTGTATGTATCACCACGTAGCTGTAGTCTGGTAGTCTCTTGCTTCTTGGGTGGCTAGCTGGTGTCTCTCTTGACTCCATCCTTCTTACTCCCTGTTCTCAGATTGGCTTTCCCACCTAGCTGTGTTCTGCCTTGCTATAGGTCAAAGCAACTTCTATTATTAACCAATGAAAGGCATACATATTCAAAGCATACTGAGAGCTCATTCCACAACCCTGAAGACTGGTGGTGGGCTTGAATGAAGTGAGGCATGATCCATAGTTTAGCCGAGGGCAAAGCAAGCTATGGGCAAGAAGCTGTGTGGGGCTGATTGCTAGGCATGTGTGCTAGGTGCTGCACAGGATAGCATATCTTATCCAGTGTTAGGATTTCTGAGAACCTCAGACATCTATCAGAGAACCCTAAATTGTGAAGGATATGTAAGGGGAAAAGTATTTTTATTTAAAAAAAAAAAGGAGAAAATTGAGTTCCTTGTAGACATTAGTGATTTGCTAATTAATACTTAGGCTCTCAGATTAAGAAAAGTAATATAATGTTATGATTATTGCTTGTGCATGTATATCTGTGCATGCCTTTTATGCCTGATACCCTCAGAGGCTAAATGAGGTGTTGGATGTTTTGGAAATGGAGTTACAGAGAGTTGTGGGTCACCATGTTGTTGCTAGGATTTGAAACTTGATGCTCTGGACTCTGATCTTAGTCATGGAACAATTTCTCCAACCCAAAGAAAATGTTTTCAAAGGTCTATTTGATTTTATTTTGTGTGATGGATATTTGTCTGAATTACACACACACACACACACACACACGCACGCACGCACACACACACACACATCCATACACACGGTATTTGTGGTTGGTACCTATGAAGGGCAGAAGACAATGTTAGATTCCCTGGGACTGAAATTACGGACAGGTATGAGCTTATTTATGGGTTCTGGGAACACGAAATGTGTTTTCTACAAGAGTAACCAATGTTTTTAACCACCAAGCCATCTTTCCAGCTCCGAGGAAAATAGTTTGTAAAAACTGTCACCGAGTGACTTTTCTTTGTCTGTCAGGGATACTGGATAGTGTAGTTGGGTGCAATGGTCTAGCTTGGTAGTCAGGCTCTTTTAGCAGGTGGGGAGCATTGTTTCAGGCTCTTTTGGCAAACACTGGGTCGTTCTTAAACTCTGTAGATTTCTACAAGCATACAGGTTCCACCTGAGGCTTTCAGGCATGTGTCAAAAATGACAATATTATATCATAATGTCAAAAAAAATTGGCTAACCATACTGCACTGCTTTCCTTGTTGGTTGACACAGAAGGTACATCCATATGTGTGTGTGTGTGTGTGTGTAAAATTAAAATGTAACACACACACATTGCATTTTACTTTTCTAATTGATCAGTTTTTCATTTGTATATGTAATGTACATGTGTATTTGAATACATGATTTCCTTTGCATGGACACGTAATTCTAGGCGTGTATTCACACAATTGTAGGTGTGTACTCCCATCCCTCCATGTGCACGTGGAGGCTGACGTTGACGCTGGCATTCATCGTCCACTGCAGCCCTTTACCCTATTCATGGAGGCGTGTCTCTCAGACAAATGCCCTGCTCTCCATATATCTTGCTGGCTACTGAGCTCTATGGAACTGTTCTTCATCTTCACGTTCCCAGGTTTGGATTAGGGGCATGCTACCTGGCGTACAACCACACCATGTGGCATTTTACTCACATTTCTGGGGCTCTAGACTCAGGTCCTCACGTTTGCTGGGCCAAGTGGTTTAACGTCTGAGCCACCTCCCAGTGCCCTGTTACATTTCCTAGAGCACACTCCCCACGTGGCCTCTCAGGGATCTCACAGCACTGAGCTGAAGAAGGCAGAACAGACTTGCACATAACAAAGCCACTGGAGGCTCAGAGATGCCAAGTCTCAAGGCCAAGCCCCAAACACCTGCCAAGTGACCAAAGAAGGACAGGGCCCAGCATTTTTAGCTTCAGTCTTGTTTTGATAAATGACAAAAAAAAATTAATTGAAATAAGAAAGGCTTTCAGTCCTGAGGACGCTTCCCGTCATCCATCAGTGATCGCACTTGGCCAGGGATGATTCTGCTTCCTTGATGATAATTGTTTATTATTAAGGGAGGAAAATTTCCATTAATTTGAGCAGTCAACACGCACCAACAAACAAGGCCCTGTGTCTCAGTCAGATTAGAAGTTCCTTTCTTTCCTTTGTCTTTTTAGTTTCAAATTAATCAGAACGCAGTGGCAAACTTGAGGGGTTGCTTAACAACTAAAGTAAAATATAAACACACAGGAAATCCTAAAGAAAATTAAAATGCAATCTAAACCCATCTCTTCCTTTCAATGTGCTCATTAGTCAACAAGAAATGAATAAAACTGAAACAAGGTAACAAGAGTCACCAGCAAAATAACATATCAATCATTTTTAATTAGCATACTTTTTGTAATCTGAAATAGTTGCCTTTACATTTCAAAGCAGTCCTTTCAACTTCTTTTTAATTTTTTTTTTGTTCTGAATTCCAGAGATAAGGATCCTAATTACAGTTTGTTTTTTAGCTTAGGGATTTGTTGCCCCCTCCCCCTGTTTTAGGACTGAGGGAAATGAGGAAAGGAGGGCCATATTCCTGATCCAAGGTAGACTCAGGACACAGAGGAAGCCAGAGTGCTTGGCTCCAGTTCTTTGCTTCTCTCTCCTGGAAGACACTGGCTCATCTAAAAGATAGCCGTCTCTCTCATCATCTCTCAGTCCTCCTTTCTTTAACTGTTTTGAAGCACAGACTGGAGCCAGCATGCTAGGATTCAAAACTTTACCAGCTGTATAACCAAAGGCAAATTACCCAGCCTACCAATGTGCATCCTCCCTGTGAAGCAGGGCTACATGGTTCTGGAATGATGTAATGTGTGCACAGGTGAGGGTACTCCCTGGAGTGCGGGTTTTGTGAGGCATTGCTGTTATAATTATTTCCTCTGGGCTCATCTGATTTTAGAAAGGTTGGGAACAGAAGACTTTGGGCCTTGGTATCGGCAAATTTCGTTTCAGATTCTGTCACTCTCTTACTGTGATTTTTGTGATTTCTGCATTCTACGTTTCTAATGCTCAATTTCCATCTCTTTAAACTGAGAGTGACCCTTGCTTTTGCTCTTCCATTTCCCTTCAGACCCCTTGTTCACAACTGGCAAGGTGACTCAACTCAAAGCTCCCTCCAGAGTGTATCTCTCTCTACTTCTCCCTTAAAGGAATCTTCGCCGCCCTCCTCTTCTTTTAGTCTCTTGCTCAGAAGGCAGCTGTGCATGAGAGCCTGCTTCTGTCCGGCAAGCTGCTTAAAGGACCAACAAACCTTGCCCATTCTTCACGCTAGGAACTAATGCCAATCAAACATGTTAGAGTAGAAGAGAGGGACTCTATCGAAGAAACTGTAAGTGCTGCCATGTAAACAAAGGAACTTCAAGTATTTCCAAAAATAGAGAGAAACACCGTGACACTCCGTGCAGAGCTATATGAATTCATTATCTTTCAGCGTTCCTCATCCAATCCACAGTGTCCACCATCAACATCAACTGCTCTGTGGAGTTTCTTCCAGTTGCCGGCTTTCAAAACTCTTTCCCAGTTCTTCTTCTGAACTCCTTTGCTTTTCACCCCATACCGACAGAGAGCTCAGTTGAAGAACTTTGCTAACTTCTTTCTTAGATATTTTCCATCCACCAACCCAACCATCCAGCAGAAAGTGAACAGTGATGAAGGCAACTCAAAGTAGCAGGATGAATGCTTTCTCCTCTTCTCCTCCCCAAGTCAAACTATGGTAACCTGAGCTACACTTTTAAGGAGATGATGGACCAGCAACAGCTGTTGATGGTTAATAATTCAGGGGCTCGCCCAGCTGAAATGCTGAATTAGGGTCTGTGGAAGATTCTTGCTGTATCTGCATTAGATCCACAGGCATGCCAAAGTATGAAGAAAATATGACTAAAAACTTAGGAGATGTACTCATGATCATAAGATCAATAGGTAGATTAATAATGAAACCAGATTTCTTGGCTGCTCAATTCTCTTTATTCCTACCCCCATTACTGGGCATTTCTTCACCTCTATGACCACAGTCGAGTATGGCGGGAGACTTTTTTTTGTACTCATTCTGCGCTTGAGTTGAAAGAAAGAGTCTCCCTGAAAAACGTGGCATAAAAATTAGATCCCCACCTTCATCCAAGGACTGTTTGACAAAAATGTCCAGTGAGACCAGATTCTACCTCATCAATGGCTTTTACAGTTTTAATTTGTTTATTTTTCAACAGACATCTCATGCTAAAGCCAAAAACATCAAAGCTATCCTTACACCAAATAACAATAACCAAATTTGAGTTTGGGTGGTCAAATCTTTGGAAGAGCAAGGGCAAAGTTTCTTCCAAGATAACCAGCCCTGGTGTCACGTGGCAGGAGACAGGGCTGATAGTACCTGGGTGGTGACAGCTGCTCAGAAGGGAGAGAGTGACCAGGACAGGAGAACAGGGGCATGGAGGAGAGACTGGTTACGACAACAACAACAAAATGGATGAACCCCTCAAGAGCCACTTAATAGGTTCAGAGGGGTTTTGAAGACAGGATGCGATGAACTATAGTATATGAGCGCTCATGTCTGAGACAGCTCACTGCAGGCTGGAATTCCAATGGGTGACTGTCCTTCATGCAGTCCTGTAGCGCCACTCCAGGTCACTCTCTTAATCTGAATTTGAAGTTCTATTCTAGTAAAGTTCTGTTCTCATTTTAACATAATTTTAGAATTAAAAAAAAGCATTTCCCACAAGGGCCCATTGATTTTCAAGTGTATCTAAGGCTGTCCATATTCTCAACTAGCCAAGTAAAACTTGGTTTGCAGTGTTGTGGTTCTATTACAGATCTCCACTTTTGGATATAAGAAGGCCCTATGAGTTTCTTGGGGGCTCTTCTATGAATTCTATGCCATATGAAAGAAAAATTAAAAAACATTTGTCTGGAAATTTAGAAAACCTGTGACCACATTGTTGACTGATAATGATCCTGGACATTTTGGCTTCTCAGACTAGGTCTTCTCATTTCTACAGCCCCAGTTTTGAAGCATTTCTATAGACAAGATTCACTTGTGACCTGATTTCTTAGAATACTCTTTTCCATGAAGCTTTCCATAGCCTCCATTCCATCCTATCCATGTTTTTATGAAACCAGTGGGCTAAATCAGGGGGAAAGTGGTCATGTTTGAGAAAGCACTCATGTAATGAGGGGCACAACAAGTAATTACCTTGGCACGGTGATACACATGCACCATGCTAGTACTGGGGAGGCTAGGGCAAGAGGATTGTGAATTTGAGGTCATCTTGGACTACAGAGGGAGAATTTGTCTCAAAAACCAAACAAAAAATAAGCAATAAAATGACAAATAATGAATAATAAACATAAAAGTAATCTAACTGTTTTAAGTAATAAAATACAAAATGTCATCCAGGTTGATGTTTTGAATGCGTGTTTCCCAACAGGTGACTAGATGTTGGAGAAGTTGCAGAACTGTTAGAAGGTAGAATCTGGCTGTGGAAAGTAGATGACGAGAAGCAAGTTTCCAAATGTTCTTCCCACCCCTGGTTCCATAGTTTTCTGTTTCCTCGTCTGTCACCGGAAGAATAGCTACCACTCTGTAATTTAGCCACTTGGATAAGTCTGCACGATCATGCTTTTCCTATCACAATAAATTAAAACTGCGGACTCAAATCATCTTTCATCTTTGCTTGAGTTTTTTTCTTTCAGGTGTTTTGTTCACAGAGACATAAAACTATGTAATAAAGGAAGAGAACCCACAGTTAATTCCTGTTTCACCCCTTTTCTAAGCATTTCCTTCCTTCCTTTCTTCCTTTCTTTCTTTCTTCCTTCCTTCCTTCCTTCCTTTCTTTCTTTCTTTCTTTCTTTCTTTCTTTCTTTCTTTCTTTCTTTCTTTCTTTTCTTTCTTTCTCTCTTTCTTCCCTCTCTCCTTCCCTCCCTCCCTCCTGCTTGCTTGCTTGCTTGCTTGGTCTCAAGTAGCCTACCTAGCTCCAAAGTCCCTCTGTAGCTAAGTCTGGCCTTGAACACCTCGTCCTCTTGCCTGTGCCTCCCAAGTGCTACAAGTATAGGTGTGTCTAGTCATCCTTTTGTCTTTTGTTTGTTTTAACCTTTGCATTGTGATGGCTAATCTTATCAGCTTGATGAGATTTAAGATCACCTAGGAGACACACCTCTGGGCATATCTTTGAGTAAAATTTTGTAGAGATTTAATTGAAGAAAAACTTCTGCATAAGTGGGCAACACCATCCCACAGACTGATATCTTTGATTGAGCAGAAAGGAAGAAGTGAACTAAGCCATCAGTATTTATCTCCTTCTGCTTCTAGGCTATTCACACAATGTACTAGGATAGGCACAATGTACTAGCCTCTGCTAGGAAGACTGCCCTCAAACCCGGAGTCACAGTAACTCTTTCCTCTTTCCTGTTGCTTCTTCTGAGGTATTTGTCGCAGCAGTTAGTAAATCAACTAATAGACCTGCCCTTAGATTCCAGTTCATCTAGCGTGTTCCGCTACTAATCTCATTCCTTAAAGTTTCATTAAATCCCGTCTCCTCTGTAAGATGCAAAAAGCTATGTAAGATGATTCTTAGGCACCATAAGGAAGAGATAAAGTCATCCAGGTGGAGGAATTAATTGGTTACAAACCCCTGGGCTGTCAAGGGTATTATGGGAGCAGATAGTGGGAACCACTCAGTATGAGAACTGAAAAGGCTTGGGGGGTGAGGAAGAAAGCACAGCATCTGCAGTGGATATAAAAGATTAAAGAAGCCCCAGGAACAACCATGCCCAGAGGGCAGCCACAAAATCGGAACCTGAAGCTGAGTAACTCAAAAGCCATCAGAATCTAGAGGTGTGAAAGGTTGGGTAATGTGACTTTGTGTAAATCACCCATGAAGACATATAATTGTATTTTTACAAATTCTGTGTTATATTAAAATTAGAAACTTAGAATAAAACATGAGCTAAGTATCAGGTATCTCTTATGTATGTGGGAAGGGCCAGGAAGGTGGTCATGACCCACAAAAAAACATCGAGATGGTAGTGTAGAAGGACCTTGGAAGGATGGTAGGCAAGGAATGACTTAGGATGAACTCCGAATAATTAAAAGAATTTTGGACTTGCGTTTCCCAGTCTTTTTCTTGGTTAGATATTAATCCATCCATCCCACACTTTTCTGTGGGTTTGGCAAGAACCTCAACTGAAATGAATGACGAAAAACCAGCCTCTACTTTGGGAGTCTCTGGAATGGGAGTACCTGAGGGAATACAAAAGTCCCACAGAATGAGTTAGCCCAGAGAAGTGCTTCTATTCTGTAGCTAGATATTTTTCCCACACAAAACATATATGCACCGCCACTTTTTCAGTCACTCTCATGGGAATTCAATTTCACAATTACCATTTACATAGGAAAAAGAGGTCAAGAGCAACGTAAGGAAAACAAAGTAATTGTCACCATTGACGAGCCATTAATTCTGTGTATTTTTAGTAGCTTGTTATTAGCACAGCTACCTGGCGATTTTGTACTTTGTTCTACCTGATAGCAAGTTTGATGGTATTTCACTTTTCTAATATTGCCCTTCCAACAGGGTAAAGCGCAGGGAAAAGAGTGAAGGCACAAGAGTAGTCTGCTTTGCCCATCCTTTGGTAGATGGTAGTAGTCTCTCATAATCTTCTGGGAACTTCATAAGCATTAGGGCCTTGTGTGCTATTACTTCCGTGGGTCTGGGAAAAGGCAAAAGATTTTCATTTCCATCACTTTTCTGGGTGTCGTTGATGTTGTTTGTCCAGGAAGTCAACTTTTAGAGTCACTTACTGACTATTTACAGAAATCAGGGGACCAAGAATCTAATTAGATAGCTTTATTCCAGCTACTAAACTCATGGACTTGATTTCTTTATCAATAAAAGATGGATTAAAAAGCACTATTTGCTTTTGGAGAAGACTGTAACAATTCATGCGAAATATCAAGTCAAAAATGTTATATTATACTAGTTTCAAATTCCCTTGGCCAAGTTCACTTGAGAATTCTAAGACAGAAGAAAATTCAATTAATTTATAAATGTCAATTAAGTGATAATTGGGGTAAGTGGAGAATGGGAGCTGAAATTAGATCCCTATTCTTTGACCACAATTTCAATCTTTTTCCCCCACAATGCCTCATAGACCCACGGAGACTGGACAAATAGCTTATGAGTTGTTGACCACAATTTCAATCTTTTTCACCCACAGTGCCTCATAGACCCACGTAGACTGGACAAACAGCTGATGAGAAAGGACTGGACTGTACCCCTCTTTATTTACTCCCCAGTCTTCATCAGTTAGAGGAATACATCCATGCTTTAAATCCCTGGCCGGTTACCTGCATGGATGCTTAAAATTTAGATAACCAATTGCCTAGTTTAACTATAGGCTCTGAAGTGTTTCTTGTATTTCTAAAAATAGTTTGAAACATTCCAATTATTGGTTCTCCTAGATGTCCCCACCTTATCAATACCACAACATCTTTAATTTCTCAGAAAAGAGAACTTCCTTTCCTTAAACCCATACATCAGCACATTCAGCAGCTGTCTCCAAGCACCATTTCTCAACTAAAACACGGCAATAGTCTCCATGTTTCTTCCTGCTGTCCTCGGGGATGCCAAAATTACCTTCCGAGAAGGATTTTGAGTAATAATTTTTCTTTCTTATGTTTTGGCAAAGAGTCCATACACTCTTCCAAGATCATAGGCTGGAACATTCACCAATGGTGACAATGTGACACACACACTCACACACACACACACACACACACACACACACACACACACATAGTCTTCTTCACACATGGAATTAATAATGCATAGGTAAATGTCTATCTTAAGGTAACAAACGCTAATGAATGTACCCCCCTGTTTAAGAACTAGAAACCTTGATGCATGTGTATGCTCAACTACATTTAAGTCACTTATAGCACCATTGTTACAGGTAAAGATTTCCACGTAGCTTTGTATATAATTCTGAGTGTGTAAACAACTGGTTTTCTCTTCCCATACCTTCTTTTTGAGTCTTTTCTTGGACATTTTCTTGCTGTACTGTTCTATTCCTATGTGTTACTTTTTGTTTTATTTCATTATTATGCATTAAAAGCCTTTTTATTTTTTAGGAAAAGGGATAGATCTGGCTGGGAGGGTAGGTGGGGAGAAACTAGAAGGAGTAGAGGGAGGGGAAATCATAATCAAGATATATACATGAAAAAAATCTCTTTTCAATAAAAGGAAGAAAAAGAAGCTATTACAATCCTAAACTTATATGTACTAGTCTCTGTATCCAATTTCACATAAAGTTTGCTACAGAATTAAAGATATAGATTAACGTCAACCCTTTAATAGTAGGTGATTGCAAATCTCCACTTTCTCCAACAGATGGGCTATCAAAGACTTTTCTCACTGCAGCAGACGGGGCCACACAGCTGGTTCAAATGCAGAGAGCAAGTGATCACGAAGGAGTAAGCAGGTCCAATTCACACCATGGAGCATAAACATCCTAAGAGCCAGAGAACCAACCAGGAAACCTGCAGTGAGACTATGTCTTCGAAAAATGAGAGGAGAGTTTCACCCGTGCACCTCAGCATTATGGCAGTCTAAGCAAGACCTGAGCAAGCATGACACCAAAGGATATGGTGATATGGAAGAGGAAATACTCATCAGCCTCACCCATAGACAAAGAACCACAGGTAACTAAAGAAAGCCAAGAGTGGGATAAATAATCTACCCCAGGGATGAGTACACTAATGGTTTACTCGGTACCAAGTAGTCATTTTTGAAATTATATACCTACATGTAACACTAAATATATGGAACAGGATGTATTTATATATTTGTGTGTTGCAGGGAGCTGATTGTTCGTCCTGGCCACCCAGAACCGAAATAACCACACAGTGCATTAATTAAAATTCTGCTTGGGCCATTAGCTCTAGCTTCTTATTGGCTAACTCTTATATCTTAATTTAATCCATTTCTAGTTATCTGTGTATCGCCACATGGCTGTAGCTTACCAGGTAATGTTCCCATCTGGCTCCAGCAGGGCTACAAGGCTTCTCTTCTGACTCTGCCTCCTTTCTCCCAGCATTCAATTTAGTTTTCCCCTCCTAGCTCTGTTCCCCTATAGCTCTGCTGTAGGCCCAAAGCAGTTCCTTTATTTATCAATGGTACTCACAGCATACAGAGGGAAATCCCACATCATTTGTGTGTGTGTATCAATACCAATTAAAGAAAAAGAAAGTCATGTCTTTGAGAGGAAGCAATGGGAAAGTTGTGAAGTATTGGGGGAAGGAAAAAAGAAGGGGAAAAATATATAATAATATTTAATAAAAAATGAAAAAAGAAAATATATACTGTTATATATGTAAATACCTGTTTGCTTGTCTGTGCCATATAAAAACGTAATGCAGGAAGAGATATTCAATGTGTTCCTGAGGTACTTCTTTTATTGAAGGAGCTGAAAATGTCTTGTTTTTTTCTGCTGGATAATTTCTCATCATGTGAAGAAAATACAATTTATAAAAAAGACTTTCCTGTTGATTTACAGGTAGGTTGTTTCACCTTGCAATTGCTATTAACAACCCTGCTTATGCCTTCTTTGAAATACATGTGTTTTGGTGCCTATTGGAGAATATACACACTTAGATTAAGAGTTGCTGGATTTGACGGGATGCAAAGTTTCTTTATGGAGTGTTGTCAAATTGTGCTGCAAATGTCTAAACCAGTGTATTCTCCCATAGCGGAATAAATGTGAATCATGTCGCAACCTACCTGTTCCGATTCTTGGTAGACCTGATTTCTGAATTGTTGCTAATATTTTATTTATCAGTTAACACCTCTACATGGTCTTACTTGATATTTCCGTGACTATTAACAGTATAAAACACGTGGTGGCGCACACCTTTAATCCCAGCACTCAGGAGGCAGAGGCAGGCAGATCTCTGTGAGTTCAAGGCCATCCTGGTCTACAAGAGCTAGTTCCAGGACAAAAAGCTACAGAGAAACCCTATCTCAAAAATCAAAAAAAAATGTTAATATAGTTATTTATATCACTTTTAATTTTGCGTATGGGTATGTGCATATGAGGACAGCTGCTTACAGAGACCAGAGAGATGAGGTTCCCTGGACCTGGAATTGCAGGAAGTTGTGAGCTTCCCAACATGGGTTCTAGGAACTGACTTTAGGTCATCTACAAGAACAGTATACACTCTCACCTGCTGAGTCATTTCTCCAGCCCCACAAACATATTATTTTTGTAATTCTAGTAAAAACACATGGGTTTTATCTTCTCAAAGTTTCAAACATATTGCAAAATGTTAACTCCATTCACATTGCTAGAAGTGGGTCTCTAGAATTTTCTTATTTTAGATGAATAAAACTGTGACTATCTAACAATCCCAGCCCAACGTCTTCATGGTGGATATGTTTTGATTTTCTCTTTCCTCTCCGGAGAGAAGCTTCGAGATGGACGTTTACTCCTCACGGTGCCATGCGGACCTGAGGGAACAGACTGTGCTGAATGACTGACACATGCCTCCCTACTCTACTAACTGACACTGGCTGCTGCTCGTCTAGGGAGGCCTTGTTTCCTTTATCTCTCATATGGTGAAACATTCCAGGTAGTGTGGTTAAATCCGGGCTCCCAAGGGCCGCAGAGGGTCTGCCTTTTCCTAGTCTGCTTGCTGCTGTACAGGATTAGACGCGTATTTCAATATGCTCATGCAGCTTTCATATTTGTGCTTGCGCGTGTTGCTTATTTATCCATTCACTCATTTATCTTTCCCAATGACTTATGATTTTGAAAAGTCAATTTTCTTACCTGTTAAACACACAAAAGCTTCCCTCCACCTCTTTCAGGGATTGTTCAGGAAGGAAATATATTTTAAAGTAGTGTCTCCTGAGCATGAATTCTTGAACAAGTCGGTAATTAGCAGAGTACCAACAGAGCGGCAACAACAAAGGCAATAGTGAAAATGTAGACTTCAAATCAGTCAGCCCTGCCAGCCCAGGTGAAAGGAGAAACTTACATAACTAGAGTCTACCTATATTTTAAAGCTTCTCTGTGATTGTATTAGCGACAGCAAAGCTGGGTTTCATATCTCTATCTGTGTACAAACTGCACTTAAATTAAGTTTACTATAAAACTACTAAGATGAAGACATGGTTTGGGCAATGGCTCAGTAGGTAAAGTGTTAAACCCAGAGCTGCCATGGAAGAAGAGAGTAGGAGTTAGAAGGATGCCCAGAAATTCAGGGACCATCCAGCTGCTCTCATAGAGTGGCACACTACAAGGAGATTCTGTCTCAAACAAGGAAGGTGAGGGCTGGCATTGAGATTGTTCTTTAACCTCAACACATTTAATGAAACACATGTACCCACCCAAAGAATACATGTATGTATGTACACACATTTATACATGCACACACATTGAACATGCACACACAAAACTGATTTTACTCTGAAGATGATTAAGAATGAAGAATTACTTTGGTGCTGTAGAAACCATCATGGGAGGTTATTAAAGATTTACTACAAACCCATCCCCATATATTTTATATAGGTAAAATCAATAGGAGCTGTTTTCATAAGTGAATATGATCAACAAACATATTTCTTATCTGATATGTGGAGCTGAAGATGCCGCGAGAGAATGTATAAAATGTGGGTGAAGTCCTGAGCAAAATTGACATGGGCATGCAAGAGATCCAATACCTCAAACCCTTGGGGATGGCAAAGCCTTCTGTTGGTAAGAAAAACTGTAGACAGCGCGTCCAAATATGAGTGTTTGTGAATGGCTGAGCATAGCAGCTTAAGCTCCCTCCTCCGGGATGCTTACAGCCTAGGATTGCTCAGATATAGACACATCCTGTGAGGCTAATTCCTCCCACCCCACCCCATGCTATAAAACATGAATGCACTGACTTTCAGGGTTGCTTTATAGTCTTTATCCTCCATCAGAGAAAGCGCAGTTCCCCTGATCCCAGCTTGCTGTACATGTGACTATGCCTCTGTCCTTTCCTCGTTCCCTTGCTTTCTCTGTCAGGTTTCTAGGACCAAGCTGTGCAGGATATGAGAATCTGGCACTATCACCCTTCAAAATTATTTGAATCCAGGAGGTCCTCTATAGATGTTAATAAGGATGGCTCTAAAATGATGTCACTCAACTATCCACTGTCTTTTCTGTCTATCACCCTTTCATTCAAATGCTAGTTTCTGAAGGCATCATATTTGCTAGGAGTCCTGATTGTTTCTTGTTGGGAAGCAAAATATTGAAGGGATGAGTCCTAGCATTCTAGTTAATGAGAAGGCCTGTACGTACTTAATTAAAGAGCATGAGATATGTGTCAAACAAAAAGTCATCCAAAGTTGAAATTAGTGCCACGACAAATAAAAATCAAGAGCCTCGGAATTCCACAGGAAGCAGTTTGTTTCTGGTTGGGAGAACTGTCAAAGACTCCTGTAAGAGGTTAGACTTCCATAGGAGGTTGTAGTAACTAAAAGGAAGTTGTAAAATAATGAGGAATGGAGACAGAGTTGGAGGTTCAGCCTTCTAGACGGGGATTGAGTATATTACCAAGGTCACAGATCATAAGGAAACAAGATGACAGATCCAATGACAAACACCCTGATTTCAACTGAGCAAAATAAATGCCACCACTGCTGGCTTTTCATATGAGTTACTATGTTAGTGAGATGTGTCTGGTGTTTCCAGTTGTGACATGGGAGAGGGATTTCTGCTGGGAAACAATGCCATTGACAAGGGTTTGGGCAGGGGATGATGCACAATACTCTGGAGCTCATAAGACCTGAAACCATTAGACTCCCTCTGAACGCCATAACCCACGAAGGAGACAGTGGATTCCAGAGAGAGAGGATATAAAATAGGAGTATCTCAAAGACGAACGTTGGAAATCTGAAGTGTTCTGAGTGACTTCATGTGCCACTCCTTTTCCTTCCCAGTATCTCGCCAGCATCTTCCTTTATTTTAATCTAAAGTTTGTGTGCACACTAATGCAGCTATGCTTGCAGGCACAACTATGCATTGATTGAAACAGGCACATTGTTGGCATACTCCTGATCATTTATCAGAAACTCACACATCCAGAGCTACTTCATCAAGAATATCTCGCATAAATCTCTTCACTATCCTTTTGGACATTCCTCTTGAAGTTCTTTTCAGTGATAGTCATTGAGTCTTAAAGGCTGACCATGAATAAGCTTAATGAGTGCATGGCTGTATGATATTATGTGTTTGTGGCCCATTCTTCCATCTTTTTTGAAGTCTCATAAAGTATTATAATGACAACAAGAAGTGGGGATATCACAGCAAACCATTCAAGATCCTTACCCTAAAGCATTTTAGATATAAGGTCTTTAGATGCGCAAGACAGCAGCAAAGAAAATGCCCTTTGTATAAATGAGGGAAGCCATGAAACATCTTTCGGGAATCAGAAAAACAAAAGAATTATCCAAGGCTGTATCCATAGGCCAAATTAACAATACATCAGTGATTTCCAGCATCATAGAAAGATGCGGTGTCTGCTTTTGGTGTCTATGAATTCTTGGTCTTTCGGAAGGTTGTTTGCTCCACTCAGGACTTTGAATCGCTGTGGTTTTAGTGATATCAGCTCCCTTTTCTTTCTCTGTTGACAATGAAAGATTTTGCTCAGGAGATCATTGGGGTGGGTACATGACCCAGGATGACCCGATCACATGGTGTCCTGCCCAATGTACACAGGGACCTTGCGCTTAGGCAGTTTTTTAAAGCACAAGAGCAGGCAGGGGAAAATTCCAATCTTATTCTCCGTCAGTCTACAGAACTTTGAGAATGTGCCTGACTGCAGAGGTCAGCTTTCTTGTCCTCCCTAATTTCAGCTCTGCGTTTTTGAACCACCTACGTCTCATACATTACTCCAACCTGGTCTAACTCGAATTTCTGCTATTCTAGTGGACCAAGACTCTCATAATACCGGGGAGGTGCAAGGCATTGCAAAGTTCCTGTTAGACTTTGGTTTTTCCCCTATTCTTCCTCTTAAAGCCCTTCATTCCCCTCTTTGTCACCCTTCAAGTCTGAATTCAAAGGTCACCCTACTCTGTCAATATGTAATATATCTCATGCAATAATCTTCTTTGCCATTGCTCTCCTCAAACAGAATACTGATAGGGATTTTTGACTGTTCCATGTGCTGTGTATCCCTAGGACATAGAAAAGATAATGACTGGGATATTATAGTTTAATTATGTGTTATAGCTTTATTTCATTTTACATAGAGATGCATTCCTTAAAGTAGTCCATTCTATTGTTGTGTCCTCATTGTAAAGGTGACTGCCTCCATGATGCAGGGATTCTGCTTGCCTGTGCTACATAGATCAACATCACCTTGTGTGGTACCTGGAACCTGGGACTAACAGAAGTGTATCTTATACCTCAGAGGGAGAAATTTGAGACCCACCCTCTCTCTTAAACATCGGATTCCCTTTTAGTCACAGGTTTTCTATAACCTCATGAGTATGGCAAGCATCATAAATGCCAGAGTTTCTTTTTTGGGGGTTGGCAACAGGACAGCTTTGGGACAAACAGGTCACCTATTCTTAACCATTGCTCTGGCCTGACTCCCCTTTCTGCCTACCTTGTTCTTATGTCTTTTTCCCTTATTCTTAAATTATACTATCATGCCCTTGTACACCACCTTGAATCCTTTTGGGAACAAGGTGGAGACTAAGTTAATTAATTTACAGGTTAATTTAATTCTCATAGAAACTCAGTGTGATGCATATTAGTTCTCTAAGTACTTGGGAGAAGAAACTGAGCCTTGAAGATATGGGGTCACTTGTGCAAGGTCATGCTGGCAGGGGACACTGGAGTCAGAATAAAGAGTGGGGACAGTGAGTTTGTCTCCAGAGCAGGTGCACTGCCATCCTGCTGAACATTTATGCTGTGTGGGGACAGTTAGAGCTGAGGACCCATGGAGATGACATTGAGCAAAGAGAAGTCTGGAGGTAAAGTCTAGACCTTCTGGATTTAAGCCAGTGACTCTAAAGTGCTGACTTCTGACTCACATTGTGTTCTCTACTTCACAGAAATAGCACTGACTTTCTCTTGCTGTTGTTGGAATTCCGCCAAGACTCCTGCAATGAAACTTGGACCTGGTCTCAACTCCTGATCAGAGGTCCATAACAAGGACTGGATCTAGAACCACCAAGTCATATTCAAAGTAGAGAGGTCTGATCTCCAAAATATACAAAGAACTCAAGAAATTGGTCATCAAAAGAACAAACAATTGGATTTAAAAAAAAAAAAGTGGAGTACAGACCTAAACAGGAAACTCTCAACAGAGGAATCTAAAATGGCTGAAAGATACTTAAGGAAATGCCCAATATCCTTAGCTATCAGAGAAATGCAAATCAAAATAACTCTGAGATTCCATCTTACACCTGTAAGAATAGCCAAGATCAAAAACACTGATGACAGCTTATGCTGGAGAGGTTGTGGGGTAAAGGAAACACTTCTGCATTGCTGGTGGGAGTGCAAGCTGGTACAGCCACTTTGGATATCAATATGGCGATTTCTCAGAAAATTAGGAAGCAACCTTTCTCAGGACCCAACAATATCACTTTTGGGTATATGTCCAAAGGATACTCAATCATGCCACAAGGACATGTGCTCAAATATGTTCATAGCAGCATTGTTTGTCATAGCCAGAACTGGGAAACAACTGTAGAATAGATAAGGAAAATGTACACTTACACAATGGAGCACTACAGAGCAGAAAAAAATGACACCTTGAAATTTGCAGGAAAATGGATGGAGCTAGAAAACATCATATTGAGTAAGGTAACCCAGACCCAGAAAGACAGTTATATGTACCCACTCATAAGTAGTTTTTAAACATAAAGCAAAGAAAACCAACCTACAAATCACAATCCCAGAGAATCTAGACAACACCTAAGAGAGACATACATGGATCTAATCTATATGGAAAGTAGAAAAAGACAAGATCTCCCAAGTAAATTGGGACCACGGGGACCATGGGAGAGGGCTGAAGGGGAGGGAAACAGAGAAAAATGTAGAGCTCAATAAAATCAATTAAAGAAAAGCACAAAGTACAGGTGGTGTTAGACATCATCCTGAGCCTCAGCTGACATTCTAATTAGTCTCTGTACCTGGGACACAGAAACGCAGGCACGCCATAAGTTTGGACTCTCTAGACATAACATAGAGAACAGACTTCAGTCTATAAATCAAGAAAAATAGGAAAAGCGGTCACAACACTCACTGTCACAGCACACCTTCATCTTTGAATGCAAAAACCATTCCATTTTTAGATTCCCCTGGGAGCTAGCTGGTATCTTATAAGAGCAATGATTCTTTTCCATAGACTTCAGTTCAAGACGGCGTTCAGGATGTTTTATTTCCCTGAGAGAGCTTCTGTGAGACTAAGGTCAAAGATAAGTGTCCTCCTGTAGTCATTCATTAGTCCAGTGATTCCATAACTGATTATGAAGGGTCTAGTTTGTGTTAGGAACCATCCCTGGCTTGAGGGATTTTTTTTCTTCTGTCGAGAACAGTTCAGAATCCAAGGGAGAATAAAGTCAGATAGATACAATCTGTTTGCATGACAAAAGGAAAGAGAGAACCCTGGAGAAGCAGAGAGAATGGGGGGGCACAGCTAAATATACATAGCCCAAGGCATCATTTGCCACCACTGTTAGGTCTTTCCAGTTAGCCTGCCATCACCCTCAGACTCCAAGGAACATTTGCTGCCCATGGGTGTGGTCGTTATCAAACTTCAGCTTGACCCTTGAGAGAAACCCTGCCTTTTCAAGGACTCTGCCATGAACTTTCCAACTTGCTTGCTATGACTTCAGGACAGAGCCTTGGAAATTTTTTTGGGTTTAGTGCTTCGTCATTCGAAAGGTCTGCTTGTCTTTTACTCTGCTTGCCAACAATGTAAAGCCCTCTGATATTTCCTTTTCCTAAGAGTTTGGGGGAGTCTTCTCTGAATCATTACTGTTCCACATTAACAAGTAAAGAACAGTCAGCACCTACTCCATTCTGTGGAGGCCCCAGTGCTTCCTGCGCCCCAAATACTCGTCTAGTTGCTAACGATCCTAAAGTTGCTTTAATCTGATTCCTATCTCTATTTTGGCAGGTGGAACAGATCCAGGAAAGGTCTAGCCTGTTGAACTCTCCTGCCTCCTGCCTTCTGCTCCACAAACTTCTTTCTCTGCTACTCCAGGGCTCAGAGCTACTCTCCCCATCACTGTGTCTGCTCTGATCAGTGGTCCCACTTTGACCAATTCACTTTTTTTCTGGTTAATTCTTACTGAGCCTGCAGGGGAGGCATTGTCATAACTGCTTCAGGTCACTTCCCTTTAGATCACAAAAGTACCTTTGAGGCCTGCTGGAATACCACGATTGTAATGGAACAGCTTAGGGAAACCATTCAGGACAGCCCAGTGATACCTCCTTGGACTAATGAATAAATGTGTTCATTCAGCAGACTACATACGGCACATCATTCGCATAGCGCTGGCAAGGTACTTGCCCAACCTCCTGCTGGGCCTTAGAACTAAGAGACTGGTTACCACTGTGCGAGTCTGTTCTCTTGTCTGCTGAAGACTCTCTAGTGGCACCAAAGTCAAGGCCAACTGCTCAAATACTTGCCTTCCTTCAATAATATTTTTTCTAGTGTGTGTAATATCATTTTAATTTACTTCTTTTCTGTTTGGTCACTATATATGCTTAGAATTGAATGTTCATGAAGAAGCTAAAAGAACCATATAAATTCATGTCTAGGCATCGGGTTTTTTTTTTGTTGTTGTTGTTTGCTTGGCTGTGTGTGTGTGTGTATGCATGTGTGCGCAGATCAGCTGTGTACATGTGTGAAGGTTGCATGTGTACATATCTGTTTGTACATGTGGAGGCCAGCGGACAACATCCATTGTCCTCAGATGCCACCCATCTTGTTTAATGAGTCAGGGCTTCAGGGTCCTGTAACCCACCATGAAGTTGGGTTGGCTGAATATTTAGCTGAGATCCTTCTGGATCTATCTGCCCCACACTAGGATTAGGAGCAGGTTCAGACACACAGGTGCTGTGGTTGAATGTGGAGGCTAGAAGCTGACATATCTCCTTCAGTTGTTTCCCTGCCTTATTTGAGAGAGTCCTTCTCTATATCTGGAGCTCACCATGTTGACTAGACTGTCTGGCCAACAAGTCCCTAGGATCTATTCATCTCTGACCTCTAGTGTTATAGTTAGAGATGCACTGTCCCATGACTAGTTTTTTTATTATTATTATTATTAATTATTATTAATTAGGATTAGTGTTAGCATTGGTGCTGGGGTTCCAAAGTCAGGTACTGATGATTTCAAGACAAGCACTCTACAAATTGAGCTATGTCAGCTGCTGCAAAGTATTCTTTGATTTTTCAAAACACTTATTCTGTGAATATTTCATACAGTGTATTGTCCTGGCCCTCCCTCCTCTCTTTTTTCCACACAACTTTATATTTTTTCTGTCTCTTAAGAAGCAAAACCAAAGCCATCAAAAGAATGAAGTCAGATTTGTTTTCCAGCTACTCCTAAGAATAGGGTAGAGGCACACATAAACTCTCAGGGACTTTGAGAGTAACAGTATGCACAAGAGAGTAAGTGCAGACAAGCTCAAGTCAGAGAATAATCCCAGCGTAGAGAAGGAGAAGGGGGAAATGGTTTAGAGCCACCAACGGTATGATGAAACACACTGTTACCAAAGCAACTTGTGAAGGAAGGGGATGTGGGTTTAAACTTCCAAACCATCATTTATCATAGAAGGAAGTCAGGACAGAAACTGGACAGGGTAGGAGCCTGGAGGCAGGAGCTGATGCAGATGCTATGCAGGGGTTTTGCTTACTGGCTTGCTCCCCATGGCTTCCTCAGCCTGCTTGGTTACAGAAACAGGACCGCCAGCCCACAATGAGCTGGGCTCTCCCACATCAATCACCAATTAAGAGAAAGCCTTACAGGCTTGCCTGCAGACTGATCTTACAGAGGCACATTTTTTGTATTTAAATTGAGACTCTCTACTCTCCCATGACTCTAGCTTGTCTCACGCTGACATAAAACCCGCCAGTCCAGAAGTGAACACCAAGTCACACCCTAGCAAAGTGGCTCTTTACAAACGATAGCCGTTGGGAGAGGGAAAATTAGTTTATTCTCAATGGGGTGACTCTGGGTACATCAACCAGACACAGGGCAGGTCCATTTGCTCTCCTTTTAAAGCCACCATGCTATTTCAAAGCAAAGGAGGGGACCCCGAAGAACAGCAGCTTCTTTTGCCATATCATCTCTCTGAATTTCAGATCCTTTATCTTTTTAATGCAATATAGTTTGTAATTAGAATATATCATTCCTGCCCCCTTCCTCCCTCCAATTCTCAGTATGCCCATCATCGCCCCTCTCAAATAGAGAGCTTCTTTTTATTATTACTGATTACACACACACACACACACACACATAGGTGTGTATATATACACTACACACACGCAATTATAAAAGTAAAACTTCTTGAGGCTGTATTTGTTGTGCGTGTGTATATGATTTCAGGCTCACTCTCTTATCCTGGATAACCGGTGGGGAAGCTTGTCCCCGGGAGAGGCTAATTCTCCCTTTCACAGCATCTTTAGTTGTCTGCAGTTCTTCCTGGGAAGCCTTGAGACGCCCCCTCCCCCCATGCATTAGCATGTGTATTGATATTGCCATTTTTCAGGTTCCATTTAGGAGCTCCTTCTAGGAGACACAGGCTCACAGCAGAGTTCCTGGTCTTCTGTATCCTAGCATCTTATGTGTGGCTTCTCCTGTGACATACCCTGAGCCTTAGCAACAGGAGTTGTGTTAAAGTTGTAAGCCCTTAGGGCTGAGTTCTTCACCATCCATTCATCTCCTTGTTTTTAAAAATATGGAGGATAGTACCTTCCCTGCTTGCTATGTAGCAAACACAAACCCACAAGGGATAAATATCCTTTAATTTTTAAAATTACTGTGTCCTACTAATTTTAAGTGAGTGCTGATTTGCCATACTTTGAGAGGTAAAAAGAGGCCGAGTCTAATATTTTAAACCGAACATTGAGCTTCACAATGCTGCCAGTTGGCACTTTGATAATAAGTTAGGGCCCCGAATGAAAGATAAATGGAAAACATTTACAAGCTACATGATCTGGAAAATGGGAAGAGAGCCGGTTCTCACAAAGAACAGGAAAAACAACCGGCTGCATAATTAGAAGGCAGAAGCAATGCCTTCCCAGCCTCAGCACCCACAGAGGGCTTGCTGCTGGGCTCGCGGGAGGCTTCTGGCTCTGAAATAGTCCCCGTGGACAGATGTGCAGGGGAAGGGCCAGCCTTCAAGAAAGCAGCAGAGCTACTGCACAGAAAAGATGAAAACAATAACAAAACTATCCACTGGTCTGCACTGCAGATTCAGAAGCATACAGACCAGATGTAGGATCAGACCAAGGATGGCAAAATGGACTTGCTAGGGATTTTTTTTTTTAAGAAGCCAATGCTACAGGTGTGAGTAACAAAGCAAATCCTACAAGAAATCCAGGGCACGACTCCCATTGGGTACATTAGCAGACACCTTTCCTGCTTTCTTGATGGCTGTTTCTCCTGAGATGCTTTCCTCGAGCCACCCAGCTAATAGTCAGGGGACCTAGACTTAATATTAGCTTAGTAACTGACAAAGAATGTATGAGCTCAGGCAGATTTGTTACAGATGGCTCCTCATCTGACGTGCTTTACACTAAAACCGTGGTGGCATGAAGGTGTCGCTCGGTGAGCAAGATCACATGCCAGGTTTTGAATTTTTATCTTTTCTGGGGTAGTGGCTTGATTCAGTTTTTCTATGTATCTGTGTCACATAGAACTCCTGGGTGCCACCAGGGGATCCAAGGATGAGCCCTGAAGAAGGGAAAATAAGTAGGGACATAAGAGAAGATACAGAAGTCATGTGAAGACATTCAATAAAACCTGGCACTTGACAAAGGAAAGTAAGTGATGCTTAACTAGCAATCAGGGGATCATTGTAGAAAGAATGACATACACGCATACACACACACACACACACACACACACACACAGAATCTCTCATACACCATGCTGCGTGTATACTCATAAATAGAGAAAAAAATAGAAAAGAAAAACGAGTAGGCAAAGACAACAGCCTGCTTTCATTTATGCCCTCGGGCATCTCCTAATCTCCCCAAGACTAACTCTTGAATAAAATGGGAAGCTAATGTATGCTTAGTTCATAAGATCTTGTGAGTACCAAGTACAATGGCCATGTAAGGCATTTGGAATACCGACAAATCCTGTTGATGAGTCTCAGTCCTGACTTTGAAATAAAATAAGTGGTGTTCATGGCACTATACAGGTAAATAGTTGCTCGCCTCAGAGAAAAACCCCAGGAGTAAATAGTACTACAGGAGAGTAAGCGATTTGCTTAGAACCTGGATGGAAAAAAAAAATGTTCAGTAGAGCAAAGATTCTATCTCTGTCTTTTCCGGTACCCAAGGCCTGTGCACCGACGTCTCCCAGATCAGTCGCCAAGTACAAATCCCGTTTATCCCCCTGCACAGCAGGTCACTTCCCCTAAAACAGAATTTGTGCACAGTCAAGGAGTGTAGCCTTTCGTAGAAGCCACACTGTTTTTTTTTTTTTTAAAGCTGACACGGGATAGCAAATGAAAACTTATGACAACCATGGCTCATTAAATTGGAGACATGCTACAGACATCTCATCCACACAGCCGCTGTCATGGTTAGGCGTTTGATTGTCTTTTCTGTTGGGTGCTGTGCTTCAAATTCTATGCCTGTGCTTCTCAAATGTTAAGGGGACTGAGAATCACCTGCAAGTCTTGGCCCTCTGCTCCTCGCTGACAGCTGTTTGTGGGGATAGCCTGGGAACCTGCACTTATAATCAGCTAGCAGGCAATACCAAGATTCTCTTTGGGCAAATATTCATCTGAGTAGCAGGATTGTATAGGATTACTCCTTTGATTCAATGCTGTTACAAGAAACTCACAAAATCATTGAAGCCCACTGTGATGAGAAGAAACAGAAGCAAAAATGCAGTTTTATATGTCATATTTCAACATACAGTGATCGAGGGACATTACGCAAACCCAAGGCTCTATCCATCTGAGACTAGTGTCCTTCCCAATTCCCTCAGCTACACTGTAGAGGACACAGCACCTGTCACGATTTAAAATATTTGCATCTGCTTCAGAAACTACAGAGTTTATTTTGGCCAAGTGTATACAAGTATTAAAAAGTTAATTGGTTATCCAAATATGATAAATATGTATTATTGCCTCATATAAAACCAACTTAATACTCAGGCAGACAAATAAAGCATTCCATTATGAAGGTAGTCAAAACTGACAAGGGTACATTTTGTTTACTTTTGTTCTAGAAACAAAATTCCTATGCCAGTATACATGTACTTATGTTTTTGTGCGTGTGTGTGTGTGTGTGTATGTGTGTGGTTAGAGGTTAAACTCACAGCCTAACTTACAGTAGGCATCTATCCACTGATATGTACCCCCGGCCCACATTTTGTATGTTGACATAAAGCCATACTGCCCACCAGAAAAACAGTACCACTTAAAAGCAGGACTTTAAAAGCAAGGTTTAAAGTATTAAATTCTTGGCACCCTGCCCCTTGTCAGTTTTAACTACCTTCATAATGGAAGGCTTTTTTTTTTTTTTATTTGTCTGCCTGAGACAAAGTCAAGAGTTACACATTGTTTCGGTCTTTCTACAAGGCGCAATTGCCATGAACACGCACCGTGGAGTTGCCAGCTTTATCACGACCACAGCAGGTATCGTCATTTTTACACAACCTTTCTCCTCATTTGAGACAGTGGGAAACTGACCTCTGCTACTGTATGAGCTTCTTAGGGCTTCCGTCTTAGGGTTTCAGGTGCGAGTTCCAGTCAATCCATCCCTTCTGTTTCAATGACCAGATTGGAAGAGTTGGTGCCTTGCAGGCCTCCCAGACCGACACACAAGAATGCTGTCTTACTCTTGCTATTTCTGTGTCTCACTCACAGAATGGATATTTTTCCTGACTGTCATGGGGCGGATAGCCATAGGTCGCCCACACTGATGTCAAGTTCACCACCACGCTCCATGTGCACCAGATACTAAATTTATTCTTGTTGTCCTGATTGCTTGTGTGAGGTGAGCAATGGCATTGCGTAGAGAGAAGCAAACACTTCCATAATTTCTGCTAGCTTTGATAAGAATTTATAACTCAGATCATTTGAGTATCGAGTGTTTTCTCTAGTTCGTTGACATATGTCCTGATCTGAGCATGACTAATGCCACACAGGCATCCACTGTACAATTTTCAGGAGAGGCTTCGTCTTGCTGTCTCCATTTCTTCCTCCATCAAACGTGAGAACAAACATCCTTGTAAGCCTTTTCGTGAGGATTTGGAGCACATTCATAATTAAATTAAGAAAATTTAATCCTCTTGGAAGTTAATGTAAGAATTAGGGTCGGATGGGGGGGCCTCCTTTGTTCAAAAATAGGCACTACGAATTGATTGACAGAAGGCTTCGCGGCTTTAGAGAAGTGAGCGACAGGACTCCTTGTGAGCTAGGAAAACCCCTGTTGCTGGAGGAGGGGAAAGTCCCTTGGTTGAGGAGGGTAAAGAACACAAAAGCGTTACAGACCCTGTGACATCCCAAAACTCTTGTAAAAGTTTGTAGGCTGGTGGCACACAAAGAATAAGTCAGTCTACTGTGAAGGACTCACCTGGATGTGGAACCAGATAAAGACAGCCTTCAAGACAAGCAGAATTCTCCCAGCTTTTTGATAAGTATGACAGAGAAGGCCAACACAGATCAGAGAGATCTGAAGGCCTTGGTTATCCTAAATCCTTAGAATCCGGGACAATAAAGTGCTTCAGAATCACGCTGTTGCAAACACCAACGGCCAAGCTGGCTACACAAGAACACATTACCCGGTAACCTCTGCAGCCTTGTTTGTGGCAGCACAGGCCCTGTCTGGTTTGACAAGTGAGTCCCTAGTTTCACATAAATTACCCCATCTCATCCTGTTTAATATTAATAATAATTAATGTGCAGCATTCTTGGGAGTATTAGGGACAAATACTTTTCTGAACCAAGTGCTTCCCTTTTTATTTCAGTTGCGTTCTATTGCATATAAAGTTTTTAATCGTTATCCAGGTGAAGATACCAGTCTTGTTTCCCTTTGTGACTTTTGTTCTGCTGTATCAAGTCTTAGGAAGTCCTTGCTTCTCTGAAAATGTGAAAAGTAGCCGGGCGGTAGTGGTGCACGCCTTTAATCCCAGCACTCGGGAGGGAGAGGCAGGCCGATCTCTCCGAGTTCGGAGTTCGAGGCCAGCCTGGTCTACAAGAGCTAGTTCCAGGACAGTAACCAAAAGCTACGGAGAAACCCAGTCTCGAAAATTCAAAAAAAAAAAAAACAAAACAAAAACAAAAACAAAAAGCGTTGAGAAGTGTTGTCTCCACTAGTTAGCCTTTCGTGGCTTTATTTTTTAATTATTATGGATGATGTTATTTATTTATTTACCTATTGATTTTTAAGACAGAGACTCAGCTATGTAGCACAGAGGGTTCAAGAGCTTAGTGTTATCAGTTTGCTTGAGTTTCCTAAATGCTGGGATTACAGGCATGAGCCATGCACCATTCCCTTAGTTATTTTTATAAAAATATCAATCTCTATTTTGTTGCTTCAGCTACAGAGCCCTTGTTAACTTTAAGTTACTGAACCTTGGGTAGTCCTGTCTGATGGCGGAGGGAGTATTTCCTGCAGCTGTCCCTTTATGCCCCCCAAATTGGATAGTCAAGATGGCATGGGTGCTAACACACAGACAGCCTGCTCATTTCTCCCCAGTTTTTGAGGTACACATAGGAAGTCACCGATGAGGCGAGACTGAGCAACATACTCTGCCGAGTTGGACGTGAGAGAATGCAAATGTGCTTCTTGGTGCTGTTTTCACGGAGGAGTTTATGTGCCTGCTAAGAACTAAATGGCTATGTGATAAATTGACCATGAGATAAAGCAATTTTCAAGGGAATTGCGAGAGGAGGAACAAAAATGATTAAGAAAATGGGACTAACTGGGTGAGACAAAATTAGAGGAGTTAACTGTGTGTAGCTGAACTTGGCGGAGGCAAAAGAATCCGAACATGGACGTATACCCAGGGACACTCAGATGAAGGTTAATTTCAAGGCATGGGAGGTTAAACTTGTTTTGTGTGATCCAGCAATTACTCAACATAAAGAACAGAAAAGACAAGAAGACCAATTGCTGAGTAGATGCAGTGCACAGCCCCTTTATGTTTACCGTAGGCACAGCATCCAGTGCAAGAGCTGCTGAGGATGGAGCAGATGCCGCAGTGGGTGGCCTTTTGAATGAGCTATGTGACTTCTAAGAGGCCCTGTTCTCTTACATGGGGGTCTCTTTTCCCACTATGCACCCACTGATTTCTGCCTTTGGTTATGCTCTTCCTTCAGTTTGCTGATCACAGTTCACTCGGCATTTGTGTATTTGTGTGTATGTGTAGGGGGGGTTCCATTATAGGGTAGGATTCCCTTCCCTGAGAACGATATCCATGAGTATCATCATCATCATCATCATCATCATCATCATCATCATCATCGTCATCATCATCATCATCACCACCACTCCAGGGCATCACCTAATCCCTACACCTCATTTGTTTCCCATAATTCCACATGGAGATTTTCTTTCTATTCCCTCCATTTCTCTTCATTTGTCTGAATTCTTATTTTCCTTCTCCCAGCCTCAGTTTTAAGGTGACTTCCAGAAGGTGAATTTTGTCTTCCAAACTATTTTATACTCTAAAGTAGCCTCAGCTAGTTTCATTTGATGGGTCCCAGCCCCTTTCTCAGGCGGAGAACTCCAAAGGAGGAGATCTGCTCATTTGATGTTCCCAACATGCAGTAGATGCCGAATACAAATTTGTTCAACGAATGTGGATGAACAAACAGAAGAAAAATCAGTGGGATCTCCTTGGTGACATCTGGTTCTGTGGTGGTTTGAAAGAAAATGGCTCCAAAGGGAGTGGCACTCTTAGGATTTGTGGACTTCTTGAAGTAGGGATGGCCTTGTTGGTGGAAGTGTGTCACTGTGGGGGTGGGTTTTGTGGTTTCATATCTGCTCAAGCCAAGCTCAGTGTCTCAGACTATTTCCTGTTGCCTGCAGGATCAAGATGTAACACCTTCTTCCCTCTCAGTTCCTTCTCCAGCATGGTATTTGCCTGTAAGCTACCATGTCCCACAATGATGAAAACAGATTGAACTTCTGAAACTGTAAGCCACTCAAGTAAATATTTCCCTTTATGAGAGCTGCCGTAGTCATGGTGTCTCTTCGCAACAATAGAACTCCTAAGTGAGACAGGCTCCTACAAACTCAAAGAACATGATCCCATCAACACCTGCCCAGAAGCATGTCCCAGAATAAACCCGGGGAGACAAAAGCAAAACCTGCAACTCAAACAAAAGGCAGGAAAGTAGGCTGGGGACTTGGTGAGAGGAGGCAGGAGGTGGAAGGTATAGGAGAAGGATGAAAGAAGACTGAGAGATGGATGGGACAAGAACATGGTACTACATGTATGTTGAAGCTGTCAAAGAATAAATTAGTGAATAAGCAAATAAAATTAAATACATACAGTAGTAGAGACCAAGAGAAATGTATCCAGCGAGTAATGAGTGCCCGAGATTGCCTGGATGTTTAATCTCCAAACTCTGCCACATTTGGGGAAATTGATGAGTAAAGGTCCCTCAACACGAGGCTGACAGGCTACAGAGATTTGCATAATTATTTCAAATATCTAAAGGACACTGTTGAATAAATAAATGATCATCTCTTCTGAAGCATTTAATCTGCTTACCCAAATTAACATTTCCCCAGCACTTTTAAAAACAAAAATAAGACCTAAAAGAAAATTAAAATAAGTTTATAGAAAAATGAAAAGTAGACTAGAAGGAATATGAAATTAATCTTGACACCGAGGAACAACCTGGGGAGGGACAAGGTGGCAACCATTTTTCTGAGGGAATAGATTTGAATGCTCAACACGAGACAGTTGAATTTCATCAAAATGTAGATCCAGAAGCTGGGTGGGGTAGAACACACTGTTTAAACCCATTGGCCTGGAGGGAGGCCAAGGCATCTGGACCTGTGTTAGTTCCAGTCCAGTTTGGGCTGCATAGTGAATCCCAGGGCTGCCAGAACTTGTCTCAGAAAAGCAAACAAGCAAACCAGGTACATTCAGAAGAAAAAGATTTTTTAGAGTCCTGCTGCAATTGTCTTGGTCATATCAGGAGCCCCAGGAACAGCCTGAGAATGGTTAAGGATGAGTAGGTAATTCCATAGCAAGATGCTGCACATCGCAGACTCGCAGTTGTGAGCAGGTACCAAACCGAGCCTGAATCTCACCCAACCATTCTGCACAGGTAGGAAGTAGTGATTCTCTGACCTTCTGTCTCTGACCTTCAGCGAAACTTTCAAGGACCAATTTCAACAAACCCTTTCTTTAATGGCAGAGGAACAGCTATTCCTCAAAATGGAACAGGTTCTCACCACCTCCCGCCATTTTAATTCGCAAGCCTTAGATCAGCTCCTTTCCCTAAGAGTTTACAGATTCATCTCTACCCTAAATTAGAGAATGCCACATATAAAACGATGTAGGAGCTGTGAGCCTTAGACTTGCTGGGGAGTCACCATGGAAAGAAAGCTCTGGGCACACGTGTGAGAGCATGGTTAGGTGCTAGCTCAGATTAATTAGGGTAGGAAGCCCCATCATAAATGTGGGCGGTGTCCTTCTGTAGACTGGAATCTTGGACTGGATGGGAAGAGGAGGACATCCACTGGCCTGCAGCGTCCATCTCTTCTCTTGCTGTGAATGCCACGGGAGCAGCTGCCTTAAGCTTCCTGCCGTCTTGACTTCCCCATCACCATGAACTTGAATTGTGAACCAACAGCAGGTGAAATACCCAACACGGCAGTAGATTTGACCTGTTTGTCAACAATGGTCTCTGACTCAGGCTATGAGTACTTTTTCTTTCCCTTCCTAGTAGACTACTGTACAGAAAGCAAAATGGTGAACGGATGCACAGTGAGCTCAGCTGGCTTTACAAATCAGTGGAGCTCGGGACATTGGAAAGCTGTTACCAGATTTCACTTGTCAATTCTCTTACTCGTTTCAATAAAGAGCGGAGGTCAAATAAACACCAAACTGTCTAAGACAGAAGGAAAGGCCTCTGGAAAGGGGAAGCATCTGTGTGTGCCACGATGAGCGTTTCTATTAGGGTGGATAGTGAAATGTATTCTGATTGTTTTGGTAGCTAACAAAATGCACAGCAGGTTATGTAATCCTTTAAATCTAGTAAAATACAGAAGGCCTTTCCTCACATAAAAGTTTAGTGGAAACCTACCATATAAAATACACACAGTGAATTCAGAAGTTAGTACAATGCATGAGGTTTTCAGTATGCACTATTGCAAATAAATAAATGATCTTTATTTTGATCTTTGCCTGATCAATCATTTACTTAGAATTAAGACCACACGAGATAAAGACACATGATTTGATAATAATGGGATACTTAGACGTGTTTCCATAGACTCCCTCCTCTCTCTCTCTCTCTTCCTTTTTTCCCCCATGTTCTATTGTCCTTATTCTTTTCATTGGTGTTTTTGACACGGATAATTAGGGAGTAATGCAATATTGGTATGTTTATTCGTCGGTCTACTGACTGACCTACGAAGCTCATCCAGTAAGCTACCTTCCATTCTCATAACTCTATGCTCATTTGATTTACATTTATTGGTAACAATTAGACACAGTAATATCTAGTCCATTGTTTATAGTTTACAGAATACCGGACTATCCATTATTGAATATGATCCTTACAAGAACAGTAAATAACTGCTATTACTCGGCCCATTTTTCATAAGAAACACTGACAGAATGTAAAATGAGGAACAGATAGGGGAGTCCAGTCTGCATGCATAATGTACACACTGACCAGAAGGGCCTGGAGATGGCCCCGTGGGTACTTTCCATCCCTCCCCAGAATAATCCATTTTGAAATCCTAGCGCCATCTAGTGGTGATTTCAAACACGGCCACGGGGACCTTTCAAGATGGCCCTTGGATAGTGCATTCAACATCTTGCTGTCTCCCGACAGGTGTTATTAGAGTTTAGAGTATTTCCTGTTGGTTGACAGAGCCTGACCTTTCACGATGGAGAATGCACTGCATCTACTCAGTCAGAGCTATTGATCCTGATAAATCATTTGACCCCAACGAGTGCTTCTCTAGCAATTTAATGCTTAAGGAAGTCGGCAAAGTAACCTGAAGAGGTCAAGTGTACACAATACGAGTAGGAGGACATCACGTATGTACATGTGCCATTAAAAAAAGAGGCATGCCATTCTATAAATTTTTCAAGCAAAAGGACACAGGCGTACACACATAAGATAGGCAATGGCTGTCATGGCCGCTCACATTAATGGCTGGAAGGAGGCTATTCCTGTGCCTTTGGCCAGGACTGGCTAGGCACTGTTCACAGGAAACATATGGTTTTTCATCTTTAGTTAATGTCTTCCATTTTCTTGAGATCATACTCCACACACACTCCTGTGAAGTCAATGCTGACACCACCTTCCTTTAAGTTTCATGAACTTTGTCATCGTCATTTGGATCTAGAATGTTCCCCGGGGATTAGTGGGTTAAAGGCTTGCTCCACATCCCTATGCTATTGGGAGATGGTAGAACTTTTAAGATATGGGGTCTTTGGGGGCTGGAGAGATGGCTCAGAGGTTAAGAGCACTGACTGCTCTTCCAGAGGTCCTGAGTTCAATTCCCAGCAACCACATGGTGGCTCACAACCATCTGTAATGATACCTGGTGCCCTCTTCTGGCCTGCAGGTGTACATTCAGGCAGAACGCTGTATACATAATTAATAAATAAAATCTTAAAAAAAAAAAGCAGATGTGGGGTCTTTGTGAGGGCCTTCGGGAATCAGAGCAAGCCTTTCAAGGGACCAGGGAACCCATGGCTCTTCTTGTCTTATTTGGTATTGACTAAGACAGGAATGGAGTCTTTTACCACATGCTTCTGCCATAAGACATCATTTCAGTCCCAAGGTAACAGGAAGAATGGGAAGCTTGCAGACCTACTAGCCCAAGGAGCCTTCTGTCTTTAGAAGCTGAATTAATACAGCTAATTTTCACAGTAGCAAAGCTGACAAACACAATACCCTTTAAACTTCACTATCAACTATTGTCATTGTTTTTATTCAGATTCTACTCTACTTCTTACAACTAAAAAATATTTACTTTCTTCTTATACATATGGGATTTTGCCTACATGTATTTCTACACACCACGTGAGTGCCTTGTGCCCACGGAGGCTGGAAGAGGGTGTTGGATTCCCTAAAGCTGGGGCTATAGATGGTTGTGGGGTTGCCATGTGTGTTCAGGGAATCAAATCTGAGTGATCTGTGGGCCACTAATGCTCTTCACCACTGAGCCATCTCTCCATCCCCATCCCCTGTCACCTTCTGTCATCTCTTAGGGACACCTCTTATCACCTTTCTTGGAGCATATCTTTTCAGATCTAGTTATATATTGGCTTGGTATACATTTTGTATCCTCTATGAATTAAAATGCCTTTGGCTATCTTATGTCCAGCATGGTTACTTTTGGAAAGAGAAGTCCCATGTCTGACCTAGCACCTGCCAATATGACCTTGGTGGTTCCTGGTTATATGATACCAGTTCCAGTTATCAAATATCACAGTACAAAGCTCAAGAATGTGTTTAAAGTAGAGTTATAACCAAAGGTAAAAAGAAAAAGAAAACTGTTTTCAATGTGGGGGATACTACCTACTGCATCCTGAAATCCTGCTGTCCCTAATACAGCTTAACATTGATGGCCCACACTTAACTTGAAAGGAGGTGGCTTCAGAGCAGAGTCTTTCCTGCCTTCATGTTATGTGACACTGAATTTGCAGTGGGATTTGGAACCTGATGCCTTGCCTTTCCCTGGTCTTCCTTATCCTTTTATCTATAGGATGGCATGTCCCAAAGAAAGGTGATTTGGTCTGCAGGAAAAGGCCCAACACTGGGCAGTTCCAGTTAACTGGTGGATAGACTCCATCCTGCTCATTCCATCAATCACTAGTTTCTAGGTTACAGAAATGTGCACTAGGGCAATGGACAAAGAATGTAAACCAGAGAAGCATGTGCAGCTGTGATGCTGCAGCTCTTGGGAGGGAGAGCTGAAAGTCAGCATGAAGGATCCTCCTGAAACAGCTGGGGTGCCCTTCTTTAAGCTGATCCTTTACTGAGTTGACTTCAGGAGTTAAGATGCATCCCCCTGTGGGAGATCATGACAATTATTCGAATCACTCCCTTTTTTTTTTTGTTTTTTAGAACCAACTTGAGATTTATCAGGAATTCATGGTAGTCCAGTTGTGCTACTTTTAGTTCACTTCTGGTCAGAGGAAAACCCTGCCGTCACGAGTTGACAGACCAAGCCAGCATCCTGCGTGATTGATGGCCAATCCCACAGAGGTCCTGGTTCCTCTCAGTCCCTGAGTCGGAGACAGCATGCTGACCTCATTTGTCTCTGCTGTTTCAACCAGGTTTCCGTCCCTGGGAAGTCCTGGTGGGTCAGGCTTTGGCTCATGCCTCTCCCCAAGGGTTGAGTTTTCAAAGGATTATTATTAAATAGAATTAATCCATCCAAGCCTATCAAGGAGACCCATGAAAGAACACTTGGGGTTAGGATGAGCAGAATCGTGTGTCCGACCCTCTAGACCCACACAGAAACACATATACACATGCACACATGCATACACACACACATGCACGCACAAACACAAATTCATAACAAATCATAGCCGAATGACTAGGTCTAAATGAGACTGTGTTAAAAACAGAGAGACTATAGGGAGAAGTTAGACAAAATATTTTCTTCCTAGATGAACACATCCCAGAGAGGGATGAAGAAGTCTTTAGCCGAGGTGGGGCGGTACAGAAGGTTGGGGAAGATTGTCTAGTATGGGCTTGAGAGCAGATCTCCAGAAAGGGATGGAATAAGTGGGATGCAGGAAACCCACAGATAGTTCTTTTCCGTCACCCACATCCACTTTGCCTTCCCAACCTGTCTACTGGCCTCAACTCTCTGTGCCACCCTCTTTCCTAACATTAATTATGTGTCCATGTGCACACATGTATTTTATTGACAGATTTGATCGATGAGGCAACTAAGCCTCAATGACCTTCAGTGACTTGCTTATAACAATATTGAGGCCAGGGCTGGAGGCCAGAACATCTGATAGTAAATAAAGTCGTCTCGAGCCAAACCGTCTATCGGCTATGTATTTGTTTGCATTTCATTTTCTTCTCGGAAATGATGGTCTGACCCTCTGCAATCTGAAGGTCAATATTGCTAACTGCACAGAGGAAAGCAGCTCCATCCTGGAAATGTCACCGCGGTGCGGGTGCAGATTCCACGAGCCCTGTGTGGCTTGAAAATAAATCACCCTCAAATCAACCCAGCCTATTTGGCTTGGTGTTTTTCTGCTGGTGAAATGGAAGTTTCTTGAGTGCTCCACTGCCCAAAGTGCTCAGCCAGAGACTTCCAGGCCCTCAGAGGTATGCCACCTCTTCTACCCTGTATAGCCACTCAGCTGTTGTCCCTGTCTTTTCCTTCTCCAGATGATCAGCCATTGTTCTACAACCACCGTCCTTTCCATATCAGTTCTACCCTAGGAGATTTTCTACATTCTTCTAGATCTTCTAGTTTAGACAGTATTTGCTATGTTTATTTTGCATGCTTATTGGGTAGGACTCTGTTGACACATGGGGGTCCTGGTACATACATCACAATATGAATGCAAACTTAATATTTCTAATTCTGCCAATAGCAACACGTTTTAATCTAAGCGGGCACTTTGTGTTCCAGGACTTAATCTCCTTGCTGTGAGACAGAGGGCTGCACAGTTCATTTCTCTTCGTGGTCTCCTGGCTTGGCTTTGCCATCATTTTGTTTTCAACTTCGAAGCATCTCTTTCCCATTCCCTACTCCGACCCTGAGATGTGCCAATTCTGATAATGCAGCCAACTACCGATAGTTTTCCTATGGCTTTCAGAGCTGAACAGGTATGTTGGAGGGAGATGTCAGTGCACTTAAGATACAAAGGCAGGCTACCTCTCCTTCCCAGGCCATGCCTCTGAATGGTGCGCTCCCAGAAAAGGAGCAGGTCAGGAAATTCGGACACTCCCAGACCTTTCTTCCCATCTCACCGCTGGTTGATTAGCCTAGCGTCAGCCCTGGCGGCCTCATGCTCTGAGGATAAGATCATGAGCTTCAGCTGGGCAGTGATGCCCACACCTTTAATCCCAGTACTTACGAGGTAGAGGCAGGTGGATCTCTGTGAGTTCAAGGACAGCCTGGTCTACAAGAACTAGTTTTAGGACAGGCTTCAAAGCTACAGAGAAACCCTGTCTCGAAAACCAACCAACCAACCAAACAAACAAAAAGATCATGAGCTTCACAACTGTGAGGACCTTGGAGTGACCTCTGGTATGACCACATCTAACCTCAGTGCCTTAATAAACAGAAAAGTTAAAGACAAAAATACATGTGCATGTCACATACATGTATATGGAAATGCTTTTAACTATATGCATGTTTCCAAGATGCTCAGAAAAGGTTCTCTATTCCTCCCCTATGTTTCAAAATTCTAATATATAATATATATTAGAATTCTAATATATATATATATATATATATATGCACGTGTGTGTTGTATAAAGGACTTGGCAAAGGTGTAGTACTTGTGAAACTCTATCCTTTAGCTGAACAAACTTGGCAAAACATTCCAGATATGTCAGAAATAATGTATAAGATTGATAACATGTGCATTATTGTAATTAAATGCAGTCACAGGGGGTAAATGGAATTTCAAGGCGAGTCTGTGAGAAACAGACACAGTGTTCTGAGAGCGAATGGGGTTCAAAACATGACAAAACATCAAAGCAGAGGTGGCCATTATTGGATTGATAAGATTCTTTCATGTGTTTGGGTTTTCTAGTAAACACTTGATAGATAGCACTGGCTGGCCTAGAACTCTCGATGTAGCCTTCTGGCCCTGAAACTGTGACCTTCCTACTTCAGTCTCTTGAGTACTAGGGATACAGCCATGCAGACCCTTGAATGTTCTACCCTTTCTCACTTTGTTGTCCAAACTGACCTTGAGCTTCCGGACTCAAGCCATCCTCCTGTGCCCACCTCCTGGGTAGCTGGTACACTAGGGCCATGACATGGCGCTTGATGACTCCCATAGTGATTTTGCTGTACCTTCCATTTCGTTACCTCCTAACCACAATCCCATGTATCCCGCTCGACACTCTTAATGCTTGACTGTGAATAGATGCTCAGCTGTTATTGCTGGCGAGTGAGCAAGAGCCAGAAGATTTTTGCCTTCAAGACCCACATTGCTGGATACGAGATTCGGAACCAATGTGAAACAAACACAAATGGGGAGAGAGACAGAGAGAGACAGGACCATTCTCACCAAACCAACAATGGAACTCGTTAAAATATAGACAGCTGCAAGGGCACCTTCCCTCTACAAGTCTGTGGTCCGGCATCCTTTCTCCTCCTTCCCCACCCAGCCATGGGAGAGAGCTTGCTCAGTCTACATTGCTGTCCACAAGTTAATGATCCTCCTCAGGATCCAGCCTCTCCTCTCCCAGTGCCCCCGTGCCCTCATCACCTTCTCCTCTCTTCTCCTGGACACACTTTATATAACAAGATTACAGAGCTGGTGACTCCTTCATTCCCCAACACAGAGGTTACTCTTCTAATTGCAGCCAGCGCTTTCAAGTTCTTGCTTATTTTTAATTACCAATGCCGGAAGCTGGCTGGCCTGTCACAGGATGAGTTTTGGTTCTGAAGAAAGAAAGGAAACGAGCCAGCCTGAGAAACAGGGGAATAATCAGAAACCCATTTTCATGCAGATTTCCCCGGTGACAAAGAAAACCAAAGAAACAGAGCAAAGAGCCTCATTGCTATGTTTCCACAGGCTGACACTGGCCTTTGCAAATGTCCAGATCCAATTCTGAAGAGAGTTAAATAAAATTGCCTCATTATACAAGAGTTCTGGGTCCTATAAACATATCAGAAACTCAAATCCTTTGTCTCTGCTTATGAGTCACTTCAGATATTTGATTGGCAGGATGAGCCTTAAGCAACGCTTTTATTTTTAAAACAATCCTGCCACAGGGAAGCAAACTTTCCAGCAAAGCCACCAGGGACAATAACCTTCCTAGGAAGAACTTGTGAAGCTACTGTCCTTGGGGGAGGTTCTTTTCTATATGTGGTCTCTGTGGATGCTACAGACAGACATTTATCTTGTACTTCTTAGGTTCCTAGCATTATCACTGAACACAAGAATTATTTTATAAGCTACTTAAAAGTATTATTAAACAGAATTAAATTAAATTATGCATTATTGTTATAAACCAGTTTTTAGTTACCATAACCCTGCCAAGCACCAAAGATCTGAAGTCTGTGGCCATCTACAGAGTAGTAAGGCACAAGAGATACAAGCTAAGGAGGGACCAAGAAAATCTACAGCCACCAGCTCACAAAGACCAAAAGATAAATTCAAGGCCAAGTGTGCTTGGCTCCAAAGCCAATGAACTAGAAAAAGGATAGGGCTAAATCTAACTGGACCCAAATATCACTACATTGAAGATCAATACTAAAAGAATATTAGGTTGTTAGATATTTGATACACAGTCTATGGTCACAGACAGATAAATATGCTCTTTCCTCTTATGCCAATAGAGGTATTGGTGGAGATGTTATGCCAATTTAGTACAATGCTCAGTGTGCTTTACCCATAATGCATAGCCAGATCCAAAGTAAGTCTAACATACCCACTCCTATTGGCTGGAAGAGAAGATAGTCCTGAAATGTCCTCTTCCTAAGCAAGAGTGACCCAAGAAGAGATGTCTCATCTTCTGAGCATTTTCTTTCTGTCAATGGAAGACAGATGTGTCCCATCTTCCAATGCTAACAGTCCCCTTTATTCCCTGTACCTATTAGAACCAATGACAGTTACAGAAACTCTAAATCTGTTTAACATGATCGGCTCCTGTGCTGTGGTCTACTCTCATCCAGGTCTGTCAATGTGTCTCTGGGCACACATAGTCAACCATCAGAAGATGGTTGACTTTCACAGTACAAACACTCCTCTCCAATTCCCAACACTCACTATCGACATTCCTGCCTAGAACCTAAAGTTTGTTTATCCGCAATTATTCCTATATGGCTAAGTTTTCTTTGTCACAGTGGAGCTGGCCATAAGGTAGATGCTTTATGTTCCCTGTAAACATTGCCATTTCTTTTTCCTTTCAAAAGCCTAACTGCTTTGAAATCGATGCTATTAGCCAACTAATTTCCTTACTGATGCCAAGTACCTGCCTTGTCCTTGATTCTTCCATTCAGTGTTGTACCTCTCCTGCGTCTCTATCCCTGCAAGGTTTTCCTGGTTTCCAGGATCACCCGGATGATCTAATGAAGACTTTGTTAAGTCTTGATTTTCCTCCATCCTATTTGGGATGAACTGAGTATCAGATCCCTTTCACAACTTTTCCTGAAGACATTTTTGGTTCCCCACTACCACCCCTTTTCCTATGTTGCCTCTCTACTATCCTATATGATAATATTTGGAGACAGAGCTTTTGGAATATCATTACTTTTAGATTAGGCTATGACAATGAGACCTTTTTGAAAAGATTAGTAGCAAAATAAGATGAAAAAACATTTCTCTCTTCCTATCTCCTTCCATCCCTCCTGTATCAAGTACATACCTAGGAAAGGCCATACAAGAAGCCTGTCCAAAAGATCCCAATCATGCTGGCACCCAAAAATATATGCAATTTGGGACTATGAGAAAACATATTTTGTAAGCTACTAGTATATGGTATTTTTATACCCTTCTGAGGTGAGTTGTATACCACTTGAGACGTTCAGGTACCAATGCCAGCAACCTTGTCAGCCCAACAAATGTTTCTGATCCGTCACTTTTGCTACTCTTTCTTCATTGAAGAAGAGGTGTAAATGTTTGTTTATACCTCCATTCTAGTCTCTCCAGTCCTCACTAGTATCTTGTAGCCCGCTCCCAGGATCTACCCATGACACCCTCCCCTTTTCCCGACTCCATCCTCATCTGCCTTGATGCCATAGCCCAACGCTGTACCAACTGCCCACACAGAGAAATTTTCCTTCCACCCACTTTCTCAGTAGGGTCCTACCCAGATTTAAGTTTGAGTATTTGCTTTTCTAGTAGAACAATTAGAGATTCCTGAATATGCTCACAGCACCGTCAGCTGGGTTTGATTTTAATAGTATGCCTAGAAATCCCAGTGGGTATTCCAAAAGCCCAGTGATAATTTCTCCACTTTAATGCATTTCTTCTCAAGGTGAGTGGTTTATATTTTTTGCACATTGATCCATCGCTGATGCATCATTCGACAAAGACTAAACCGACTCCATGCCAACCACTGTGCTATCATGAACCCAGTGGTCAACACACAAGCTTCACTATCTTGGTGTTTTCCTCTCCTATACTACACATCACTTCTCACTCAACAGTAGCTCCTGCATCCCTGTTTTCACATCAGAGTGGATGGTCTTGCCAACTCTACTCTAAAGCTAATTCTCTTCAGTATCTCTCCCCTCCTATCTTCTCAGTGATTTTACCTCTGCAATTGTACACCATGCTCCATAGCATTGATCTCTATTTCTTTACTGTATCTTCTTTAGTGCTATATATAAATTGTCTTTTATCCATCTATCTAAAAATAATGAACCTAAAAAAAATAGAATCTCACATTTTTCCTCGGCTCACTCTTATGTTCTCGCCCCCCTCTTAGCCTCACAATATTCTGGGATTTCCTCGTGATTTTGTCACATCGATATTTGGAAGACGAACTTGTCTGGTCATTTTCCCATCTTCACCTTCTATATAGGATAAAGGCTAAGCAGGTAGGCCCTAGAGATGTACTGGGCTCACACCCGTTTTTCATTATCTAATTGCTATATAAGCTTTGGAAAGCTGTATATCCTTGGGACCTTCATTTACTTAATAGAGAAATGAATGGCGCCTCTGTACAAACCCCACAAATAGGTGGTGTGAATTAAGTTTACATATCCCTGATGTAAACTTAATTCACATCCCGTGTCTGTGAGATTGCATCATCTAGAGCAGTGGTTCTCAACCTTTGGGTCCCAATCCCTTTGGAGGTCACATATTAGCTATCCTGCATATCAGATATCTAAATTATGACTAATAACAGTAGCAGAATTTCAGTTATGAAGGACCACTGAAATAACTTTTATGGTTGGGGTCACCACAACATGAAGAACTGTATTAAAGGGTCACAGTATTAGGAATGTTGATACTGCTGATCTAGAGTATGCTTCGGAAGTAGACTAAGGGCTACAACATTGTAAGGGATGTAAATATATTTCAGCGGTAGAGTACTTGCTTATAACCTTCTATATCTCAAAATTATAAGCATTATTATGATTATCATCTCTACTAAAAAAAATGGGAGTTCTTATCTTACAGGATCCAAAGCATGGGTCTAGGTAGTCTAAACTACCTCCCTTTCAAACTCTCCTAAGCCTTCTAAGTTTTCCCTGTTTCATTTATAAAGAAAGAACTTTGTGATCAGTGCTGAGCACCTTACTCCTCTCTACCCACAGTCCCTAGCTTTGTGCTCCCAGTACAATAGAAGCCCATAGATTTACATAATCTCCACGAGACAAAGCTTCTGTCGTGGTCTATCCTGGACATCAGCCTCATATGCTAGATAATTACTTACTCTTTCTACTTAGTGTCTAAGATGCAGCCCAGACTTCACATGAACAACTGTTGCACAAATCCTCAACTTCTCTAAAATCCCCAGTAAACTACACAAATAGCTGATTAATTCAGAGTTCAAGTTTTTCTTGATAATACACTTTTGTTTTCTTCCATTGTCTCAGACCTTCGTTCCTTCAACCAATATTCATCAGCACCTGCGATATATAAATCATTGTTCTAGGCACTGATTATAAAGATATTCACAAATCAAAATGGAAATTCTTGCTTCCTTTGAGTGTGTTTTTGTGTCTGGAATGCATTTGTTTTTGTGCTCACTGCCCTCTTGTTTCTATTCTAACTTTAAACTACTACCTTCTTTCTTTAGAGAAATTACACTGCTTTCCCTATTCTTCCTCCCATTTTTACGGATGTCCCTAGGTTCTCTACACAGCAAAGAACACTGTACAACTTCAGCTTATTTCTCTTAGAGATGGTAGGAACCCTAACAGTATGTGTACCCAAACAGCATCTGAACATGGACAACTCCAAAAGACGAGATTTCCTAATGTGGAAAAGGAAAAAAAAAAAAATCTCACTGGACTCCACCCCTAGACAGAACCACAGTCAACCAAGAAATGCTGAGAAGGTGAGAATTAGTAAGCTCCGGGGATGAGCCCCCGTATCACAATTAATAAAAACCCAGAGGTAAATATTGGGATTCTATGTGAAGATCAGAAAAGCAAAGCAGGCAACCCCTGGCTGAAATGGCTATCCTGCCTCCAGGAATCCTCAGAATGAGACGCAACCTGAGAGCTTTCTAATCCTGTCTTATATTTCTTTCTAGTGTTGGGTTTAAAGGCATGCACCACTACCACCTGGTTTCCATGGCAAACTAGTGTGGCTACTGGGATTAAAAGCCTGTATCACCACTGCCTGGTCTGTAAGGCTGACCAGGTTGGCTGTGTTTCACTCTCTGATCTTCAGGCAAGCATTATTTACTAAAATACAAGTGAAATATCACTACAAGCCCCCTCATCCATCAGTCTTCCAATACCAAGAGGTCAGCCCTGAAATATTCCACAGAAAGAAATACCAAATGAAACAGGAAGATTGTATTTATGTATTTATAAATATATTTAACAATAACCACCAAACATCAAATTTGAGAGGAACCGATCAAAAGAAGCATGAAGGAGAATAAAGGGAAGCAAAGAAAGGCGAAAATAATACAATTGGATTTTAAAAAAAATTAAAGTGACTCTTTGCTTAATTGTCTCAAGATATTTCTATTGGGCTTGTGATGAAAGCCAAGTTATGTCCTCGCCTTGATGCCCTGCTCCATGTCTTTGCTGGGCTTCCTGGTCCCTGGAACTCTAGTTCTCTCTGTCTTCTCCAGAACTATTGCATCTGTTTTCTACATGTGCTCACAAACCAGGTGCAAACCAGTTCTTTTCCAGCCCCCTATCTGATCCTGTAACACATTGCAGCTCCCGGTCATGCTCCTTACAGCCATTCTGCTGTCTTTCTATATATGTCATACAGTGCTGCTTGAAACATTCGCTAGGGCACCCAGTGCTTGACATCTTCGTCACCCCATTTAGGTGATTGATGTGTTCATATTTCCTTCTTCAGACTTTGGTCATGCTAAGACCAGGGTCCCCGCATTCTAACTATCGGATATTTCTCTGAATCTTCGACTACCCTGCACACCATATGGACAAAGTAATAGCTACAAAGTTACATGTAAATAAACGGCCTTGGATTAGGGAGTTAATATCCTGACAACTGTCAGTTCTGTGGCCACCTCTGTCATATGACCTTGAATATGTACTTTGGCTGGGACTCAGTTTCTTCATTTGCAAAATCAGGCAATTTAGAGGTGACACTTCATTGTGGTTTTAGCTTGAGTACTCAGACTACAAAGGACTTGTTTTTAAATTCTGACTCTCTCTCCTGGCTAAATGGCTTTAAAGAAGCTAATTAAAGCTGCCTATCTATCCAGGGAGTTCCCGTGAGAATTAAATAAAACAACAAACTAAAGGATGCTCTAAAAGGGCTCCTGATGACTTTTCTCTTTTCCCTGTTTCTGCTACGAGATAACAAGCAGCCTTCTTTGAACCCAGCAGCCCCTGGCTAAAATATACAGAATAAGAAAAGCACATGCCAAGTTAAGGCTACAGATATTCATTTTTATCCCATCCTCATTTCAAGTATAGTGAAGTACATAAGGACATCCCTTAGCTTTGTTCGTCCCCAGCTCAAATATATTAAAGAAATTAATGTAAATAAAGAATAAAAAGAACCTTGCTGAATATGGTCACAGAGCGGAGAGACGATGTTTGCACTCAGAAGAAAGGAGTTCATGCTAAACTTTGCAGAGTAGAAGTCAAGTTCTGTGGAATCCAAGGAGTTCCTAAGGGAGGAGGAGCCTGGAGGCTCCAGGGGCTCCCACTCCAGCAGTCTCCAGTGGACATCTGGATGAAGCCTCGGGACTTCAGGAGACTTCAGATGCCTCAAGGAGCTCCGGATGCTGCAAGCTGCAGCTGCTCTGAGAGCCCCTACCTGCTTCCTTGACAATGTCTACCAGCTGAAAAGGGGAGCCAGTGTTTAGCAAGGCCTAACAGCTGTCAACTGCACTTCTGCGTGATTTATATAAGCTTCGCAACAAACCTTGAAGCAGGGAGCAGTTTTGTCAGTTGACATTAGTTGAGTTTCTGTTGTGTGACAGATGTGTCTTAGACTTCATCTCCATCTTTACAGTAATCCTGGAAAAAGACAGAACTGTGCACTTTGTGGAGATGAGGGAATTACGGTTTGGAAACATGGGCTAATGGCTAGGAGCCCCTCCAGCAGGCAGTCACAGGGATGAGACTGAAAACTCACTCTATTTGAATCATGGGCCCGAAACATGGACCTGCCTGAAGACCTCGTAGTTCCAAGAATGGGGTCTACGCGTGTATTTATACACACTTTCTGCTTAACTTATTTTCAAGTCATTCTATAAAAGAACTAAGTGGAATCCTAGTGTGTTAGTAGAATTAACTTTTTTTTTTTTAATTAAGAAGCCTTAATTTTCTGGATCTGAGTTACTGAAATGTTCTTTACTTCCGTTCCAAATATGCCTGTTATGCTTCGTCCTCTTGAAGCTCAGATGAATGGTGCCAGATAACCTTTTATCTCCAAGAGGCTACGTTTTAGGGTAAACTAGTCAGAGAGGTGGTGGGAGGATCAAATGAAAAAACTGGTGGGAGGAGCTTGTTGCAGTCCAGTCTGTAATACGGTCAGCTAACATTATTTATACAATTCTACTTTCTCCTGAAAACGCAATCTCTTATTTTAAAAAGTACAAGTGAGACTGTCTATTTCTAGACTTCTCGAATCCTTAACACTTTCTGCCTAGTATATACTTCTTTATTTCTTGTACTGCCTGTGAAAACAGTATGTCCCTGAGGTTAGAATCTGGTTTATCCAGTTTATTCTGCATTCTACTTAGAAATATATTGGTAGAAGGAAGGAGAAGAGGAAGGGAGAAAAGCAGGAAAATTGGGGTAGAGTGTTGCGGGAGGTCCTTCTGCCCCTCCAACCAATAGCTGCTGTGATACCAGCCCATTGGGGCGTGGTCTCTCTCCCTTTAAAAAAGCGGCTATTTCCTCTGCTCGCTCTCTTCACTTCCTGCTCCGCTGGAGACTAGACTCCCTTCCTGGTTGTGCAGATGGCTGTTGTCTGGGACGGTGATCTGTAAGTTTTCCCCTTTAAATAAATAACACCCTATTAATCATAACTCCAAACTGGTGTGGCCTTGTTCGTGACTTACGCCTTCAGTAGAGATGAAAGACAGAGAGAGGAAGCTGGGAAAGCAAAAGGATTGGAGGAAAGGTGAATGAAGAGAAGGAAGCAAGAGGGAAAAGATAAGAAGAAGAACATGAGAAATAGGAACAAAGTACAGACAATACAGGTAGAGGACATCAGACACTTTGGGCTTGAAACGCACCTCTGTAGCAGTGGTTAGACGCTTGCTTGCTATCCTCTAGGCTGTGGGAGTGGTCCTTGGCAAGAAGAATAAAAGGGGAGGGGATAGGAAAAGGAAAGAAAAGGAGAACTGCTTCCATTCCAGATAAACATATCTAATCCTGCATGCTTGAGTGAATAATAACAAAGTTATAATTTTATTTACTCTTTATTATACAAATCTGGCTCCATCCATTTGTGAGCACCTGTCTTGTGCTTTGTAGGGTTATCTCAGGTAGCTGTTACTGCTTACCTAAGTTTGATAAATGACGAGTTTTTTAGCATGGGGGGCTCAGCATCATGCATGGACCCTCAGAGTTGGTCTGAGTGGCTCTATTCAGAACCCTGCTCTCTGCCACCAATATATTCCAGGTTCTCCTTCCCTTTGTCATGCACTACCTCTTCATATAAACTTTCTGTTTCTGTATGTGTTAAAACAATTTTTTTTAAAAAAAAGTTATTATTGCCCCAACTGTATTGGCCCTCAGGGGTGCAATACCTGACATTGTCCTAACAATGTGCCAAGCATGACGTGGGCTCTAATGGACTTATCCCAGTTTCTGGAGGACTCTGTGAAGTAAATGGTTCTTACTTGCATGATCTGGTCACTTAATTTCTGTGTCATGAGAGAGACTGGTTGGTTTTCTATTTTCTTTTTGCATTTTTGTATTTCTCCTTCTCTACCGCTATGAATGTGGTCTTCCCCCCACCTCCGACTTAAATATGACTGCCATTATACGGCGATTGGGAGGTCTTTAATAGCAGTAGAGCTTTAAGAGGGATAAATGCCTTCTTGAGGGGATGGGTTTAATGACTCCAGGTTGCTATAACTCAGTCCAGTCTATCCTGTTCTGTCTCGTGCCCTCATCTGGTTGCCTTTTGACTTTCCTCCGTGAGAGGAAACAGCATAAGGCCCTGGCTGACAATTTATCCTTAGACATCCCAACTTCCTGAATCATAAGCCAAAAATACCCTGATTTTTCCCTTTGGTTATTTTGTAATGGTAACTGGCCTAAAACATACCCTAAACTTAAGTTGATTACAAGAAAATATGTCATTTTGTAAAAATAAAATTTTCTGTGTCATAGTTTTGACTCAAGATGTCAAAGATACTTGAATGAATGGATAAAAAGAGTTGCTAATGAGTGCCCCATACGATTAGATGGAGACAGTCACGCACACTGTCATAGTCAAGGTAATGACTGTGTGGGACCGTGAAGAGAAAGAAAATAAACACCCGAGGAGAATGACCTCTTCACCCTAATGCAGTTTTTCTTCCAAATACTTTCATGCTAATGTTAACTTATACACAGTGCCAATCCGACATCCCCACTGGTGCTGAATATTCCGGAAACAACAGTTGTGGAATAAAAACATTTTTCTGCAGGACGGTGGATAAGAGTGTTGGCTAGAGAAGTAATAGGCTCTGGGTTCAAATCCGTAGGACCAACATAAAATTCTGGCTGTTTTTTCATATGCCTATGTTCCACAGCTGTGCTGTAGGCAGAGACAGGAAGACCACTGGGGCTCTCTGGTAACATACCTAGCTCCAGATTCAGTGAGACACCCTGTCTCAAGGCCATCAAGCAGAGAATGACAGAGCAGGACCTCTGACCTCCAGGCATGAACATTATATTCATATACTTTCGACAAAGGTTTCTTTTCCACCTGGTCCATCAGTTGTTCAGTCCCAAAAAAACACACAGAGGTCTACATTAATTATAAACTGGTTGACCTAATGGCCCAGGCTTTTCTTATTAACTAATTCTTAGATCTTATATTAACCCATTATTCTTATCTGTGTTAGCCACGTGGCTTGGTACCTTTTTCGGCAGGCAGTCACATCTTGCTATCTTGTTTCCTCTGTACCTGGGTCACGAATGACAACTGAAACTTTCCTCTTCCCATAATTCTCATTGCCACTCCTCTACTTCCTGCCTGGCTGCTGGCCAATCAGCATTTTATTAAAACTAATACAAGTGACAGGATAAAAGACCATTGTCCCACAGCAGCATACCACATATGTAAATATACACAGCACACATAAAGTAAAAATATTGCTAAGTTGCTTCTACATAGATTCTAGACATATCTATATCCTACAATATACAATATACAATACATTATATCTTTTTACAATCCTTTAAGTCATACAGTTTGAGGACTCTCTATGTAACATTTATATTTAAATAATTATTTTAAGTATTAGAATTCAAAGTTCATAGGTGGGTTCGAATATACATATTCGAAGAATTTTTATATATGATTGGGATCCTGAAATCAATCGTCCACAAATGCCGAAAGACATGTCTGCAAGTTATATAGACACTGGCTAGTTGGAGTAGATCAACAAGCAGAACTGTTAGAACATTACCTTGGCTTTTCATACTGACTGTCTCGGACAATGAACCCACTGAGATCCTGAGTCCTCCCACTAAGGCCGGAGAGAGAGGCAGCATCTGAATGAACTCCTAACAGAACTGAAAGTGTGCAATTTTTCACTGGCTCCCAAGTCCTACTATTTGGCAGATGGCTTTATTAGACAAATCCTCGAAACAGCAGGCATCTAAAACCAGTAGTCTGATCGTCTCTCCCACTGACACCATTGATCGAAAACTTGTCCTACAAGAGGGAAAAGCCACAAGAAGGCATGCCCTTATCCTGGGGTGCAAACTCATGTCTCATTCAGTTGAATGCGAGGCTCAAGCATAACATCAATTGAGAACACACAGATAAACAAAAAGACATCAGTAACAGAAGCCTGAATAATGGACTCCATTAGGGCCTACACTCTAGTCCTCAACAATGTATGACCATTTAACCTTGCTTGGAAATAGAATTTTTTTTGGCTAAAAAAAGTTAAAGTTACAGGCTTTGAGATGTAGAACTAGATTATCTCTGTGAGTTAAAGCTAATAATATTGGTGAGTCCTAAAAAGCTGGTGGCATTTCCTGGCTGCAGTGAGACACAGCGATTTGTCAAGAAAACTATAACATGAGAAGAACCAAACCCTGCATCACTGGTTTTGAAGATGGAAGTAAGGTAGACATAGCAATGCAGCCCATGAGCAGGAGACACAACCTGAAAAGACAAATGACTTTATGACCAAGCTCCATAAAGCAGCTGCACACCCTACACTTTGATACCCAACCCAACATTTCTAATGAATAGATGTTGCTTTGCCATCAGCTCAGAGATATTTCCTTATGGCTGCATTTTTTTTCTTGTAGAGTCCCATCTTACAAACTTTCCCATGATCCATTTGTGTCCTGTGATGTGGAATTTATCCTCAACTCTAATAAATAGGAGACAGTTAGCAGATAACCAGCTTTGAATTGTAACTGGTTCACGTAAAATGTACCAGTTAAACGTGCTCAGTTACACATGTATGTATCTATTTGTGGGGGTATATGCACACACACATACACAAACAAAACATACACACATGTGTATAGGATAGAGGTTAACACTGAGTATCTTCCCCAATAGCTATATATCTTACTTTTTGAAACAGAGTCTCTAAGTAATCCTGTAGTTTATCAATTAGTCTAGCCTGGCTGACCACTAAGACTCAGGAATCCCTCTGTTTCTGTTACTGTAGTGCCTCTCTTCTTTGTGGATGCTGGGAATTGGAACTCTGGTTGTCAGGTTTTTGCATCAAGTAATTTACTGATTGAACCATTGCTCTAGTCCCTGAATATTTCTAAACAGTCTTTTATATGCAAATAATGCTATTTTGTTTATATATATTTTCTTTTACATTTTCTCTCTCTTTACATCTGCAAATACACACACCACAACACATATAGCCCAATCTTGCTGTACTGGAGAACTGGAAGACTGAGGGATAAACATGCGCAGAAGTTTGTGTCAGGAAAGTAACAACTGGGTATTGGATCACGTCTATGATTCAAGAGAAAGGTATGCTCAGATCTATCACAGAAGAGACCATGGGCCAAGAGAAAAAAAATAGTGTAATGGTGTCAGGACTGAGCTGAAAACAGGGATTTTGTTTAAGTGAAAGATGATAACAGACACAGTAATGAGAGCAGATTTTTGGGAAGCCAGTTTCTAAGCTTCTGTCTTTATGGACTCACCTCATGTCTTGAGGTATCTTCAGCTAAAAGATTTGGAGAAAACCAGTGTTGTTTTTCTGAGCTGCCATTCCAAGTCTTTTTTGTCTAACTGTCAACGATTTCTATTTAGCAGTTACCAAGTTCTTGTTTCATAAAATGAAAAATAGAACCTATTTGTGGCCATTGTCAGGTCTTTGGCAGTTGTATTTATACAGCTGGCGAACATGCAGTTACCGTGGGAAGAATCAAGCAGTCCTTGTAGCTTGTCAGGGTTGGCTATGAGTTATTGAGAAAATACTGAGGCACATTTTATTTTTAGGATCTCTGTAACTCAAGTCTATCCTTAGACATAAATAAACTTCTCATTCTTTGATTATGTCTCTAAAATGCATTTGTTTCATTCTGCTACAATGTGGGGAGAGGGGGGCACTTCTGTGCTGCTGTTTGGGACGTAAACTAGCGGAGCCACTTTGATAACTAAGTCTAGAGATTCCCCAAAGAACTAGAAATAGAACTGTCATGTGACCCAGCCATATCACTCCTAGGCATATGCCCGAAGGATTTGTAGCTCTTCTATACAGACAGTTGCACATCCATGTTTACTGGAACTCCATCCATAGGAGCAAGGAGATGAAATCAACATAAATATTGATCAACAGCTAATTAGACAATAAAAGTGTGGCATATTATATTCAATGGAAAAGTTGTAGGTCTAACAAAACCAAAATTATGGAATTTTTGGGTAAATGGATGAAACGGGGAACAAGTAGATTATACTATGTGAGATCCCCAGGCCCAGAATGACAATGCCCCATTTATCTCTCACGCATGTCGGTTGAATGTTGTGTGTTTAACGTGGAGTTCATGCACAATCTGGGAAAGGATGGAAGAGAGTGTTGCTCATAGGTAAAGTTAGGGGGAAACTGGTCAAGGAATGGTCTAAGTATAGAGAGGTGATGTAACAGGGAAGATAAAATATGCAGGGACGGATGGGGCAATCAAAATGAAGGGAGCATGCAAAATAATATATAATCTTATAACCCAATTGAAAACATTAAGAAGACTATAAAGGTATATACCTTACATTGCTAGACAACTGATTTATTCTCATTCTGATTGAGTAGCTGCAGTGTTTCAACAAATATGTGGTCAATAAGACCTGGCAATTTTGACTCCATATTTGCTGAAACACTGCAGCTACTCATTCAGAACAAGAATAAATCAGTCATACTTGCATCTCATTTCAAGTATGAGATCTGAAACTGTGGCTATTTAAATTTATAACTTTTGTACATATTGATATTTCCATCTATGGGTAAACTTGTGTTCGGGTTACTCTCTGTTCTCTTTTATCTTCCTCCCATTCCTGCTAGTGCCCCCCTTGTTTCTCTCTACATCTCTTTTTCATATTCATGATTCTTTGTTTTGCTTTATGTCGTGCTGATTTTTTTAGGGGGTAGAGTTTAATTATGAGAATAAGGGGTTTTGGGGAGGACGGGAGAAGGGGTGCAGAGAAAGAAGAAAGAGAGAGAAGAGGGGGTAAGAGCAGGGGCAGTAGTTACCTCTTCAAAATTTTCAGGTTTTATTGACCACATCCTAATTGAATTAGTCCTCCCCTAATTTGCCCTGTCCAGGAAGAGACTTGATCAGTTGTCCTCATCAACTGAGACTGTGAAACCCCAGAGGACAAGTTCAGCAGAACTGCCATATATATGGGCTGCCAACCAATACGGACTCTGCCACCATTGCTTTTTCTTACTTCCACTTAGTTGGGGTTTTTATTTCTCTCCTCCCTTTCTTTTAAAGACAGGATTGCCTGTGTAATGGATAATGATGTTGAACCTGGGATCTCAGGATTCAGGGCTGGCATAAGGAGCATGTGCCACCACTATCAGTCCTACAGGGCTGATAAAATTTGAGCCCAAGAATTTCCACATGCTAAGGAAGAGCTCTACCAACCGTGCTACATTTCCAGCCCTACATTCACCTTTTAATAATGGTTGAACGCATTTTCTGCCTCTGTGTAGTCTTCCTCGCAATAATTCATTTTCATTTACAACCATATTGCAAATTCCCTCGAATGAGTTTCCAATTCAAATATCCACATATCACTGTATTTTTTAAATATCTCATTTCTTAAAACTTAATATAACCCACACTGGGTACATTATTCTTTTCTTTTATCAATCTATACTTTGTTTACGGATGCCTTGTAGTCCCATCATTGGCCATATATTCATATTAAACACCTAGAAGTGCTTTTCTACTTTCTGACTTCTTCCCTGAAGGTTTGACATCTTATCACCAAAACTGTTTATTTCATATTTCTTTAAGAACATTTATTTCTTTATTATATATATGGGGGTCTGCATATATGTATGTTTAACACGGTGTGTGGTACTTGCTGAGGCCAGAAGAAGGTGTTAGATCTTCTTGTGGTTTGAATAAGATGACTCCCATAGACTAATATATCTGAATGCTTCGACACACAGAGTGGTACTATTTGAAAGGATTAGAAGGACCAGGAGGTATGGCCTTATTCTAGTAAGTTTGTCACTGAAGGTGGGCTTTGAGGTTTCAAATGCCTATGCCAGGCCCAGCCTCTCCCTTTCCACCTGTGAGTCAGGATGTAACTCTCAATTACTTCTCCAACACCATGACAGCCATGCCTGCTGCCATGCTCCTTCCCACAGTAATAATGGAATAAGCCTGTGAAATTAAAAGCAAGCCCCTAATTTAATGCTTTATCTTTATAAGAGTTGTCTTTGTCAGTGTGTCACTGTAGGAACTCCTTCAGCCAGTAGCCTTTTAGTTACCTGCCCATTTGGGCATGGCTTCTTATACTAGAAATGCCCATGTAAACCTTGGTTCTGGCATTTTGGTGCCAGGTGGTAGTGGTAATCCCAGCTCACAGGAGGCAGAGACAGGCGCATCTCTAATAAGTTTGAGGCCAGCCTAGTCTACAGGGTGAGTTCTAGAACAGACTCTAAAGCTACAGAGACACCCTGTATCAAACCCTTCCCCCCAAAAAAAGGAAAGAAAAAAAATAGGAATTTTGTTGTGATACCAAAAAAGGATGGCTTTGCAGCCTAACCAGCCTGGGCAAATTCCAAAGATGCCAATTTGTAGATATGTGTCCTTAATTAGTGACTCGATCTCTCTCATCTTCAGTTTTCTTATTTGACAAATTAGGATAATTATGCAAATTAACCTGATGTCTAAGAGGGCTATTATAAGTAGATAAAAAATAAAAACAGTAATACCATTCTCAGCATACTGTAATGTTCAAATAATCAGAACATTGCATTAATTTTACTAAGAAGCGTCAAGTCCAAGCAAAGCATATGTTAAAATAAGAAACCTATATCTCTTCTTTGAAATTGGGGTGGAGGGTTTCTTTAAACTTTTCTTTTTCCTCTCCCACTTTCCCACAAAGTTTTAAAGATAGCAGCAGACTAAGATTGTTTCAGTAACTGTAGCCTCACTAAAATAATCTGCTAAATTAGACCCTATGAAGAATGAACTGGAGCAGAGAAGGACCAGAGGCAATGGGACTCATTAGGAGGCGATGATTATCACCATTATCATTGGAATTTCCTTGCATGCATAATGATCGTCCATCTTACTTGTGTTCACAGCTAGATGCCAGAACCTCATGAGTTTTCATCAGCTTGCTCCCTTCTTCCGCTCTACCAATATAAGTAAGCACTTACGACATCCTGACCATTTTACTTCTCAAGTGCCTGTTAAATCGGATTCGCTCATCTCTACCCCACTGACCTTGAGTACTTCTCCTTCAGACTTCTGTAAGAGCTTCCTAACTAAGAACAACTGCAGGTCCCACCTCCTTCCCTCTATCCATTTGTACACCGTATCCAGTGTCTCCTTTAGAGAAGGCAAATACCATTAAGGTCAAATCTGTTGACTGAGTAAGTTCAGAATTGAAGCCAAATCTTGTGACTTGATAGATAGATCTTTTCATAGCGGATATTGTAGACTTCCTGGTTTCTCTTTACTTGTCCTATCACAGTTATTCTCATGATTGCTGTTCCGATGTTCAAACTTTTCATTTTACCTTCTCTGTTGATGCCGGATTTGATCATTCTCACTCCTCTGCCTAGAATGTGCCTATACCTCTCTGGCAATCATCGTTTCTAATAAAGGTGCTCTTTTGGGAATTTTTCCAGATGTGTTATAAAAGATGCTTCCTCTATGACTATCTAGCATCTGGGTACCATTGCATTATTAATGTTAATTTTCCAGCACATGGGAGTTTAAAGAGTAAACCACGTGGTTAGCAAAGTGACCTTGATTTCTTCATTTTATAAGCCCTGAAAATAACAATGTCTTATTCCAAGGGCTATTGAAAAAATTAAATACACCTTATATACCTAAAAGTACTGACAAATTTTAGTTTTAGTATGACCTCTGATTCCTTGAATTCTTTCATAGAAATTACTTTGGTGTGGTTCCTAATCGTTTCAACCAAATTGACAGTTCCTTTACCCTTGCTCTCCTAACTCTAGGTCAATGGTTCTCAACCTTTCTATTCCTGCAGCCCTTTAAGACAGTTCCTCATACTGTGGTGACTCCCAAACATAAAATTATTTCACTGCTACTTCATACCTTTAATTTTGCTACTCTTATGCATCACAATGTATATATCTCATATTCAGGGTATTAGATATGTGACCCCTGTGAATTCCCAAAGGAATCTAGACCCATAGGTCGAGAGCCCCTGGTCTAGATAATCTTCAACCTCAGGGTTGTGTTCCAATGACTCCAGTCTCCCACAGACTTCTGTAAGTTCATCAGAAAGATTTTCCTAAATTCTCTATCGTTTGAAAAATTTTGTCCTTTTCTGTATCTCTGCTTGACTCTTTCTGTCCTAGTCAATATTCTCAGCCTGAAATTAGAGGTATATTGTTTAAGTCCCATTTCCTCATTAAAGAAAGAATGAAAGAAATGAAGGAAGGAAGGGAGGAAGGAAAAAAGTAAAGAAGGAAGGGAAGAAAAATAAAACCTATACACTCAAGGGCTGCTCCTGGGACGGTAACTTGTATTACTTCTCTTCCACCATGTCCACAGCATAGTCAGGTATGTAGGAGAGATCCTGGGGGAATGATCAGAACACAGCACTTCGTCCTTCTTTCAGCTGACTCTCATTGGATATAGGCCATGTGCAGGGAGTAAGGTAAGAAAATTGAACAGGCACACCATATTTAGTGGACAAACCTCCCCCAACACCAATGCCAGGGTCTCATTTCTGTGCCTTGTGATGATGATGATGATGATGATGATGATGATGATGATGGAGTCTCAATTTCTATGGTCTAGTGTTTGAAGATTTCAAGAATATCATAAGAAAGAAGCATTTTTGAAAATTGGAAACAAAGCTAAGTAAAACAGCAACAAAAACAAAATTATTGAAACCAGCAAGGACTGAACTGCCATTATGCCCACTGACAGCATCATTAAGAAACACTGATAAGACATGGGACCCATGGAAATCAGTGATCTCTTTTATTATTTTTTGAAGAGAATAGAGAGTAGGGTATGCCAGAACCAGAAGAATAGGAAGAATTCCTTCCCAGAGTAGTATGTTATATAGATTGCTAGAGACCTTGTCAAGTTTTATGGATGTCTTTTTTTCCTTCATCAACCTTCTTTTACACTTGAATATGAACTCCTTCCATAGTCCCTGCCCATTGGACTTATGTAAAAATCCAGCAAATGAAGAAAAATCCCCCCCCCCATTTCACAGAAGTGGGTTTCAGCGATGTCACTTCCCAGGACCTGTCCTGTCACTGTGCCTTAAAGGATGGGTCACATTCTGGCAAGCAGAGATGTTCTCCCACAAGCTTCTACTTTGTTCCTTTTTCTTCTGTTGCTGACTTTCCTTTCCTAAAGGCATTTACTCCATTCTCATTGTCTAGTTCTCCAGAGCACTGGCTCGGTCATGAACAAGCCCTTGAAGGCCTAGCTCGGATGGTACCTTACATCGCTTGCACTATTATTCAACCATAATCATCTTGGCATTGTTATGTTTCCTGATTCACCCCTAAATGCTCGAAAAATTAGTATCCAATATGTTAATGCTTTAATGATTTTTAAATCTCTTTTTTTAATTTGCCAAGTAGAAAGTTTTATTTTATTTTTTTTTAAAAAAAAACAACTTACTGGTATTAAAATCTTAATTTCTCCCTTCAGAAAGCAGAGTGGAGAGGGATGATAGGTAGATGGGGAAATTGCTAAATCATGCGGGTATTATGAAGCCATCAGCGAACTAATCCTGAGGATTACCTGTGTATCAAGAAATGGCCTCGGCGTGTGAGACTGTGTGGAAGGATTTGAATTAAAAAGTAGGGAGACTTGAATACACATGTAGCAACAGGGTAGGTCCTAGCTTCTAAACGCTGCCAAGTGAAATGTCCCTTTAAGTAAGAGGACAGGAGGGAGGAATGAAAAATTGTTTTAATTTAAACCTAAGAATTAAGCACAGGCTACAAAGCTGTAACACTAGCCTGTAACCACTCACTGAATTATTAGCACAGAAAGTGATAAAGGCACAAGGGAAGTTGCTTGTATTACTCAATTGCCCTGGAAAACAGAGGAACCCCTGGTTTATCCTTTTTTTTTCTATCTGTATGCATATACATATTTATGACAGGTTTCTTTTTGGGAGGGATGTATGTCTACAAACACATGTGCACGGGTGTGCATGGTCTTGTAGAATCCAGAGGTTACTGTCAGGGGTCTCCCCTCCAACACTTGCTGCCTTAGTTTTTTGACAGAGTGCTCATCAAGTTGGCTAGGCTGGCTGGCCATCAAGCCTAGGGATATTCCTTTCTCTGTCTTCTCAACTCTGTGGGTCCAGAGTGAACTCTGAGTTCAGATGTGATGCTGGGATCTGAACTCAGGTTTTCATGCTTAAATTATGCCTCAATCCTTACACTCAGCATTCTCCTTGCTTGCTCTAGCTCATCTTCCCTGCCCCTGCCTCTATTTATCCAACATAGTTTTGTGTTTACTAGAGCTGTGTATACAATACTGCTCACCGCATGGCTTCAGTCGTTATGTTCCCTATTTCGAAATCTATATTCCCCAGCTCAGCTGGCAAGGTTTCCTCTCTGCCTATTTCACATGGCTTACAGGTAGTTTTGGCTACACTACGTTTTCTCTCCTTCTCCATCCTTCTGTCTCTGTCTCCTTCTTTCTTGCTGTGCACATGCACACGTGCACGCAAATAAGTGTGTAAGGGAGGGCTGGGGGCGTGCGTGCACTCGTGCACATTCCCCAGTTTCTCTCTGTCCTCACCCTATCTTTGTACAATGATAACAAACAGGCTGCATTAGGACTTTCTTTAAGAGCCTCAGATAATCTTCTGTTCAAATGCAGTCACACTCTGCCGTATGGGGACTTAGTGTACGGTATACAAATCTTGGGAGAGCAGAGCTCAGAATACAGAGATCACATGGGCTCAAGTATTCGCAGCCTGTAGGGTCCTGTGCCTGTTTTTCCTGCGGTTTCTCATGCTCTCTACTTTCTCGGTAGTTTCCCTTAGAGTTCCTTTTTCTTGGATGCTTTGGAGAAGTTGTACACTCTTCCCAGGAAGTGTTTCTTTCCATGTTTTCTTCCCTACACGCATGGCAGCTTTGTTAGGTTTTCTTCAGTACCATGTCTCAGGCTGTACATGTCATATTGCATGCAAGGCACACTTTATAGTGATTGTGTGCTTGAGATGGGTTCACACACGGCAAGCACGGGCACCAGGATGGCAGCGTTGATGTGGTGGAACGGTAAGTTGGCAGAAAGGAAGATGCTGGGTCACGAGGGGTTCATCTTTGCAAAGGATTAACACAGTCTTCAAAGAACTGGTTAGTTCCAAGACAGTAAGCTTTTATAGAGAGAGTGAACCTGGCCCCAAGGCCTTCTAAGGCATGTCCCTATCATAATGCCTTCTGCCTTATCACGGTATAGCCCAAAGCCCTCAGAGAGCTGAATAAACTCTCTTATGTACTTGGATGCCCAAAGCTATGGTCTAAATGATGTTTTTTTTTTTTTCTCTATAATGTGCTTAGCCCCAGGTATTTTGCCATAGCAACCAAAACCACTAAGAGTGTGATGCAGGATGTCAAGATGAAAGGTTATTCTGAACATCCAGGATGACTCTATTATAAACAAGATAGAAAGGCAGTGGGAATTTGACAGGAAGAGGAAGTAAGATATGTGGTAGGAATCGGAGTGATACCAGCTAGGGACCCTTAGCAAAAGCATGCGTACAGCTTCTGTCACCTGGTCTGAAGTTTTTATAAAAGCTGTTAGTACTTTATTACTTTATGTAAGAAAAAAAGTTAAGTTCCTTCTCTACTAAAGACATTTACACTGAATTTCTAGTATTCTGTTGTCTTTTTTTTTTCTTTTTCAGTTTTACTCAGGTTAGGTTATGCTTCCATGTCTCCTGTTATCATAAAAAGATGAAAACATATTTAAAATTAAAAAAAAATATAAAATAGAGAGTTGCAGTAAGCCAAGGCTAGTTTAGAATTTTATTTTATTCTTGGTACATTTAATTTAGTTCCAGTGTGTAAGCAGAGAGTGCTCATTTGTCCCCGGACACCCACCCTAAATAATTACACAAAACAATATTAATTACAACACTGTTTGGCTTATTAGCTCAGGCTTCCTATTAACTAACTCTTAAATCTTAAATTAACCATTTCTATTCATCTGTGAATCACCACAAGGCTGTGGCTTATGAGGTAAGGTTCTGTTCTGGCATCTTTCTCCTTCATCAGCTACATGACATCTCCTTGACTCCACCTATTCTCTCTCTATATCTCTTCCAGCCTGGCTATATTCTGCCCTCTCATAGGCCAAAGCAACTTCATTCATTAACCAATGGTAATAAAACACACTCACAGCATACAGAGGGGAATCCATATTGCCAGTGCGCAGCATGTATAAGCACCCAGGAATGGAGAACAGTAACATCCTTAACCTCTGTATATCCTCACCTCTCATCCATGGTCAGAGCTCCCACGGAGAAAATCACCCGACCTAGGAGTACCCTTTTACCCTTTGCACTGTATTTGACTATGTTCTTTCTGTATTTAGACATGTTTAGATACACAGATCCCTTCCACTGTGTTACAGCTGGCTAAAGTAGTCAGTATAATGCCATATCACTCAAGTGTGCCATTTATCACGCTTATTTATTAAGGTGCATTTACAAGTAACATCACAATCGCCATGGTTCTCAGACAGCTTTCTTACTGTGAAGCGATGCTCAACAGTATTTGCATATCTCCTATCCACCCATCCATCTACCCATCTAGTCAAGCTTTCAGCGCCAGCACAGTAGACCACCATTTGGGGACTTTCCACCTATGAGCCAGACTTGGGTGCTATGGATAAATGGTAGTCTCCGCCACTGCAAGGACGTCTTTGACTTTTGGAACCAGAACCTTCAAAAAGACACAGCAAGGACAGTGATCAAAGTTTTCCATTGTGAAAGAGTGAGTGGGGAGGGGTGGGTAAGCTACAGATAAAGAGGAGAGAGTAAGGGAGCCTCGACAGAACACACACGGCGCAGAAGATGTGAGCTTTAGTGGGGGTGGAGTAGATCAGAAAGAAAAGAGCCTTAAATGAAAGCTTTAGAGTATGAAAGGAAAATGATGATATGGATAGATTGGGCTCAGAATTTGATAACATACAGTCAAAGAGGATCTCTTTGCTTCCCCTAGACAAAAGCCTAGACTGGCATTTGGTTGTCTGATGGAAATAATTTAGAACTTATGAGAATGCTATTTATCAAGTCAGAGAGCTTACTGAGATGGGATGCGTGCATCCTGACATCCTCCTCTTTCTCTTCTATTTTTCCCCTTGAAACATTACTGACAGTCGCTGCTACAGTCCAGCACTCTTGAAGTTGACATACGCTGAGTGACAGATCCAAGATAAGAGCAAAATACATTTGAATGTGCCGATAAAGGAAAAATGGGAAAAGGATGAAATTGCTGAGATAGAAGGTGTTTTTTTTTTTAAAGCTCTTAGGAGGACAAATTGCTAATCAGGAATAGAACTGTATAGAGGCTTGATAAGTTCGAACGCAGGAACCTGTCTGAGATAGAAACTCTTTTTAGCACGCGGTGGCTTTATGAGAAGTCTAATGAGACCCATTTGAAAGCGCTGGCTCCATTTGGTAGGAAGCAGAATTGTCAGGAGATTTTCAGATGTCTGAATGAGCTGTAATAAGCTCAACAGGGCCAAGGTAGGGTGTCCAATTTTACAAGTAACCAAAAAGCTATCTTCAGAAGCTCATGATCTATAAAAGTACTTTCTGTCACCATTAATATTTGACAAATGGAAACCACCTGAGAGTATTAAATAATACTGATATGGATTGAGTCAATCATTGTCAGGATTTATGAATAATCAGGAATCCCACTATAGTCTATCACTTTATACTCATTGATACTAACTCCCGTGTGAAAATTTCACCCTCTACTCTGCTCTCATACATGGTATTTGCAGAGAATATATGATTTTATTTTATTCCCACTATCACTGACATTATGAAACAAATACATATGTTCTGATAACATTCACTTCCTCCATTTTTACTTAGTATCAATGAAGCCATGCCAATGGCTATATGTAGCTTTTTGTTCAGTTTTGGACCTTATTAGATAGCAATGATAAAATACTAAGAATTTACCTCTGCATCTCTAGCTATAGTGGATAGATTTTGGTAGATGCCCACCCTTGCTGGTCCAATGAAAGGGACTTTCATGGGAATTGTGGGTGCTTCTCATTCAAGGCATGTCAATCATTCAGTGCCTTTCTTAGAATCTTGAGACCCTCATCCTTCTGTGGTTACTGATGTGCATTTCTAAAAACAAAACAAAACAAAAAACAATCCTCTGTCATTCTGCATAGGAAGCAGAAATGTAACTCTTTCTTCGGTGAAGAGGAAAGCTACTGTTTCCTGGGGTGACTGTCACATGTGTACATGAGAAGTAGGCACCCAGTCTTCTCCATAAAGACACTTTAAAAAGAAGGACAAACCACCTAACTTGTGCTAAAAAAAAATCTAAAATAATTTCTTTGGCCACCACTGCCTTTTCTATGTTTTTACCACCATCAAAATTTGTCTGTTGGAGGATTCATTCCTCAAGAGGAAATCCTGCAGATATGGTGAGACTAATTGACAGAATGATATCAGACTATTATGGACTCTATGGTGTCCTAAGAACTGTACTTTGTCTTTATTACTGATTTTTCTTGGCACAGGCTATTAAACCTATGGAATACTCCGAGTCTGAGGTACAGGTCTCACTTCTCCTTTATAGGAGCCCAGTTTTAATTTTAAACCTGAGTTTGTACTAATAAGGCATTGATATAGATATGAATAATTTGCATTAGTATAGATTTTGCTTTATTGATAGAGATTTAAGGTCAATTTTGAATGTATCTAGGTTGTTAATGAATAATCATTAATAGTAGTTAAGCTTGTAGTTATGTTAGTTAAGATTTTCTAGATGTGCATAGATATATTTTAGATAGGCATTCTTCATATCTTTCAAAGGCTAGAGAATATGGCATTTTACATGTTTTAATAACTTAGGACTTTTCATGACAATGAGACACTCTGCTCCTGGCAGCACCAATCTACTTCAAGAGGAAGATGGGCATCGAAGAGGATCCTTATGGAGTTTGATAGCCATTTGGGCAAGAAACTGCTCTTGCCTGGACTATTGCATAAACTGGACACAGAGAACCCGCAGAGAGAGGACTGCTGAACTTGCCTAAAGGTGAGAT
>NW_026067967.1:4479942-4568068 GCF_014885135.2 Alexandromys fortis | reverse complement strand
TATCAATCTGTTGATTTCATTGGCTGAGTAATAAAGAAACTGCTGGCCCTGATAGGTTATAAGATAGGTGGGCGGAATAAACAGGATAGGATGCTGGCGGAAGAGGAAGTGAGGACAGACTCTGCTCTGCTCCCCGAGAGACTCTGCTCTCCGGATCACAGACGCCATGCTCAGCTCTCCCGGGTAGACACGATAGCTCTGCTCTCTGAGGCATACGCGATGAAGATGGATGTAGGCTAGAATCTTCCCGGTAAGCGCACCTTGGGGTGCTTACAAACATCATTAGAAATGGGCTAGTCCAGGTGCGAGAATTAGCCTATAAGGGCTAGAGTATGGGCCAAGCAGTTCTTTAAATGAATACAGTTTGTGTGTTGTTATTTCGGGCATAAGCTAGCCAAGCGGCCGGGGTGTTGGGGACGCAGCCCTGCCGCTCCTATTTCAACAAGGCATCATGATTAGATGGTCTGATGACTGGAACTGGTTTCTAGGAAGACCAAACACAGGATGCAGGACCAAATTTCTTCCATCATTCTGTGGCTTCTGGAAAGTGGAAGACACAGACGGGGCTCTGAAAACTGCTGAGATGTCCATCATCAAACATGACCTGAGAATACTGTAGCTAACCTTACATTATCTGTTCCTAGCCACTGTTTTCACCTAGTTAATACATGTTCAGAACTCTTTTAATAAAGAATGAAATGTAAGCAAGCCATTTATCTATGTTATACAAGATCCTTTAGTAAACTGGCAAAGGAGAGTCCTTGCTTTCTGGTCAGAGTGTGAATGGTCCCAGTTTTGTGACTGGTGTGAAGTGGGGTGTAGTCTTGTGCGACTGAGTACTCTAAACACTTCAGTCCTTATTTGTGTAAAACGAGCACGAGACCTATGCAAGCTCAAGCTGGACAAAATCCAAGCATGGAAAGGATGGGGCGAGTGGGCTTGGCACCACCTGAGGGGCCCTCTTCCCACTAGCGGAGAGCTATTTGATGTGCCATACATGCTGGGAGAGGTTTCAGTTTTCTTTAATGGCATGACTTCTTTCATGTCGACCAGACTCTGTGGCACGACCCGGTGGCATGAGTCAATGGGCAATAAAAATTGGACTCAGTGGGTACAAAACAAGTATAAAAAAAAGAGGCCCTGAAAAGTGGGGCGGGGGAAGGTAAGGGTTCATCTGGGAGGAGTTGGCAGAGGGAAGTCTATAGGATCTAAACACACTGTAGGATATTCTCAAAGAATCAATAAGAAAGGAAAGCTCGGTATAATTGCAGCACTGATTGCATTTAAATAATTAGATACCAATGCGATCCCTCTCTCTAGTGCATCCTCAGTACCCAGATGTCTCCAGTTAGATAGCAATGCAATCCCTCTCTGTAGCGCATCCTCAGTATACAGCAGATGTCTCCAGTTATCGCTACTCCCTGCCAACCTTTTTTTCTAATCCCGGACTCAAAGAAGACTCGTTGACGGTATTTTATCTGTTGGGGCCCTGTAATTACTTTTAGTCTGGAAAGGTGTTGTGTTTAAAAACAAAACTTTTAAAGACATTTGCTATTTATAGAGTTTAAGCAATTTATTTTGTAGATAATTACTCAACTTACCTTGAATGCTCTGCTGTATGCATGCATATGTGTGTGTTTATGTGTTTTACATTTCTGAAAATTTTTTTGTGCCTCAGTAAATCTGATGAGAAGACTCAAGGCACCTCGTGTAGCTCAGGATAGTTTTAAATTTACTACATAGCTCATCCTCTAACTGCCACCATCCAAGAGCTCGGATTACAGTTGTCTTTTCCATTGTGGGCTACAGAGAGATATTGTAATTCTTATGGAGAAGCACAGATGTACTTTTGTATGCTGCTGGCTAAAGCTCGCATTCTGCAGCATGGTGGTAGAAATAGAAGGTAGCTCAGATAATGTCACTCTGAATTCATGCCACTGAAATCATGCTCATTCGATCATTCATTCATGAATGAATGGGTCCTTTATGAAACAGCTTCTGTTTATGGTCGTGAAAAATTACTTTCCATAAATTAAGGATTTTTTTTACATGCATGGCTGGAAATTATTTCTACATGGGACTTTTGACATGTGACTCAAGTATACTGTTCCTAACACAGGGTTGGAGCCATCTCTGAAAATTAAGGATCCTAACTGTAGGATAAAGAAGAGGAATCTTCCGTTTTTTTTTTTTATAACAAATATTATCTGCGAAGTATGTTACAGTAATTTGACAACTGAGGACTAAGTTACATGAATTTTCTGGTCAGAGTTGACTTATCTTAAATGAGAGGGACAAAGAGATCATTTCTAAGTTCTCCTTTCCTTTGGCATCTGGTTTCTTACTAAATTTGTTAACGTTTAAAACTACAGTCTGTATGGATTCATTGAAGACAAATCTATAATAGGTTACTAAGGAAAACTTGGATGCTTGGAATCTTCTATTGTCTCCAAATGGACATCATATATAATTCAGTGCAGCAGGCTAAATGGTACCATCAACTCTACCTGCCTTTGTTCAGCTCACAATCAACTTGGGTCGTGATGTCACGTTGGCACACACATGGCTCCACTTTCCTTTCCTCTCATTATGTGCCATTGTTATGCATCCTTTTACTTCCACCATTCTCACCTTCTTTGCTCTCGAGAGCTGACTTCAACATTGCACCAGGTCACTCCCGCACAGTATTTCCCAGAGCTTCATATGTGGGACTCTCTAAGAGCTTTGCTTGGTAGTGAAGTAGACACCGAACCACAACACCACTGTGGTCTATGGTGTTCGTCTATATATGTGCAGCATGTGAAAATTACAAGCCCATAATTCCAGCACTCAGAAGACTGAAGCAAGAGACTTACAAGTTCAAGGTCCCAGAACAACCATGACTACATGTTTATATGTGTTTATGTCTCAGAAAGAAAAACAAACAACGAAATAAGCATCAGTTAGAAAACAAACAGGAAAATACCCTAGAGGTGTCAGGCTCCAGAATCACATGTGTCTGAATAATTTGTACTTTGTGGTCTATGTGTGGGGGAAATTGAAAGCAGAATCAACTTAATATATAAGTGGATTTGGAGGAGATATCCTGAAAGGTATGAGTACTGAAAAAGCTAAGTTTAAATAACACTGGATTAAAAGGAGGATATTTATCCCTTCTTTCATGTGCTTATCTAAGAATCTTTGATGACATTTTAACCTTACAGTACAACAGTGAGAAAAGGAAAAGGAAGATGGCACCGAAACCCAGAAGATGTGTGTTTGAAGCCTCGCTCCTCTCTAATACAAACCACGAGGCAGACTTTATGAGGCTCTGCCTTCTTATCCATAAAACAAGAAGCTATAATGATCACTAAATGAAAGTGTTGGTGAGAATTAGGTAATGTGCGTGAAGTCTTTAGAGCACCGCTTACCACATATTAAATACTGTGTGTATGCTATCTATTGGGGGTTGATACTTACCTCATCTATGTGTCATGTTGAATCCTGAATACACTAATGACATTGGTTTGGGGGTATTTTCTCTGTTTCTGGCACTCTTTGTGCTAGCTATCACTATTTTATTTTTATAGATTTTAGTTAGTGTTCACTATGCACAAAGGTTAACTATTTTCCAAAAGGACATGTGACTTGAGTTGGGATGTGGCACAGAATGACTTTTTCTGATTCATATGCAAGTTTGTGAAGGACATGGTCCAAGCTCCCACTAGGTACACATCAACTATACACAGACCCCTCCATTAAAGATGAACACTTTAGGGTGAAAATGAAAACACAGGAAGAATGAAGTGTGGTGCACATCATGACAGAGTCATTCACAGTCAGGGTAGAAGACGAAGGGAGGCTCGGAGGAGGAAGACAGAAAGTTAAGGTGAGTGGGTGTGGTTGGGCATTTGAAACGAAACACAAAGTAGGAGAAGATGTATTTGGAGGGACATGAGCTGTGTGGCTTGAATAGAAAGGTACATAGGATACATACCAGACAGGCATGTGACCAGGAGACTTTTGTCCATGTTGAGAGCTTAACATTTATATCGAAGGTTTGAGGATACTCTGAAAACATTTACCAAGAGAGAAGACAGAAATTTGTTTAACAAAGATCATTGTATAAGAAGTACCAAGAAGAGATTTTTAATAAACCATGTCTTTTTAAATTAATGGTGCATTTAATTGAAATATATCTGTATTATGTTCATTTTTGTAGCTTTGTATGCTAGGCATTCAGTAGATATCGTCAATAATGATTAATATCACCACTCACTCCTCCTTTAAAATTATCAAATTTGCAGAGTGAATTCAAGTACACTATCTCAGACGCACCTTGATGGCCTCAGTTTTAATTATAACTTTCAGCATTCTGAATAAAAAACCAAGGCTCAATAATATTGATCTTCACAAACCTGTCCCAGAATCACAACTTTGAGAAGAAGCTTGAGTATGGAATTCTTATTGAGTCCCCCATGGACATTCCTTCTGCCTGGAAGTCACTACACAGTACCCTGCTTAATCTGCCATAGATCTACTCAGCTCCAACACAACCCCACATGCTCATTTCACTTTCTTCCTTGAAAACAAACTTTAGTCTTGTTCTGGCAGCGGTCTGACGAGCATCATGCAGACTGAAGGCTTCCATTGACCTTCAAGAACAGAATGAGTTTTCACTAATAAAACTCATGTGTGTAAGGTGCAGTCCCTGCCATTTCTCTTTGCTCTGTCCTCTACTACGTGTCATCTTTGCCAGATTTTCTGTAAGCGTTGAGACGGCACCCTACTGGGGTTCCGGGATGAATATTGAGTATGGGACTCCATGGCAGAGGCAGTATCTTTTTGCGGAAGTCAATAGCCTCTATTTCTCATTGAGAAGGATTTCACAGCTAGCCTCTAGCTGTCAGTCCCTTCGTAGATCCTTTCAGTGGTACTCATCTTAATTCCTAAGGCTGTTTCCCTTTTCCATGGTGGTCAGTAGCTCAGGACTCTCAGGCTCAGAGTCACTATGATCCAAGCTCTTTCACCAGAAACTGTGGTTGAGGGCAGTTGAAGCGGTAAACCAAACCGAACCCTTTCTTCCTCAAATTATGTTTGGTCATAGTGTTTATCACAGAAGGAGAAAGTAAATAGAACAAGATCTATAAGGCTGCATGGATATGAAAAGTCACTAACAGGTGTGTTAAGTTTATCTGCTTCAGGAGCCGAACGATAGCAGAGTGGACGAAGGTGTTTGCTGTGCATGCACGAGGACCCAAATTTAAATCCCCCAACCACATGTGCAAAAACAGACATAGACGTGTGTGCCTATAACTAGAGTATCTGAGGCTGGTGACAGGCAGGCTTGGGGTCTCACTGGGCAGCCAGCCTGATTAAACACTTAGATCCAGGTTCAATGTGACCCTATCTCCATTTGAAAATGTACACGCATGCATATAGTACATGTACACATACCCAAATACAAATTTAAAGAAAAAAAACATCTCTAGAGATTTCAACCATGGATATTCAGGACACTTACTAACACAGTTGTCTGTTACTTTGGACCTAAGTGTTTCATTTTTAGCATCGCAACTTGCCTAAATTTTATTTTCCAGGAAATACAATAAGCAAAGTAAGAAAGAACACTTCTAATTTTTTTTTCAAAATGTGGTACCAGCCCTAAATTGAAACTGAGCATTTCCATCTCATCAGGAAATCTGCTGCTACAAGATGACATATTTCACCAAGCCGAGGACTCTAACGAACGGCAAATCTCTACCAAGCTTTGCTTTCACAAAAGTAATTCTCTGAAAACAATGCTTATAAAAGGGATTTTTTTTTTCTGAGCTCAGTTTCCTAAGTTAAATGGGCCAAAATAGACCACCAAATATCAAGCAAAATGCCTTAGGTGCAGGATCAGGAGTGGGTGTGGGAGGGAGGATGGATGAGCATGGGCGTGAGCAAAGTACAGTGATGTATGTGTATGGAGAGATCAAAGGGAAACTTATTTATTTTGTCTGCTAAAAGAATGAATGGAACTGGGGAGAAGGGAAAGGTAGATGGGGAAGAAAGAGAAAAGAGGAGAAAAGTAGGAAGAAGGGGGGAAAGGTAAGAGAAAGAAAGAAAGAAATCCCAGGTACAAATCCTGTTTACGCTACTTACTAACGTATTCTTAGGCACTTTGTTTAACATTCTGAGATTCACTATTTACATGGAGAATGGGAAGAACATGGGCTGGTGAGATGGCTCAGTGGGTATGTTGAAAGCACACTTCCCAGTGTGGCAATGTCAATAGCTAGCAGGGCTTTGAGAACAGGAGGCCTAGTGGACCACCGCTGGAGACCTTGCCCTTGGCGAGCTCTCACGCAATTCTTTTGAGGCAGTGGTTGTAACTTTCAAGAACGTTACCATGGGAGAGCAAGACTGCCCCCTCCCTCCTCTTTCCAGCTCTTTGCCCTTTTCATGCAAATGTTTTGATCAGGGTGTCACAGTCCATGATGTGATGGGAGAGGACTCTGAAGGCCTGGAAGGGGCTGTTTGAACTTTTGGATTCCCTAACTACGAGCCACACAAACTCCATCAAAAATACATTCCATTTTTTTCTTTATTCTCTTGGTTTTTCAAGACACGGTTTCTCTATAGCTTTGGAGACTGTCCTGGAACTCACTCTGTAGACCAGGCTGGTCTGAAAATCACAGAGAACCACCCATCTCTGCCTTCTGATTGCTGGGATTAAGGGCAGGTGCCACCACCGCCTGACTCAACAATACATTTCAGCAATAGGAAACTAATGATTGCAAACACTAAGTTCTGCATCATCCATAATTAACACAAGCTATAGTTAACATAAATTTAAGAAAAGAATACAACAAACATGCATTTTGTAACCATATTTTCTATTTCAGGGTGAAATGGTGTAGTGGGTAAAAATTTTAATGCATAAACCTGACAATCTGAGCGCTACTCCCAAACCACCATGGAAGGGAGAGAATCAGCCCTGAAGGTTGCCCTCTGATCTTCACATACATGTTGTGTCATGTGGACACCCACTCATGTCTATCCCTCTCTTTCTCTCTCAATGATAATATCAAATAGAATTAAATAAATTATTCAAGATGGCCTGGGAGATGGCTCAGCAGGGAAAGGCACCTTCACCCAAGCCTGAGAGCCTGAGCTTTGGTCCCCTGCCTCTACAGCCCAGCCGGTGGAGACAAGGAAATGATTTAGGAAAATTGTCCTCTGCTCTCCACATGCCCCTTTCTTTCACTATGATAATGATAATAATAAGTATAAATAAGAACCCAAAAGCTTAAAGCATGCAAATCATATAGAAAAGAAGAAATGGTCAACTCCTTAAATAATCTTGACTGAAGAACGTTACCTGAAAATTTAAATCTTTTAGAGAACCTGGATTTAACATGAAAAGTTGTGCCTAAACAGGGCTTAGTGGTGTACAGCTGTGAGACTAGGGCTTGGTAGATAGAGGTGGGAGGATCATGCATCGCAGGTCAGTCTGCATGGTATGGCAAGGCCCTGTCTTAAAAGTAAGGGCAGGAAAAGGAAAGAAAAAGAAAAGAAAGGAGAAGAAAAGAACGGCAGTTTTATACTGTTAGGAGTACTATTGCTTTGAAGGAGATCTAGAATCCCACAGTTTATCATCAAACTTCAACAACAGGAGAACATTTGGAAAACAAATGAAATCACTTGTAGCTAGAGCATAAGTTCCTTTTGATTTATTTTTATTCCTTTTTTCTTTTTACAAGACTCTCCTTTCAGTCACTCTCAATACAGAGCAGTATAATATATTTGAAGTATTTTTTTTAAAAAAAACGACACGCTGACAGAAACACAAGATCTTAATAAATGTAATGTGATGAGAAGAAAGCAAACTTCTGCTCTTTTCCAAGAGTGCATTGTGACTTAGCTTATCAGATAAAGAATTATTCACCCAGATGAAAGCCCCTAGTTACAGCTCATAATGTAAGAAAGATACTGACTATGCACCCGCAATCTTAAATGTTGGTGTTGTGTTATAGACATCAATGAGAGCTGGGAGCTTCTTGATCAGTTGTTTTCTATGATGCCTGTGAAATATAACCATGGTCACCACAATAAGATATTACAAAAGGTGTCACAGTGTCACTTCCATCTTGGGGGTGACCAATATTTGTCTAATTAAATTTAAGCTCCACTTGATAAGAAGCTCATATCTGTTAATTTAAGCATAGATAACCATCCATGAATGGTGAGGCCATAGAAACTAGAAGAAAACCTACTACTACCCTCAAATTGGTGTACTTTCTAACTGCATCCTAAGTACTTATCCTTATACCTATAAATCCATAATGCATCCCTCATTGAAGAAACGTCTTTGTGCAGTAGCTGTCCTGCCCATACCCAGGTTGTGATAAATCTAGCTTTTAGCATAGATGATTATATAATCACAGTTGGAATCAGAAAACTGGCAGCCTTTATCCATCAACCATGCGTTGGCTAACTGCTGTGTGCAAATTTCTAGTTGTTCTAAGAGGTATTCATACAGTGCTAAGGTTTAATGAGAGCAGAAAGGTACTTTAAGCTTTAATTAGAGCAGAAAGGTTAAAAAAAGTATATGGATCCTATGGGGCAGTGATTTGAGTTTTTGGAAAAAGAGAGAGTAATATGGAAGGGGATGAATGAGAAAGTTTGTACTAGAATAATCAACACATAAAATCCTTGGGTTTAAGCTCTATGGGAACAAAACAACAAAACAAAACAAAAAAGTAACCAGAGACCATATTGTTTATTGCTTTGATGAAATCTGTCACATGGGTGACCATGGCATGATCTCTTGAGTTAACGTGGTAGGTCAAGAGGTAATCAAGAAGGTGAGTTGTGAGCATGGGGTTTGAATAGGGGAGATAAACGAATTGGAAGCTGACAGGCATCAGGAAACATCCCACTCCTCAGCATTCTCACAGAAAAGTAGACAAGATAGAGACATCAAAAATACTTGAAGTCCAGTGGCCCCAGTCTGCCCCTCACCTCCATATTAGCAGCATGGGATCAAGATGAGCCACACTTCTGTCTTAATACCCAGATTCTTTTCCAACAATCATGGATTAACTGTATCAAATATTTTTCTTAATTGCCCTGCTAAGAGTATGTCTATTTCACACTATTTCTTATATTGGATTGCATTATGCTTGTGCATAGGCCCTAAAGTTACTATCTAAATATGTAAAAGAATTTAGTCACCATTTTTCCTGATTGTGTACGGCCTTTGGTTTCACAGTTTGTTGCAAAACCATGTTATTGAATGCCTTTGCCTACTGGCCATTCCCTTCCAAGTCATTCATGATCCATGGAAGAGGAGCAACAGCAGCCTGTAACTTCTTCCATTTCTGCAACTACTTAGAAGATTTTCCTGTCTTTTCACCCCAGGGTCTCCTTTGTCCAGAGTTCTTTGAGGGGACCAGGAAGTTTTCCCAACTTGTTTGATTTCCCTCCCTGTCCTCCCTTTTGCATGACATTTGTACTGAAGGTTTTCTATCTTTTTCTTCCTCCCAGCCACCATCTGCTCACTACAAGGGCCTAAGTCTTTGCCTTTATTTTGTGATTAATGGAAGAAGGGATTCATGAAACAAAACACGGTGGCTGATAGAATGTGATGAGGCACCATATCAACACAAGCAAAGAGCCAAGAGAGTATACATTAGTTATCTCTTCTCTAGCCTATGTGTGGTTGGTCTTAGGGTGTTAGGCTAAATAAACAATCCCTTTGCTCTTCTCAAAATTCCCAAAGGATAATGCTGTCCCTGGGGGGTCTATAAAAAGTAAAAACAGAAAACTACAGACATCTGGAAGAGAAAAGAGGCAATTAACATTTTAGAAGCATTTATACACTCTAGGCACTAAGAAATTTACTGGCATGTTCCAAAACTAATACAGACAAAAGCAGTCTTTCTATTAATGTGCCTAGAAATTGATTTTTTAAATCTAGGATCAATGTACTTATCTGTTTACTAAGGTTCCACTGTTTGATAACTTCTCAATCCTTGTTCCTCACACTATTGAACCTCTACAAAAGCCAACCCAGTGGTAAGGGTTGAAAATTTGTAAATACATCATACCACTTTCTCTGTCTCATTCTCCAAGTTAAGCAGATGCAGTGTTGAAGATTTTACCATGGTAGTATATTCTTCTTTAGTTCTCTTTTTTTTTTCCATTTGCTGTGTGACTCTCTTGGTTCAATTACCACACATCACCGACTTCCCAAGCCACAGGGTCTGAAAAGGCTGGTTTCACCCCGAAAACCAGGTACTAGAGAGAACTGCTTGTCAAAATGTTGATTTTATTCATGACACATCCTCACTCAAAATTCTGTTTGCTAAAATGTCATTAAAATTTTATTAGCATACAAAGGAACAGACTTCTTTATGGGTGTTTCACACACTCTTAGTTTGGGCAGGTCCTTGTCTTGTTTCTCTCCTCCATCTCTCTGGCTTGTCATCCTCAAACACACCCATCCAAAGTCCTCCCCTTTCACCCTAATATCGCATGGGTTTTGCTAACTTCCACAACCAAGCCCCTTAAAGCCACTTTCCTCTCTCTCATGGGCCCCTTTTTCAGTTTCCTGGGCTCTGCCTACACTGATTCCCACATCAATACACATTCATCAATAACTAGAAATAAAGATCTCTATGCAATACAGAACACGTGGTGTCTGAGCCTAGGGTGCCTAGGAGGTGGTGGTTCTCCATTTCTTCCAAGTTGAACTTTAACCTCCTTATCATGGGTGAAGCACTCTGCCTTGCTGATGTATCACACACTTCTAGCCTAACTTTCCACACTCCGAGCCTTTTCTCTGGCTGTCTGCTGGGCTGCAGATGGTTTCATTTTATCTTCTTCTGTCTACTAACCCAAAAGTATACAAGTTTTGGACATCATAATGAAGGTCACCACACCTTCGTGTGGGTGTGTCTTCAAAGATATTCTCTCATTCTATAGCTGCAATTTGTTAATGATATTCATGTTCATATCTCATGTTACCAGATGATTCTTCAGTGAAAGATCATGTTGAAAGACCACAAAGAGGCTGAGGAAAGGGCTACAAGATAAAAATAAGAACATGTCAAGAAACAGACAGGCTCGAGAGGGAAACAGAGTTAAGATCAAGCTGAAGTGGAGAAAGGAAGAGAGTAAATAAAAAGGAGAGTCAGGCATACTGAAGAATTGCAAGGTGTTCATGCATGAAGTCCATCCTCTCAAACACCTACACGTCAGGTCCAGGAGTAAGAGGGAGGCAAACCCGAGTTGCACAAAGCTTGTGAATGTTACCACAATGTGGACATTCACAGCTTGCCTCTCTAGTTTGCACACTTAAGCCAGGGATTGCAAGGCATTCTCTGTAAAGGCATTGTGAGATCATATTGGAAGTAAATGCGTTGTGTTCTATTACTGTTATTTTCAGGACAGACGAGTTAAAATACCTGCTATCCACACCGAAGACCAGTCATCGGCTGTCGCGGCTTCCGGAAGGGTTGTCTGACCTCCCTGATAGCTACCTGGGTACTCTGTGCATGGTCTGATAGAGAGTTCTCCTTTCCTGACCCTTAAATCCAGGGCCAGAAGATGCAGCCACGGAGGAATTCAGAATCTAGGCATCACCTGACATGGACTTAAACAAGAGTTTCCAATGTCAGAGGGCACAGCTTCTGGGGGGATGAATAGGAGGAAATACAAATCATGGACAAAGGAAGGCAAGAATTATTTCATACGTGGAAACAAACTGCTATTTAGAGCATTAGAGCTGTCTTTGTACTGTATCTATTTTTGTTTTCTGATATTCTTCTACCTTCTTATTAACATAAGAGGGATAATGATAAGGACAATTAAGTTGATCTCAGCCACAAGATCAACACGCTGTCTCCACAGCCTGGGCATCCCAAGCTTTCCTTTCAGATTTGCACTCTCAGGCCAAGGCACTCTAAGCTCTGTAGACATTTTCTCTAAATTCAGTAACGCTGGTCAGGGGACAAACACTAAACACATTACACAGAGTGTAATTTTCAAAATAAAATTGGTGCTCCCTGTAAGAGACCTGAATTAGCAAAAATCTCATGCTGGACCTAGGAAACAACCCTTGGGTTGTTGGTCAGTGAAATACAAGAATCTTTCAGGAGAGTATATACTGCTGCTACTGCCCCGGATTGCCTTCCAGAACTTGAAAGTAAGACCCTCGTGCAGCTGATGCCAACTATTTCAGATGCAGGGCTTTGAGGGATTGAGCTGAAACGACCTGGAAGCCTCTTCCCTGAGAGTTGATTCTCATAGCATTGGAATCCGCTGTGCAAGCTGTCAAAGCATAGGAGGGAATTAATAATCATGAGCTATTCTTACCCGTAAAGCCTAAGAATAATGGCAATGACTGGCCTTGTCAATGGTGCAACAGTGGTACTTTTATCTCGGAGGAAACCAACATCTGTTTAATTGGACCTTAGCTCATTTGATATATAGGAATTCAAGCTTGGTACCCAAAACTTAACCAATTATCCATGGCTGGAAGGTCCTAGACACCAAAGGAGAACCCACTACTTCCGTTTTCCTAACCTAGCATAACTTCTAACTGTACTCTAGACACTTCTCCCTATATCCACAGAAACGTAGAGCTCTCCCTCCCTCTTAGAGAAGCTTCCTTTTGCAAAGGATGAAAACTATTACAGAGATCTCCCACCGTTCGAGATGTAGATAATAAATGTCTGTGCTGTTACAGATGTTATTTGCAACGCGACCCTACCCCTAAGGCTAAGAGAACTTTGATTTAAAAGAGGGACGTTTGTAAGAGCCAGAGAACCAGGAGTCCTACTGCTAGATAGTGTTCTAGACACAGGATGATGACATCTCAGTAATACGGTTGTCTGAATACAATCAGAATAATGGTGACGACAATTGACCAATCAATGTACGTGGAAGAGATTCAACAAGTTCTTATCCAAACGGACTCAGTAGGCAAGCTCTCTGTCTGTCTCTGTCTGTCTGTCTGTCTGTATCTCTCTCTCTCTCTCTCTCTCTCTCTCTCTCTCTCTCTCTCTCTCTCTGTGTGTGTGTGTGTGTGTGTGTGTGTGTGTATACAGACAGGCATACATATGTAATAATAATTAAATAAGAAGAGGCTATGAATAGATTTGAGTGTAAGTTTGGGGGAAGGAGAGGAAATGATATAGATGAAAATAAAGTTTGTTTTTTTAAGTAAATAGGAAATTTATACAAAACCCCCAAACAAACAAAATAAGCAGCTTTAACACAGCTACTTTATGCCTGTTTCATAGAAGCAGCTGCATATGTAGAGAGGTGACATACCATATGAGTTCACACACTACCAGAGCTGGGCTCAGTTCCCTGATGGCTTCCCACCACCCTAGAGTAAGTCTCTCTCTCCCATTGTTCAGACTGTGGCCTAGGACTTTTCTGGTCTCCTCTCCAGCTGCTCCTCATCCTGCACACTGTGCTCTGATAACACCAATCAGTGCCTATGGAGCTTTCCATTCACGACTTTCCCCTAAGTGCATTCCTTAGGGGATTTGTATGGCTGGCCCTTTTTAAATCAGTCCTCTAGCCTTGGTACTTCACGCTGCTGGCTCTTCCTATTCAGGATACCACTCAAACACCACCTTCTCCAAGAGGGCTTTCTGAACACTCAATTTAACGTAGTTGAGGGTGATGCGACACACCCCTACCAATGCAAATGGCAGCTGATGCTATCAGCACCTGAATTTTGAGAGATGTCAAACTGTCTATTATACCAACAGTCTTATTTAATTATCTGATAAGGGGAACATACAATGGTGGGAGAAATAAGCCCAAGAGGCAAGTCACAGCAATAAATGTCAATGTCAAAAATTAGTCGGATTGGATAGAACCACTGCTATAGCCAGTTACACACTGGACATGTTCCCTAGTCCGTGTACAACCTGCTATCTCTAACACAAAGGCTTGGACCTAGGTTTGAATTTCAAGTCCAGTAATTTGTTTATTTTTACCTTCTCTAATACTCATGGTGAATAATAATTATAGAAAACGTTAAGCTTTTCGTAATGCCAGGCATGGAGTTGACCTGCCTGAAACCAGGAAATGAGAAACCAGAAGTTGGTGGTTACATATATACATCCTGTAGATGACTCAAAAGTTGGGCCGAGAGCATCAAAACCGCAAAAAGGGAGAGGATGAGAAAAGGGCTAATTCATTTGTGTTGTCTTGTTAGTTTCTCAGCAAGAGTTCCATTGACTTGATTTTAATTAAGCTTTCCTTCAGCCTTTCCTTCCCAGCCTTCTGGGAAGCTGAGTGAGTGTTGGTGCCAGGTGGGGATACGCCAAGAACTCTCTGATCTAATTTTTAAAATCCCCCTTCATCGGAAACAGCCACTACACACAGTCTGTTGAAAGATGATCTGTATCCGGCTGAGGAGTTCTGCTTCCGAGTTTGTGCTTAGTGGCACTAGAAGAGAAAGTACCAGGAATGGGAAATCATCACTTGGCTTCTGGGTCAAGGGATCGGGATGCTGTGTTGATGGCCAGACTGTGCACTAGCAAAGTCTAGCGCAGCTAACTGGGATACTGTGCGACTTTCTGAAAAGGGATCCATTTCCCTGAACTTCACTTCTATCTATTGTCCAGTGAGACACGTAGGCTGTGTTCTGCAGGAATAATCAAGGGATTTAAAAGCCCTCTGGCATCATCCTGTCCTTATGTGTTTGGTGAATGTCTACTCATCTCCTCATCTCTGGTAAGTTCAGTAGCTTCCTTTTCAGAGAGCCCTGGCCTGTTGCCTACTTGTTTTAGTTAGCGTCCTTTGTGTTGTGTGTGGAAGGCAGGGGCTGTGATTTTTGTCATTTCCTCACATGGCATTTTATATATACTAGACAAGCATGTGTGAGTAAAGGAGCGGTGGTTAAGAACAGTAAGAGATGAGCATGCTGTGTCTAGCCATATGATGCTAAGTTAAACACAGCATTAAAGAGATTTGCTTGTTTGACTAGCTCACTTTTGTTGCAGATAAAGCGATACCATGTTAGACACATCTTTAGTCCCCTCTTGTTAGCTCCCCAACAAGGGTGGGGTCAAAGTGGCTATTCTGTACAGATGTGGAAGTATTCTTTATCTCATGTTGAGCCATAAGCCTTCTTCACAGCAGTTATTCCCTTAGGGCCCTTCACAGGGGCACACGAGGCACAGAAAACCCAAGTGTGACTTCATGTGTCTCTCAGGAAAGGAACAAACCAAGCACCAGGATGGCGTCAGGCCTTGAGGTAGAAATCTAGAAAGATCAGGTCGGATTGGAGGGATTCCCTAAAATTATGAAACTTGGTGGTGTAGACGTCACAAAACAATCCCACACCAGTTTGGAATTATGATTAATAAAAGGGTTATTTATTTAAGGGGAAAGCCTACAGATCACTGTACTAGACAACAGCCCTCTGTACGACAAGAAACAGAGCCTAGTACCTGGAAATGGAGCCAGAAGCAAGAGAGAGGGAGCTCGGCGCCATGCAGGCAGACGTGGAGTTGGCTACGTCTTGACCAGAAGACAGCAGAAAAACCTTAAGCAAAAGAGACCTCAAAGCCTGCCCCCAGATGACAGACTTACTTTAACAAGGCCACACCTCTTTCGGCAAGACGATTCCTCCCAACAGTGCCACTCCCTATGAGTTTATGGGGACCAATTACATTTAAACTGCTACCACATGCATCCAGGGACTGCGGCATCTGTAATGCTTTGCAAACCAAGTCCCGACAAGACCTTACTAAGCAAGACTTAACTTTCCTAGTTTCTCTCCTAAGAAAGAAGGTATATGCAAAAGGATCAATGTAAGAACTTACTTCATCCAAAATAGGCAAATTAGCTACTGGTTTGAAAGTGCGTTGGGAATAGTTGTATTCATTCTTTCAAACAGTAGATCATCCCAAGCGATCTATGCTTTGTCACCTTCTCAGGTATTTAGTAATTCATTCAATCAGTCATGTTTTCTGTCTGTTGATTTAAACATCATTATTGAGTATATGCAAAGGTTGGCTGTGGACGGGGATAAAACCATGGCTTTATGAGCATAGTGGGATGCTGTGTTCTATGCTAAGTACATCTTCCAACTTCACTGAAAAAAACTGCAGCACCCTCAGGAGGTAGGGTTTATTATAACTTCCATAAATAGAGGGCAACAGATTCAGAGAGCGGAGAAGTACACTGGCTAATTCACTACCAGGTGCTTCATAGCAGAACCAGGTGGGGAAGCTGAGAGCTTGCCAAGCCTAAATCTTTACAAAGCATCGGTTAAGAAGTGGGGTAAGATCTTGTTCTGCTGCAGACTACCATGGTGACCACACCTAGAGTCCTAGCAAAGCAGTCAGAGAACGGTAGCTATTAGCCTTGGCCATCTCAAAAGCCCAAAGACAAGGAAAAAAATGCATAGAAAATTATGATTTCTGACATAAGGGTTACAGTTCTCTTTCTCTTGCCTTTATTTCTCTAATTCTTGACTTATTTTTCTTCCTCCTTCTTAGGGTCCCTCATAGGGACTTACCATGTTAACCAGTCATGACTCAACTTTTGATTCTCTTGCCTCAGCCTCAAAAAGGCTCGGGTTACTAAGTATACTATTATGTGGAACTCAGACTCTGCTTTCTGACATGCTGGCTGGTGATGCCTATTTTGTAGTCTGTGCACACACTACTTTAGCAGCAATGCTAAAGAAGACCCACATATATAATCCTTCCTTTCCAGAAGGATCCAAAATCTCTGTCTTCTTCCCTCTGTACTATATCGTCCACGCATCTTTGGGGAACCTTCTTCTTTCTCTGGCTTCAACGTGTTCGTCAGTCATTCTACTGTTCAGTCAAATAAATTAATTACCAAACACATGTGGTGATTATATCTAAATGAATCAAAATTAAGTAAAATAAAATTTTATTTCTCCAGTTTTTCGTGCAGGTCTTAAATGCACTGGCAGCCATGCCCAGCCAATGACTCCAGAACTGCCTGTGCAGACTAGAACACGTCCTAATCATAGAAAGTCCTATGCAACAATTCCCAGAGTTTCAATTAATCATGAAAACTTCACCTCCACCTTTTCAAAACCCCGTTTGCAAGAGCTATGGCCATGACTTATATTTTAGCTAATTAAGCAAAGTTTGACTGGAATATTAGACTATAGTCCTTGGCTCAAAACAAAGTTTGCTTATTCCTTCTGTTTGCTAATGGAAAACAAACAAACAACAAAACAAAGAAACTAACTTGTTTCTCTGGTCATTCACGGGCCTCTCCCTAACAGAAGAGCAGGAACCCTGACAATCCCGCAGTAGCTTGTCTTCCCTACCTTCTCATTCTTTTAATGTGAACTTATAAAACTCTTCTTATTTAGACCATTTGGGATTTAATTTCTGTTCTGCAAGCTAAAAAGCAACCAAGAGACACCTGGAGTCTCATCACAGTGCAGAGCTATAGGCATATGGCAAGGCAAAAGCATCCAATTTTGGCTAAAGAGTATTGTTGACTTCCAAGTGTGTCAGATAACTCGAGCAGAAAAATAGCTATAGGTAAGAAGTGAGTGAATACAGGGTGGGTGTGTCTCACAGGTGTTAGGAGACAGGAACATCTTCTTCGTATAAAAGAAAAGGCTAAGAAAGCTACTAAGAGGGGGTGATGACGATTAAATGTGATAGAAAAATAGCTGGATAGGGAGAAAAAGACGAGGGAGAATGTGCCACATGGGGAATGAGATCAGAGAAGGTGAAGGGATTGCCAAGGCATGTCCAAGGAAGTGGCAAAAACGTGGCTGCTGTGTCTGTCCCTGGTGAATTTATCAGCCTAGAAAATGACAGAGCCAGGTTATATACGTCATTACTGCATGAGTCTCCATGGAAAAGCTTTATTCATATTTGTTCATCATTTTACAGTGTTGGAAACATCTTACCAAGAACATTTTGTTTGTTTTTTATGGTTTGCACTAATACGTCAGTGCAGACAAATTAGGCCTTGGTGGACAATGAGGCCAAGGTCACAAATTAAGCAATGTTAAACAAAACCTTGAACTCACACACCCGGTGCCTGCTGGTGCAGAGGTACGACCGCAGAAACTATCCAGGGAGTGCCTATGCTGCCCATTAATCAAGGGCAGTGCCTGTAGGTTTAACAGTCATTCAACAACAGTACCCTGGGATAGATGACAGATTGTGTGTTGGCCCTATTATCCCTGCAGACATGAACTATGTGACATCACCCTTGCTGTTAGGAAAGGTGATGAGGAGACCAGATGAGGCCAGGGCACCAGAAAGTAATGTAGAGCTACTTTTAGGGAATTTATAGGCGAGAAGAACATTTTTCCATAAAGTTATGAGAATGGTTTCAGGTTCATGGCTAGTGCTTTGTTCCAGGGGACAGCATATAGCAGGGGATCTTAAAAAGGGGATTAATCTCATCAACTCTGCAACTTATTTCAATTAGTTCAGCATTCTCTCTCTCTCTCTCTCTCTCTCTCTCTCTCTCTCTCTCTCTCTCTCTCTCCTCCACCCTCGTGTGTGTGTGTGTGTGTGTGTGTGTGTGTATGTGTGTGTGTGTTTGTGTGTGGTAAAACAGGGAAAGAGGTAGAGAGGAAAGAGACATCTTTCAAGCAAGCACCACTGAATGTTAACAGTACTGAAGCAGTCTGTACTTGTCCTGCAGTTACGTCATGAATTCTCCCCCAGAAGCTCATGTATTAGAAAACTTGCTTCCAAGTGTCAGTAATGTTGTCTTAGAAGGTTTAGAAATCTTTGGGAGGCAGTGCCTTTAGATGAAGCTTTTGTGTACAAGGTAGGTCATTAGTAATGGGCCTTGAGGTTTTACTGCCTGCTCCCTCACTTCCTGTCATTCCTACTTCCTGACCATGGGTCTAGCGGGACTATATTTCCTGCTTTTACTGCCATGTTGTAGAGCATGCCTTTTAAAACTGTAAGCCCAAATAAACCCTTCCTTCCTTCGGATGTTTCTTGCTAGGTGCTTGGTAACAGCAATAGAAAAACTGATGAATGTATTTTATAAATTTGAATCCTACAAAAATACAAAGTAGAAAATAAACTAAAATGTAATTAGAGTAAAATTACTTGCAGGTAAGTTAAGATGTTAGTGGGTGTCAGCGCTTACAATGTGAGCAACGAGGAATTCAGAAGTCCACTACTTATCCTCAAAAACACCTGGAATTGGCACCTATCATATTTGAAAATTATCATCTTAGAAGCTGCATATGGAATTCTGGATGCTTTTTAATTTTGCTCCCTCTGCAACTACAACCTCATGACATGGCTTTCTCTCTTCCCATGACTCGTGTCCATTCTGTTTTCTTAATGTGCTTTATATAATATGCATATCACTGAGCTCATTTTATCTGATCACAAGGCTTCCTGAACTTCATGAGATCAGATTTTCAATAAAGATCACTGGTTTTCACTGGTTATATATACCTGTGTTGAAAAAAATGGCAATTATTATGGAGTACAAGCCTAATCATTTCCACCAGTGCTGGAGAATTCAGAGTGGAAATATATTCTTGAAAGCAAAGTCAGTATATGCTTGACTCCGTGTCGCCAAATTTCTGGTAAAAAATGTAGGGGTAAAAGTCAGGGTAACATGTAGGAGAACCATGTAAATTGGAGGCTCAGGTATTTCACCCATTTCTCATAGGCAGGAGCAGAACTGAGCCTTCTTTGGCACAAGGTAAATGAGCACAGGCGTTCCGTGGAGGGAAGAGTGCGGTGGAAATGTAGCTGATGCTAGCTAGCTAGAATATAGAATGAATATCTAAATGGAGCAGTCAGATTCATTAACAAAGATCATTTGGCCTGAAATGTCTCATCCCTTCCTATCCTGTTCCATTACGAGGCAATGGAACACAGAATAATACAGTGTAGGGAATAGCCAACTTATCTAAATGTTAATGACAATAATTACTGGCCTGGAGAAAATCTTTTAGTTAGACTGAAATATTTCATAAACATTACTGAGAGATTTTTTTTCATGGGATTAACAGTTCTCCCCACAATGAGGGCCCTTTATCAGAACATTTCCAAAGAGGATGAGCGCCAGGTCAGGTCAACAGGAGAGTCAGTAGCATAGGTTGTCATAAAGAGAGAAGTCAGGCAGAGGAGAGTGGGTACATTAGAAAAGCCACAGAGGCAAAGACTTGGCCATGTGAGACTTGGTAAACTATGGTTCTAGTGACAAGTAGACAATGGCCTTGGCTTTCATGGCTCCTTCCTTTTTTCTTTTTCTTTCTTTTTTTTTTTTGTTTGTTTCGTTGTTTGTGTTTTCGAGACAGGGCTTCTCCATGTAATAGCTTTGTCTATCCTGGAACTCACTCTGTAGACCAGGCTGGCCTCAAACTCACAGGATATGCCTGTCTCTGCTTCCTGAGTGCTGAATTAAAGTTGTGAGCCACCACCCACCCAGCTCATGGCTTATTTCTTACTTCTCAAGTAAGGTTCGTTCATCTAAGGAATAGTGAACTTTTTGGGGATGCTTGGATTGAAAGACAAAAGATGAGAATGTGTAGAAGAGAAGGCTATGTCTGGGAGAGGAAGATAAATGTCATCTAACCAGCCTAAGACCTAGAAATTACTGGGGGGGGGGGGAGAGAGAGAGAGAGAGAGAGAGAGAGAGAGAGAGAGAGAGAGAGAGATGATTCCTTAGGAAGTTCCTAACAAGAGAGCCTTGAATTGGGTTGAGCAGGTCCCCAGCATCCCCAGTATATTGGGGAACTTGATTGAAATGCCAGTTCATGGTAGAGATAGACACTCAATTTTAAGATACCATCTTTCTCTCTTCTTTCCCAGGTCATACAATTGGGGTTCCCATTGCTGTGTTGAACCACCGTGGCCCAAAGCAACTTGGAGAGAAAGGGGTTTACTTGTCTTCCATATCCTAAATCATATTCCATTGAGGGAAGTCAAGGAACTCCATTAGATAGGAATCTAGATGTAGGAACTGACACAAGGGACATGGAGGAGTACCCCTTACTGACCTGTTTCTTATGACTCACTCATTTGGCTTCTTAGTTTTCATTTTATTGAAACTGACTCCTCTCTCATATCATATATCCCAACCACAGTTTCCCCTACCTCTACTCTTCCCAGTTGCTTTTCACCTCCCCCCCCTCCTCCTGATCCAATCCCCCTCTATTTCTTCTTAAGAAAAGAGGGGACCTCCAAGAGAAGTCAGTCAAACAGGATAAAGCAAGGTACAGGATGAGAAGTCAAAAGCTTTTCATCTCTTCTAGAGTACCAGCCCACGGGTGGTACTACTCACAAAAGCCTACCTAGGTCTCCGCACATCAATCACCAACCAAGAAATGCTCTACAGGGCAACCTGCGGCAGGATCTTGTGGAGGCAATGTTTCAAGCTTGTGTTAAGCTGACATAAACACACAATTCAAGTAGATAATCAATACATTTTCACCATCTATTTAATCATTGATTTCACCTCATTATGTTTTAAACAGAACCCCACAAGGAGCCTTCATTTAAATCTCCATTTCATAGATGAGGAAACTTAGATACCTAGGACTTAAGCCATTTGTCCCAGACCATCCCACTGACATTTCCCATCGCCATCTAAGTAAGGGTGAGTATTTGTGGGTATTGGGTATTTCCAGCTCATAGACCCCAGAGGCTGCAGTTTTATTCTTGACAGCTTTCCTCTGATAGCAGGTTCAGGAGTGGAATGGCTTTCATTAGAGATCAGAGGATTTTCAGAGCAGACTCCTGTAGAGATAAAATCCTTGGCTATTGCTGCAAAATAAAAGATACAGCATGTGCTCCTGCATCTGCCTGCTCCTGGGTTTTCTTTGGGTTGGCAAATAATTTTTTTTTACTCTTTCATCTGTACCCTTCCCTTTAAAAGCTGAAAAGAAAGTGCTCTTGAGTAAGAAATGAAAAGGGTGGGGGGGACATCATTTATAAAGAGGCTGCATCTATACATAATATTCTATAACAAAGTAAATAAAAATAAAGTAAATGAAACAGCTAAGAGACAATGTTGAGGCATTTTCTTTTTAATTTAAATTTGACATTTTCTGTCCTGGGGATAATTTTTGTTTTCATCTTGGCTTATTATTATTGACTATCATACTGGCATAGCACTTGCCTTTCTGCTAACTTTATATCATGCTATCATTCCTTGGGTAAAGACCTTTACAACCTGGATTAGTCCCAACTCAACTATTGCTCTTGTATTTGAGGGGCTTTCCTTGGCCTATTTTAGTGAACCAGGATGATAGAGTCAGGTGGGAACAGGGGTAAGGACTTGCTGTAGTGACCCCTTATTGTCCATTTCATCATTATCCTAACAATACATTTATTTATTTCTGCGCCAGTAAAATATCCCTGATTTATTCTTCCCGCTTTCTCTTGTCCCCTTTCATACATTGTGATGTTGTAGCTCCAAGCACTTTATAACAAAGGAGCAATTGACCACATTAATCATCTCATTTGAACCCTTGAAGGTAGCACTTTTTTTTTAACTTATTTTTTTAACTTGTCACATGTCTGGAGGATCAAGTTCCTGCCCAGTTCAGCTGCTATGTACATATTCCTATTCATATCCTATTTAGGACTATCTTGTTTTTCTGGCTTCCATGGCATTTCTTTTACCTAATCAGATTTCTGACCTGTCATTTGTTAGTTGTTGCCCATCTTTCAGACTTCAACTCAAATTTATTTCCACATTATTTTTCTCATGCATCCATAACTACTTTCAAATAACTGTGAGATGTTCTTCAGGGCCAAGCACATGTCTGACCTACCTCCTAAACCCTGAAATGTCTGTACAGTATAATATTTTGTTACATTTTTCTGATGACTATAGAATCTAAATACATATATGACTATTTCTATCATATAAATGATATGTATTATATATCATTTTATCATACATACGTATGATAGTAAATGTCATTTCCCATCATATAGCTTCACATTTATTAATAGACAGCACATTTAGTATGTGCTAGATGAATGAATTCAAGATACCTGCTTTCTGTATATGCAGAGAGAGAAATGATCCTTAAAATTTCTGCCTCGCGGAAACAGGGCCTTGAGATCCTGTAAACCATTTCCAGGTGTTCATTATGTTCCTCTGCTTCTGTCAGGCATCTTTTTAACCTCAGTAGGCGATGGTATTTTTGTAGTGGTACGTTTTGGGCAGCCAAATTTAAACTGTGACTATGGTGGCCAAACCCAAACTGAGCCAATCATAAGTCATTCATCAGGAGTTTGGCACCTAGCCTATGCTACATCCGTCTATATAGGACTCTCGTTTCTGGAACTGGAGAATATTAAAGACAAACAAACGAAACCACTGCGAACAATACAATGCATGCTCAACCACAGCAACAACAAGATCCAAAGCTAAAAATAAACATCAGATGTTTTACAGAACTTGGCTCCAGCAGCAGAGAAAGTTGCTAGGCAGAGAATTGACGAGAATGGCACAGATGTTCAGAGTGATGCTCAGGCAGGTCTGGAGAGCAAACCTTGGTGTTCCTTATGACTTCACCATCTCTTGGTGTTGTTTCTATTGTAGGGCCTGGCTGCCTGCCTGCCCTTGAGCTGTCTCCCCAACATAGCTCTGTAGCCTCCAGAGTGAGCCATCTCTGAGGTATTCACACTTTCAGTTAAAGTATTCTAGTTACAGATTATATAAAATCTCTAATAAAAGCAGAGCAGGCAGTGTATGCTATACTTGACTTGATGAATCTCATTTCTTGATAGAAAGCAATCGCTATAAGGTAAACACATTAAATAAATAATTGGTGTAAGTATACTTACTTCAATTGCAACTACTCAAAGACCTCTTGATCTGGCTGATGTTTATTGGGCATTTTCTACTTAGCTAGAGTAAGAGCTTTGCATATAGGTCTAAGGTTTACATAATTTCTCTTAAGCGAATTGCTGATTTTTCTATGATTTCAGCTGTTTTCTGTCTCCGCATCCTTTAGTATAAGCCTGACAACTAGACAGCTCTGCAGCAATTTCTTCTTTTTGATTGTTGGATGCCTGAATAACTCTTAATTTCTTAATAAGCCCAAAGACATGTCCAATTGTGAATGGCCTCATTTCAATAGTTAATGCTGTCATAATGTTAAATCCACGTAAGAGGCTAGTCTGAGCATGCTTATGAGGGATTTTCTAGGTTAGTTTCTAGGCATGCCTGCAAGGAATTATCTAGATTACATGAATTAAGGTTGGAAGATGGACCTTAACTGTGGGTGGCGCTATAGCAAGGGCTGGGATCCCAAATAAAAATTAAAATGGAGAGAACTAAAACTGGCCCCAAACCAACATTTCCCATCCATCCATCCATCCATCCATCCATCCATCCATCCATCCATCCACTCACTCACCTACCCCTCCCCCTCTCTCTCCCTCCTTCCTTCTCTTTCTATGCCTCCACAACTGTGGATGAAATATAACCAGTTGCCTCATGTTTCTGCCTCCATAACTTTCTTTCCAGCTAAAGAGGCCCTGGGAACATGGGGCCAACACAAAAACTTCCCTTTTTAATTGTTTATGACCAAATATTTGGTCACAGCAACAAGACAGATAACGAATGCATTCACGCACATTCCTAAGTCTTTCTGAGTCATTTTACGCAGATTTATCAACGTCATTTGGAATTGGAGAGAGATGATACATGTGACAATCCTCTGAAAATATAAAATAAATAATAGTTATACAACATTCTCAGTAGTTTAAGCAGGTGTTATCAAGCCCATGTTACAAATGAGATTGCAAGGCCAGGAAGTTCAAATGGTATGACCGAATTTACCAAGTATAGATATAAATAGGTAATTTAAAAACACATCATTGTCAGCATGTACCAAATATGATTTATTCATAAAGGATCTGAAGCAAGACCTACTTCAGAGAAGTGACAACTATATTTGTAAAATATATTAGAATATGCAAACTTAGGGACATTGAGTTTAAAAAACAAAGTCAAATGGAAAAGATTCAAAAACAATGCCATGACGAAGAATAGAGAAGTAATTCGGGGAAACTGAGCTGATCTCGAAGTGAAGGTGAGCCAGGTTGATGTCACCTCCAGGTGCCTCAGTTAAAAGACTCCAAGGTTTGATCACAGCATGCATAGCACGGAGGGAAAAACAGTAGGAAACACAGGTGGATTCTCACAGAGTGTGAATGGTGCTGAGGGCACTGCGTGTGTAAATGGTGCAGAAGACACTTAGTGTGCAAATGATGCAGAGGGCACGGAGTGTGTAAATGATGCAATGGTGCAGAGGGCACTGAGTGTGTAAATGGTGCAATGGTGCAGAGGGCACTGAGTGTGTAAATGGTGCAATGGTACAGAGGGCACCGAGTGTGTAAATGGTGCAGAAAATGGTACAATCGTGCAGAGGGCAGTGAGTGTGTAAATGGTGCAGAGGGCACTGAGTGTGTAAATGATGCAATGGTGCAGAGGACTCTGAGTATGTGAATGGTACAAAGGGCATTAAGTTGTAGAGCCTGGGAGTCTGCTCTGCGGTCAGAGATATTAACACAGCATAGACAATGGAAACAAAACTAATACAGGGCTTGGAAAATACCTCTTTCAGTAAATGCTTTTTAGTCAATCACAGAGGTTAGAAGTTCAACCCTTAGCACCCATGTATAAAAAGATAGAAGGTGGCATGCATTCATAACCCAGGACTGAGGAGGCAGTGTTAAAAGACTCCTGGATTTTCCTAAATGGATCAGTTAGTTTCAGGTCAGTGAGAGATCTTGTCTCAAAATCAAGATGAAGAGTACCCTGAAGAACTGCGCTCAGTGTGGAACCTGGGACTGCATAAACACCAGCAGAGAATGGTCTACTAGAATGCCTGAGCGAAGGGATGCAAAGAAATAGTAGGTTATTTCTAACCAAAAGTAGGAGGCTATGACAATCTATTTAGCAATGAATTGGTACTACAGACACTGATATAAGCTCATAATTATCTCAGCATAGAAAGTATTGATGGATATATATATATATTTCATTTGAGAAATCAAATTCAACCAATAAGTAAAGTTGAAACTATATACTTTGGGAAAAATGTAATGAAAATGACCTTTTCTCTCCATATTTTACTTTTTCCAAATCCACAAGGTCAGTCTAATAACAAGCAAACAGATTTCAACTGAAAAACTTTGTATAAAATATCTTATCTGACCCGAAATCCTCAAGGCTGTGAAAATTTATTATGTTTGAGAAATGATCACAGTCAAAAGGAGCCAAAGGGGACACTTATGAAGAAATAAAATATTACCTATATATTATTCTGAAACTAAGAATAATAACTAAACAAATAAATAATCCCAATTCCAGGTCACTATAAATAAAGTTTGGACCTTAGTAGATTGATAATAAAAATGCGTTATTGTTGGATCATTGATTTGATAAGTACATTAAAGACATGCTTTTATTAATGGGAAATTAATTGTAAGCTACATAGGAACTCTTGGTGGTATCTTTTCCCTATAAATCTCAAAGTATTCTTCTGAAGGAATAAAGTTAATTTAATAAACTTCATGCAAAGAGTGGCTCAGTATATATAAAATTGTAGATCAGTGCTTATACATACAAAGGTATCATAAGTATGTTATTGGCAATATTAGCAATAGTAGGTTTGGGGAATGTATCTCAGTAAATCTTCCTTATTCTTTTGTGACAATTATTGGACATTATTTTCTTGAAATAACTGCTCTGTCCATTTATCTTTGGGTACCTCTTGCTATTTCACTCATCCGACAGACTTCTCTTCTGCACTAAGAAGCAGCAGCTTCCTCCTTGCTTGCAGAAAGCCTCACGGCATGCTGCAAAGTGCTGCGGCATTCCTTCCTCTCTTTTCTTCTGACACACTCTGATTTTCTTTCCCATTGAGATAGTTTCTAACAGTCTGAAAAGAGCCAATCAAAGTAATTGTTGAATCTTGATGACCATAACTTCATGTGCCAAGCATTTTATCCTAAAACTGGGTTATTTAGAGTCCAATGAAGCCAGGAATAAATATATAACACTAAGTAATTTGGGGAGATTAGAGAATTTTCAGAAAATTTCTGTCACTTGGAAGCATGAAATTGCATGCACTGCAGTGGAATGAAATCAAATCAATCAGCAGCTTGGGATCTCCCAGGCAGGCTCCACAATCAGCAAGAGTCTAGAAGCTGCATGAGGAAGAGACTGCTGGGGATTGGTGGCAAAATACCTGGGACCAGAATGCAAAGAGATTAAAGCTTGCATTCTGAGAGGTCCAGCGTTGACTGCAGACAACAGAACAGAAAGGATAAAAGGATCAGAGACAGAGTGGAAGTGAAGTTGCCATTGTGCTGAGATCTAACGCCAAATCTTATCTGGTCTGTTAGGTTGACTCAACTTCTCCTCCCCACATGGAAGGAGCCCAAGCTCCTCAAAGTCAAATGTGCTTTTCCTGAGGACTGTGTCAGTATGCGTCTGCTTGATCCCACTTTGTCGCCTTCTCTACTCAACCTAAACTCAGCAATATCAACAGATCTTTCTTGTTGATGCATGAACCACCGAACTTCTTTGCTTAGATCTTTCTACCTCCGTACAGCATGCCCACACCACATTTCTGGCAAACGCCGAGATTCTGTCTCTTGCGAAGCCTCAGCAACACCATGCTATGACAGAATCCTGGGTCTGTGCATACAAACATGCTGCGTTGAGCTGTGCAGTACAAATTCTCCCATTGGGGTTCCTGGTCTCCTCTGTAAGTCTGAACCCTTTGGAAACAAAGGTTGCCCTCTACACAGAGAAACTAAGGATGGAACACAAGACTGTGGTGATGCATGCAAAAAGGAATGTGACTTATGGAAAATAACAGAATTTGGAAGAATCTATTTAACTTTTTTTTTTAAAAAATGCAGTGTAACAGTTTTAAAACCTTAGGGATTATCGCCAAAAGACATCTATGAAAGCACATGATTCTGTAAACTGAAATAAACACTAAACCTGAGCCAAAATCAAGACTGAGGATGACTGTAACAAACCTTCTCCAAATGCTGAAGTTTCTACCCTACGTGTGATATGGAAAAATCATGGTCCCCAGTCCAGGAAGGTAGAAAAGGAGGCAGAGGACATTCACAAGTATTAAAAATGAGCTGAATTCTCCTGTAGTCATGTGTGTGTTCAGCAAGAAAGAACCTCAAGGAGTGATCAGTAATGAGGGAGCTAATGGAAAATTATCCGCCAATGAAGTCTGTGACCGTTCCGAGGACAATGGAGCCACAGTCTGCAGCTTCCAGAGCTTTATTAAGAACAAATCATGCCCGAACATTTTGATAGTTTTTTTTTGATAGTAGCTGCTCAATTCCTGCCACACTGGCTCCATTGGCTCCACATTGCCTTCTAAATCAATTCAAAATGCCTTCTTTTGAGTTGACCTTCAAGGTTCTTCAATATTCAGTTTATTACTTTCATTTCCTCTCCTCTCTTAATTTTTCTGCTGGTATCTGTTATGGCTCTTTGACTTCGGTCACCTGCTCTGGCTTTGCACAGACTTATATCATGACTTTGTACCTGTACTTTTCTTTACTCTAAAACCTCAGGTCCATTCAGCTAGCTACTTAGGGCTACAGGTCCTTTGAGGTCCGGCCCTTCTTCCCGAAGCCAGTCTGTCCATACTAGTTTAAATATTGAAGTCAATTTCCCATTCCTTGTTATTCACTGTGCATACATCCATTACTGTTCTGTAATGTCGTTTCTTTTTAAAATCTCCATTTTTCCCTGTTAAGTTGTGAGTCCAGATGCCAGAATTAAAATTCTACTATGATAGCAGTTCTTGTGCTGTGTTCACTGATGTTCCTTCTATAAAAAGCACATATACGATGTAGCCCCAGTCTCTCTCTCTCTCTCTCTCTCTCTCTCTCTCTCTCTCTCTCTCTCTCTCTCTCTCTCACACACACACACACACACACACACACGCACGCACAAACACACGCACAGAGACAGAGACAGATGATTGCGTCTTATGTAATATTCAAATATAGCTAAAAATGACTATTCTGGATGTAATGGTACAGAATGGAGTGGAGCAAATACTCAAACAACAGACATAGTTTGTAACAGCATTGGCTGACTCTTCCCACGACACAAGTGCCTTTTCCTTCAGAAATTGCACTTGAAGGTGAATTATTTCCAGAAAACAGGGTTCTTAAGTAATTTTTCATTGTCCATTTTATCTTCCTTGCACTAATTTTTTTTAAAACAAATTAAAATACAGATACCTTATCTTTCTTTATAGAATTACATGCTCAGTGATCAGACTATATGAAGATCTGAATCATTGTGACCTCAAGTGATGTGAACAATACATTGCAAATGTATTAAATGGCAGAGCCTACTCAGGGAATTAGACATGATTCTGGCTAGAAAGCAGGGTTTCTGGTGCCCAGCAGGACTTTTCATTTTGCAGTGTGGTCTCCTGAAAAGACGAATACATCTCATTTTCCCGAAGCCCCAACACACTCTGTTTAAAGAACTCCTGCCACAGTGACAGAATAGCACGCCGCCACCTTTGTGCGGTTCCATTTAAATCACCTCCTCCAAAGCGTTTTCCGGTCAGTCTAACGGAGTGATCAGGCATACGAGATGGAGATGGAATTGGTGAAGGTCAAAGCTGACCAGGTCCGCAGACTAAGGGTTCTCTCCATCACACTGCGGGCTGCCGTTTTCTCATCCAGCAAATTGTAATGGCGAAGCTATCTATGGCTGGATGAACGATAAGATTTAAACAACACACACTAGAGCATTTACCGTAGTTAAACCCACAATTATCAGCGACTGAATATAAAGAATCTGGTGGCACCACTGTCACGGATCTATTTTGTCCTAACCATTGACCTGTGAGTGAGCTTAGAGCAGGAGTTTTCAACTTGCGGGCCATGACCCCATTGAGCAAATGGGTGAAATAACCCTTTCAACAGGGGTCACTTAAGACCATTATTCTACACACCTGATATTTACATATCTGATATATGTAACTTTATAATTCATAAAAGTAGCAAAATTATAGTTATAAAGAGGTAACAAAAATAAATTTATGGTTGTGGAGGGTCGCCACAGCATGAGGAACGGCATTAAAGAACTGCAGCATTCGGCAGGCTGAAAACCACTGGTTCAGCCTGCCCCTCCCTCTATCATAGAGAATGAAGGCACATAGTATATTTTCACAGCACTAAACATGTGTCTCTCTAACTCACGTGCATTTTGCCATTCAGTCAGTAGCCTAAGCTTCTGCCTGCAAATTTCACCAGTCCCACTCTGAAGATACCCACACCAGGGAAGTGAACGGAAAACTGACGGCCATCAAAATGGAAACAGTATCAAGATGGACTCTGTGAATGTGTCGATGTAGCCATTAAATAATATACTCTATGACATGGAGCAGGTACCAAGAAATATTTGCTAAGTAAAATCCAAAATAATAAAAGTATTTCAAATGATACATAGCAATGCCTGAGCCCAGAGGTCGGTTATTCCTGCCATCTGTCACCACGGCTGCTTCTCAACTCTTTTCTCCTACTGATGTTTCATATTATTGGGGGATTATTTTATTCAGAGGAAAATCCTATAATTTACAATTTGCTTTAATAAGATTTTGGCCTTTAACAGATGCGGGACAACTGTACTATATTGTGTTATGAATTCCAATTACTATAAGACAGATGTCTGCCCTTTTCCACAAAGCTCAGAGCTTTGTGAACTTTCATTGTAAATTACAGACTCACAAATGGACATTTTTAATAAGTCCGTGGCTGTGCTAACTGGACTTCAGTCACTTAGCGAGGTCCATGCTACTTGGAGTCAAAATTCATAGCAGAATGCATACATATTTAAATATATTTAACATGATTTTATAATTCCATGATGCAACTTGGAGTCAATAAAATAAAACAGTAGTTAACATTAGATTTTATCATTCAATATGTCAACCACCTATTGCCCAGGAAGCAGATTCTTAACGATGAAGATATATGCAAAGATTACTGAACCCTATGGATAACGAGACACAGGTTTATGTCTTGACTTTGATACCATTTGTTGACAGACTTTGAACAAGCTACTTGCTTGTCTTCTTTCATTCACATAAAATTTACAATAATGATAGTGGGAATAGATATTAACTCACACAGTAAATGCCAAGCCCTGTGCCAGGGCACGCTGTAGAGAAACACATTTAATATTCATGACTCCTGACCAAGGAGGACATTGCTTTCAATCCTGGTTTGCAAAGATGAACTCTACAGTAGAACTAAAAAATTATATACACATGCAAAATGTCTGCAATCAGAAAAGTTCCCTACGTTATAAGATACAATATCTTCTTGGCCTCATCATTCACACGGGTAATGACAATTATCACACTAAATCATCCTGCCATGTCTACAGAGGAAGTCAGAGGCCAGCACCTGCCTTTAGAACATACATACGCAGATCTCAGATGTCTCATCTGTAACCAGTACATACCGCAGCTTCCAAATATTTGGAGATTTGTTTCCTGGCATAATTTCTCAGTGAGTTTTATTTATAATTTTGATAGAGATGCTGACAAAAATGTTATTTATTGAGAAAGCTGACTGGAATATGTGAAGGAGAGATAGCTCCATACATTGCTTTCATAATACTGTGTCTTTTAAAATACATTGGTATAGATATAGTACTAATCATAGCCTTAGTACTAGTAAGTGAACAAAGTATGTTCTATGGTAACTTCTTCTAGCTCCAAGTCCAGTTGGCCTGGATTGGTCTCATTTTTCTCTAACTCTGTTAGCTCAGTCAGGTAAATTTTTGAATTGCTCGAAGTGTGTTCATGTGTGTGCATGTGCACATACTCACACACACAAACACACACACAGACATATACACGTCTGAAACAATAAATCCTAAATTTTACAACAGCCCGAATAGTCACCAGAGAATCTCAACATGAAGAAATTAGAAAATACTCAGCACACTGGTGATTTGAATTAAACACAGGGGAGATATATCTGAGACACAAAGCAACAACATCATCAACATAAAATGTAATGCACTATTTCATAATTGGTAATAAAAATCAGAAGAATTAAGTCCATCTCCTTTGGGGAATCCTGTATTAGTGTTACAACAGAACTTCTCATCTTTCTTCTCTAACTCACCTTTGTGCAATACTGTGCCTCAACAGACTACGCTGATGACTGCCCCTGGAAACAGTGGCATGGATCCATTCCTACTTCACGCATATGCCGCATTTAATCAGAGGCACCAGAGTGGGAGTAACCCTCATCAAAGGGTCACTTTTCTGCGCTCCATTCTTGGCCTTCATTGTTCTTCATCTGTACCTACTGCTATAGAATCACAGTTTGAATTGAGCGTGACTCCCTCTAACCTGGTTAGCAGCCTATCATGAAAGGACCGTAAAGTAATTTAACAATCCAGCAAACAAGTGACTGAGCAAATCCCAGGAAATCTTATCAAGACATTCCCAACTTCATACAGCTCCTGCAACAACGTCAGGCTTTACAATTTGCTCAGAATTTGCCCTCTGGTTCACCTCCCATACTGCCTACCACCTCTTCTTTAGTTCTACTTTCTCCTCTGTTAAAGCCGGCTATTCTTGCACAATGAGTGTCCTTTATCATCCTTTAGACTCCTCAAGTCTGATGTGCCATTTCTTCCTCTAACATTTTAAACTTGGCCTTTCTTTAAAAAGGAATGGGACATTTTCTCCTTATCCTCCTTCTGACATGTAGTCCCGACCCTATCTCAGAGTACCGGTTAGCTATCACTCTCGAGGACACTTCTCCAAACTCTACCTTGATTCCTTTTGCTTCCTGTACCATGGTTGTCAGCTCACCACAGCATTCAGAACACAAAACCATCATTTAATTTTCTATAATTTCTATTTATTATAATTCACTCATCATATAAGATGATAGCTCCATAAAATTATTTTTATTTAGACATATTATATATTTTGGTCATATTCACCCTATCTCCTTTCTCCTTCATCTTTACTATTCTTTTTCATTCTCCCCCACTGCTGATTATTCTTTCTTGTCATATATATGTGCATATGTGTATGCTGTGTATATCTATATATATTCACAAACATGTGTATCTATATAATATATAAATTTAATTCTTTTCCTATATTGTTAAATATATGATATACATGTAAAATACATGACAAATATATTGTCATATATTGTTGAATATATATGACAAGAAATATATTTAAGTGGTATGCAGATTTTACATATATTTATCTGTATGAATGGTTTTGTGTGTCTATTTAAGATCTGCAAACAAGAGAACACAAGTAAAATATATCTATCTAAAGCAGTTACCACAGCCCTGTATTTCCTACTAGACTTGTTTCTTTGAATACAGGTTTTGCATCTAGTTTGTTTACCATTACACCCTCAAGATCTCCCTGTAAACTATGCGTGTACTGTGTAGCTAAGAAATTCCACACCGATTTCTAAAATGCACGCATGAATAAATTCAAAACCAAAGGGATTCACAAACCAAATCAAAGTACTCTAAATAGGTAAACTGGGTAGCAATTTTACAGAAAGGATTTAGGGCGGAACTTTTAAGGTGTCATATGAGCAAGAATCTCAAAGAAAGGAAAAATGAACCTTGCAAGGGGCTCTGTGCTGCTTTCCAGCTATGTGGCAACTTCCACAGCAAACACTGCACTTAGACCTTGTATTTTGTCTAGCAGTGGTACAGAGGCCAACTGCTCATACACCAGATGCGGTCAGTGTCCAAACACTCTGAATGGCATGCAGTTCCCTGCCCCCGATTCTTTCCTTTCCATCGGTGAGTCCTCCAGAGTTCTACCAAGTGTTTCTGGGTTTGTGTGGAGCGGCATGCTGGGGAAGACTGAATATGCCCTCCAGAGTGCTGCATCTCGGTGAGGACAGCCAACACGAAGGCGTCTTATAATTTATTATGTGAAAAAAAGCCATAATGGAACTAACACAGTATTTAATAGTTTGTCATGTGGTTTATAAGTTATAGAAATTGCCTAGTGCAATTACTCTGCAAAAGGAATATAGCGATAAAATGAATCCTAATGACATACTACTTTACCCCAAGATCAGCACCTCCATCAGCCCACTTCAGAGATGCTACCTGTTGCAATAGATGAGAACAAAGACCTACAACTGGGCAATGCAGAGACTGAGAGGCTTTGGAGCACTCAGTCCTGAATGGGATATTTCCATGCAACCTTTGCCTCTCAAGGATCTGGGGTCTGTGCAGAAGAGGAGGCAAGAAGATTGTAAAAGCCGGTGTTGATAAATGATGCTACAAAAACAGTGTCTTCTAGATACAACATGACTAACATACACATAAACTCACAATGACTGTGGCGGCCCACACAAGACCTCCACAGGTTTCAGTTAGACAGGGTCTCAACACCCAAAAGGGAAAGTAGACATGGTCTCCCACTCATGACCAAGAAGCTATCTGCGATTGTTACTTGCTGGCAAAGGAAAAATCCCTTTTATCCAATGGATTCTTACTGGATATATTAATCACATGTCAGAGAAATCCCCATACTCAGGAACAGTTGACCAATACAAAACAAACTCAGTGGTAATTTTGCAGACAGTTCTCATTTTTTTCTTAGAGGATTTTTTGTTTTATTGGAATTTTGATTTGTATTTTGGTTTCAAATATTTGGTTTTGTAGGGTTTATTGTTTCTTGTTTTGGTTTGTTTGTTTGTTTTTAAGTTACATATAGTTTTCTCTCTCCTCTCTCTCTTTGTATCTGCGTGGAATTAGGGGAGGGAAACCATGATGAAAATATATTGTATGAAAGATTCTTTTAATAAAAATCTCAAAAATTTAAAGGTATTATAAAAACACTGAATAATTATTATGTAAGAGTTAGAAGTACCTGATATACATTATCTTATTTAATCATGTCAACGATCCCGTTAGTATCCCATGGGGCATAAACCTTGCGCATGTTTTCTGTTTCATATGGGGAAATTTATTGTGAGAGGTTCAACAGATTGTTCAAGGTTAATCAGTGTTCAAGTCAGTGTTGAAGCTCGGGGGTCAGACATTACAGTATGACTCCAGGGGCTGTTCTTTCTAACTGTATAATTTTGAGGCACATTAACATATTTTTATTCTTACAGAAACATAGGACCCAGGTTGTACTTTACCACTTTTTATGATGAAAGAAACCAGCTGTAAAACATTCAAGAAATTCATGAAATTGTCATCAGTAAGTGCTGTCTTATTTCTGTAGGATGTAGTCCTTTTCCGTAGTGTTTGGATACCTCAAACAGATGGACTGATGCAGTAACCGTGATCTGGCTGGTCTGGGGATGGAGGTGAGAACTTTAATTACAGAGGGGCTATATCCCAATATGACCACCCTCCACCTTTTAAAATATTGCTAGAGTAGGGTATTTTGACATTATGAGCTAGCGAGCTGCTGATACATAAACACTCCTGGAGAACGCAGATTCACGTTCCCCATTAAGCTGTTATATTTGGAATAGCACATAGCAATTGATTAGAGTGTTCCTTCTCCTCATTGCCAAGTTAAACACTGCCAGGGAAAATGAGCCCAAGTTGTCCTGGAAACAAGATTTGTTGACATTTACCTGAGAACCTAGCTACCTATTGAATAAATACAATTGTAACTGTATAAGCAAGGAGGACTTCAATAAATTTACTAATGTATTTTACTGATAAAAATAGGAGGTTTTGTGGTTTTTTTTCTTTTGTTGTTGTTTTTTCAAGATAGGGTTTCTCTATATCTTTGGAGCCTGTCCTGGAACTAGGTCTTGTAGACCAAGTTGGCCTCCAACTCACAGAGATCAGCCTGCCTCTGCCTCCCAAGTGTTGGAATTAAAGATGTGTGCCACCACTGTCCAGCTAAAAGAAGAGATATTAAGTGACAATGACAGAATTGTTCTGAATAATTACATGTCAAAAATTAGAGATCCAGAAAAATGAATAAATTCCTAAGCAATAGCACTTACTGAAACTCAGTCAAAAAGAAATATAAAACCATAACCAAAAGATAGTGAGTAAAGAGAATGAATCAATAATCAAAATCCCTCAACACGGGAAATCCCAGACTGTGTGACTTCATGGATCAGCTTTAGAAACATTTAATGATGGAGTATCCATGATTCTTCTTAATCTCTTTGGAAGAGTAACACATCCCAATGTAGTTTGTAACAGAACAGCTTCACAGAGAAGATGCAAGAAAGTCACAGATTCATGACCCTGCTGAACATTGGGGTGCCCATTAATGAATAATATTCAATGTACTTTTCAAAGGCCATGGCCAAATATAATTTATTTCCAGGGTGCAAGGTCATAACCAAGGTTCAACAAATTCAAATCAGTCAATGCCATTCTGGACATTATTAGAATCAAGGCTAATGACCATGGGAAAACTTCAATACATGTTAGGAAGAATATTAGATTTAGTGATAAAACGCTCAACACATTAGGAGTAGAAATAAGTTATTTTAGAATAACAAAGTTCACGTATGAAGAAAGTCACGAGTGTGAAAAGGCCGTAACTAATATTGTGCACAGCAGTGGAAGTGGAAAGTGTCCCCCTCTAAGTATAAAGCCGAGTTCAGAGCTCATCCCCTCACACTGCTCCACCTTGTGCCAGCATGCAGCCTGAGAAATCAAGAAAGAAACACAAAGACCATCTAAAGTAAAAAGCAAGAGTCACGTGTTCTGGTTTGTTTTATCATATACAGAGAACTCTATACACTACCAAAAATTGTCAAAGCTCATAATTAGGTAAGTTGTATGATGGAAAATAAAAGTACAAGTAAGAGGTCTTTCTGTGTATTAACAATAAGCAATCAAATGTAAATTGGGAGGCCAATCCCAGGTGTAATAGCATACACATACTTAGTAAGTTTAACAAGGCAATGCGTTATTTTGTTCACATCTTTTCTACTAAAAATTAATTAAGATGGGGGTTCAGTATTTAATGGGACAGATATATGAAAAACATCTCAATGCATTATTCCTATTAGTCCAGAAGTAAGTTACTAATAAATTTTATTTCTTGCTTCTTTGGCATTCTGTTTCACTTTAATTATTCATGGACACTCTCCTTACTTTCTAAGTCTTTTATTTTGTAGTTGATATTCTTTGAATATCTAGTTTAGAAATGGTAGTAGAAATTTGATAAATCATTTTCCTTTCCTCTTTTGTGTGTATGTGTATGAGGGTTTGTATGTTGTATGCACACTTGTGTGTGAGGATAGAAGTGCCTGTATGTATGGGAAGGAAGTCAATACATGAACATCTGGTGTCCAGCTCTACAAACCCTCTATCTTATTGCCTTGAGATTGATCTCTAACTGAACCTGGATCTAGCCAACAGGCCAAGAGTCCCAGGAACCCTCTGCTCAGGACTTCTACAGCGCTGGGGTAAAGAGGGCTTGCAGCCACGCTCAGATTTTCACTTATGTGTGTTTATATGCATGCATGTACATACGTATGTATGTATGCATGTATATATGTATGTAGGTCTGTATGTATTTATATTGAAAATAAATTCTTGTCTCATACAATACAAAACATCTCGACTTCAGTATCTCTTCCCTCCCTTCCTTCCAGCTCTCCGCACCTCCCCTCTCCTCCAGATTCACATGCACTCAACTTTTTGTTTGTTTTTTGTTTTTTTTCCAGACTGGGATTCCCAGGAGCTAGGGAGTCAGTCCTGGACCTCACTCTGACCAAGCTGGCCTTGGGCTCACAGAAATCCGCTTGCCTCTGCTTCCTGCATGATCAGATTAAAGGTGCGCACCAGCACTCAGCTTTCAGTGTAAGCACTGGGGATTTGCAATGGATGCTTATGCTTGTCCAGTAAATATTGGTACCAACGAGCCATCACTTTAAATCAATAAATCATTTTTAATTTAAAAATTCCTGATATTAGAATCTGGGACCAGCACTCACATATTCTCGATCTCAGTTTCATCCTCAATCAAATGGTTATTTCAGCATGTTCTTTCACTATTGTGTTTGGTCCCAATGCCACTCAGTGTTTTTTCGGTATACATTAGAATGCTGGAAAAATTAAATATACATATTATCAAAGAATAAATACTTGTGAAAAACGTTGATGTCTCTATGTTCACTTTGGGGAATAATTGTTTCAAAGACTGAAGAGGCCACCACAAAATGAAGGGCTTGGCCAAGTCGCTCTATGTCCAAATACCTAATAATTTTAGATCTAATTGATTTGCACTATAATATTAATATCATAATCTGTCTAAGACACTTTATTTAAACAGTCACCTTGACATTACTATTTATAGGTCCAACAGTAATTTAAAAGAGAAAAAGCATTAGGCTTAGCAATGCCGTGAATATAGATCATCTGTCAATTATCGGCTGCACCCTGAAACAGAAATAAGAAGTTTGCTGCCAGCTGGCTCTGGGTGGAGAAGGCTGCTTTCGTTTCCTCTGTTACTTGGCTCCTGAGACAGGGTCGGAGATCTTCAATCTTGGCCACTGCTAGGGCCTTGGGGCCAGAGGAACCGATGTGAAGAACATCCCTCCAAGAGCAGGGCCTGATCAGACGACAACCTTTCCCTCAGATGGCTCCTTTCATGTCAGGCCCGTTGGCAAGGAGGTGGAGGGATGTAAGAAGCCAGCCATATGGCAGAGCACACTGTGGATACCCAGCAGTTTCTCGGGCTTCACAGGTTTTTTTTGGTGTGTTTGCTTCTTTAGGGCAGAAGAGGATCTGACTGCTGCATAGAATCACACTAATGCCCATGCCCAAGTGGACAAGATTTAGATCCCTGAGTAGGCACCTTGAGAAAATGTTTATTTGACAGTCCTAGAATTTAATCTTAATAGCATCCACGTGTGCACAAGGGGAACATCCTTTGTAGGTAGCACCCAGGACAGAACTCTGAAACCAGGACAGGAGAGAGAGAGAGAGAGAGAGAGAGAGAGAGAGAGAGAGAAGAGAGAAGAGAGAAGAGAGAAGAGAGAAGAGAGAAGAGAGAAGAGAGAAGAGAGAAGAGAGAAGAGAGAAGAGAGAAGAGAGAAGAGAGAAGAGAGAAGAGAGAAGAGAGAAGAGAGAAGAGAGAAGAGAGAAGAGAGAGAGAGGTTTATCCCCCAGCCTAAGGTTTCCATACATTGTGGAAACACATTAGGTAACGTATCTGTCAGCAACCAAGGATCTTTCATTTTAAGCCAAAAACAACTGTAAAATAAAAAACAAAAATATGTTTGCATTTGTTTTAGCAACTTAGGTAGCAAAGTCTTAGGAGAACTTCTATGATATAAAAAAAATCATCAGAAAATTCCAGAATCAGGGAGTAAGATTATGGCCCTTCAGCTAGAACAACAACGTTACATTTCACTTTCAAAAGAATTGGATCTTAGTCTTTGAGAATCTCACACACGTATGCAATGTACTATGATCATTTATACCCCTCTGCCCATTTTCAGTCACCTCAGTCCTCCTCAACGTATTTCATCCCAACTTCATGTTTCTTATTATATATTCTATGTATCAAACTAGTACTTCTCATAAGCACATGACTTGGGAACACATGTGAACATGGGCAGCCCTATCAGTGGCCATTGCCATTGCCTAACATAGTTCCTCAGCTAGAGATGGGGCCCCATTAGCCTCTCCGTTCTAGTCCGAATGTCAACGACCTTGACCTTGTGTGCATCTTGCACAGGTTATGGCAGCTGTTGTGACTTTGTGATTGCTATAGTCATGTCACATTCAGCAGACAGTATTCATGGCACTCCTCCTCGTCCTCTGTTTCCTGCATTCTTTCCTGTGATATTTTATGAACGACAGTGGAGGAAAGAGGGATGGAGATGTTCCATTTAAGGCTGAATCCATACAACCACTTATTCTCAGCACTTTGACCAGCTGTGAAGTGACTCTCCGTTCAGGCAGAGTAGATGACGAAACTGACCAGTTCCTTTGTGAAGATGGAGAGGCATGCACACCTTGAGTCAAGTGGTATTCGGTGGTAGCATTTTCATTTAATGGGCTAAACGTACACAGGTTGAATGCACTATAATGTGCAGCTAGCCAACTGCAACATTGCTAACCTGGACTTTGGAGACTGTTTATAGAGCTATAATATAAAATACTGAATTTGATTTAAAAAGTACTATTGTTAAAGGGAAGATGGGCCTCAAGATTTTCATACCCACAGTGTAAGACCTTGCATGCATGCAGCCCAAATTTTGAAATAAATTCTGCTTTCTGTTTCATTGACTGCCATGCTATGGGAATTCTGGGATGCAGGTTTTTTTTTTCTTAGGTTCTTGTCTTCCTGAAGTTTTCTGTCTTTTAATGGAGTACTATCCAGAACGTTTGAAGTTTTAACAAACTATTATTGTCATAGTCCCACAATCTTGGGTGCCTTTAAAAGCACTCCAAACTTAGTAAAAGAAAAGCTTCTCCATGAAAAGCTTCTTGGGAAGACAGAGCAGCTTAAATCCAGCCTCAGCCTGCAGCTGCCATGTTCCTTTGGAGAAAGGCAAGCGGAGCACAGCTGGAGGTAGCCGATTATAAAATGTATGTATCCATTAAAAAATGCACAGAGAAAGTTACATACTGCTCCAATGGATACCCTGTTGGGTACAGAGAACATTGGGATTACTATTTATTACAAGAATACGTCGTGTCGGGGCGATCTTACTTAAAAATGGTATCTAAATAGCAAAGCAACTCTAGTACTAAATATTCTATTCTTATGAGATACATGAAGAAACTAGCAGTTTGTTCCAAGTCACATCAGCGGCCAGGGACCAAGTAAACATTTGAGTCCTCATGGATCCTAATTACTTCACTCTTTTGTTATCCTAGATCTGAAGCAGGTTTGATCCTTCTGATTCTTTATTACCCTCTTCAATCAGCAACTCTTTCAAGGGAGACTTGCCTGGCAAGGTCTCTCCCATGAACCTCTTGAATTGTTCTCAGATTTTCTCTATTTTCAGTCATGATAGCTCAGTGACCATACCCATTAATCTGTCCCTAAATATTTAGTGCTATAAGATAAATGCTTTTTAAGTCAACTTGGTATTATCGTTCCACATTTTTTTAAAAAACAAAGTGAGTCTCTTCTACATCCTCAATTACAGTTCTGTCTCATACTCTGGCTATTAAATCTTATATTACATGGATATAATTTAATCTCCTGCATGGTATTTATATCACATTGTGAATCGGTTATTAGAGAGGTGAGTGTAGCAAACATTCCCAGCACTTGGGAGCTTGCTGATATCATTTCTGTAGAAACCCCTTTCCTACTATTTTCACCCAGAGTATTCAAATAATCCCCCTCCTTTAGGTTTCTGTCAAATGTTCCCTTCTCTGAATTTAATCTCTATGCTTTCAAAACCCACCTTCCATATTAGAGAAGAAAGTGGAAGAGATGAGGCCAATTGTGTCCTGATCTTTTCCAAAGAGTTTATACATTTTTATCTTATTAAATATTCAGCATAAATTTGACAGGTCTAGCAATAATGTCTGAACAACACTATGATCAGGGAAATACACTCAGAGAGATTAAGTCGCTTGTTCCATTTCCTAAGTTAGTATGCAATGGTGTGGCGATACCACTGAGTGCAGACTAACTTCTCTGTTCATATATACTTATTAGAGGAGTGATTACTTAATCTCTCCCCAGGTGCAGTTCCCCTGATATATATAATCCTTGAATAAATTTACAGCCCAAAGTACAGATGTGTAGCTGTATTTATCTTTCAATTTGCAAAAGATCACACAAAACTTCGGTTTTAGCTTCTCTTGAAAAATAGTTCACAAACGGATAGCTGAAGGTTGTATTCCCAATATCACTAACTAGTTTAGCCTAGATATTGATAACTCTTCTCCAGGGGGCAGATTCCTTTAGTTTGCCCCAGGCTCCATGTTGCCAATTCTACACTGTTCTGTTCTAATGCCTATGTACTTGATGTAATTTCCAAGTAAGTGTTTACTCTCTTGGCATTCATATCTCTCCCTCATTTAATTCTGCAATTTTATTATTAGATTTTGGCACTGCACACCCTCCAAGAAATAAAATTTCAAAAGGGGTAAAGCACAGAAGTACAAATGTTTTGTTTCTTTAGAGGCTTTGGTTTGACTCTGAGTTTTAGTTCACTGTTGTTTGGTCGGTTCCCCTAACTCCACGGTGTCTTTCCTGGCTCCTCAGAGTTCCTAGGTTAATTAGATAACGTGCGTGCTATAGTAATGCAGAGAGCACGCCTGTGCCCAGCCAGTACTGGCTGTGAGGATGTCTGTCATTCTCGAAGTTTAACCACATTGATGTTATCTGTATTAGCATGAACAGAAGTATTAAAACGAGACAAATAACAATTAATGGTCTGCCTTCGTATTGAATGGCTCACACAGAGCAATCTTTTTCTTTTCTTTCCCTCATTTTTCACAAGAGAAAAAGTCAATCAGAAGCTGCTAGAGCAGAGCAAAGCAAATCACTTTGGCACCTGAACAACAAAGCAATGTTAGTTTATTTTCTTTGTAAGAAGTCATCTGTTCGCAAACGTCTTTTATGAAATACCTGTCATAGTCCATTTTATTGAACGTTATTCACTGCGCGTTTTTTGGCCTCAAGGTCATTCCATTATCAGTTCCTACATCACCTTCAGTATTGGAAATGGACTGGGGGAGTTGGAAAGGAAAACACACAGAGAAATATACAGCACACTCACAGGTGGACAGCTCAGATAATAAAGTGGATTGAAAACCATGGCAGGCAGAACTCAGATCTGTCCCTGCTGCACAAGAAGCCAGCACTGGTGACACTTAGTGACAGATCTGGAAAGGCAGCTTGCCATCAAAGGTGCCTCGAGCTAGAAGCAGCTTCCAATCTTATCACCACATCTTACACAACAGAACAAAATATGTTTCGAGTGTTGTCTCTGTTTTAATCTATTTTTCACTTTCTTTCAAAAAAAAAAAAAGAACAGAAAACAAACAGTAACCACAGAAATACACATCCAAACACCTCTTCCAACCCCAAAGAACATCTCAGGATTCCCAGCACATTGTGAGAATTGCCACCAGCATTTTTTAATTTTTACGACTCTCTTCAGAATGGTCAGAATGGAGCTATACTACCGAAGATTTTGCATGAAGTATTAACCATCCTACAGAATCGTCTAAAAACAAATTTCGAAGCAGACAGTTCTTATGGTCTGTCCTATTTCTAAACATTCTTGTGCTGTTCAAACAACCAGAAAGGCTCTGTCCAAATCACTTCCAAAGATGTACAAGTGTATTCAAAATCAGATGTCTCATTCTGGACTTCAAGGTCAAGGAAAGAGGGACCAAGTTATAGGTTTGACTCATTGGGGGCTTATGTTGAACACACACTCAAGTTCATCCATTCAGTAAACATTTACTTAGATTTTAAGTTCTGGTCCAACAGGTATTCATGTCATTGCACTTGATTTGTCCCTGTTTAGGATATCTTGCAAGTAGATTGGTCACATGTATTTTATTAAGTCCTCGAATTATCTGTCTAATGCTAGTTTCTTTAGTTCTATCATGAAGACGTGCTGAAATTCGTTGCATACTGTTTGTACATCCTTTGAGATACTTTCTCAATTTTGTAAAAGAAAAATATATATTTAAATTTGTAAAGTAGGAGTGGCCTTTATACATAACAGATCTTTGCTTTCTAGTTAGTGTCAAAAATAGTCATATAGGCCAAGAACTCAGTGTTGAAACCGAGATGGTGACTTATACATTAGCAAACAGGATAGGCTAGTGATCTTGACAGGAGATCAACTTCACAGCTTGAAGATGCATTTTACAATGAAAACATCCCTAAGAAGGTTTGTTCTTCAGGCACTGATCACTTCATTGTTGGAGGGAAAGATAATGCCGGTGCTCCAATCAGAACACGGACATGACACTTCAGACATTTTAAATAACAAAAGCTGCCTGCGAGTGTCTGGAATGTTTTAATGCATCTAAAATTTTAGTGAGAGCAAAAATTCAGTTTATTTGTTTATTTTGTTAGTGAACTGACTGTTTTATATGGGGATAAAACCCTGGGCCTGCACAAGGTACCAAGTATACTACTGTTGCCAGGCAGTGGTGGCGCACGCCTTTAATCCCAGCACTCGGGAGGCAGAGTCAGGTGGAACTCTGGGAGTTCGAGGCCAGCCTGGTCTACAAGAGCTAGTTCCGGGACGGGCACCAAAGCTACAGAGAAACCCTGTCTCGAAAAACCAAAAAAAAAAAAAAAAAAAAAAAAAAAAAAAAAAAAAAAGGAAAAAAATGTATACTATTGTTGGGGTATAGCTTAAGCCCCATTTATGTTTCTAATCTTTATCTACTTTGTTCTAATTCGACAGCAACAAAAATCTAGAACCATTCACAGTCACACTGCTCTTTTCAGGTGTTCTCTGCAGCTTTAATAGACATTGAGGTTATCTCCAACTGCAGCTAAAGACAATGAAACTACTAATTATTTCTCTTAAGGAATACAAACTTTTACAGACTGTGTTCACATACATCGGTGTGAGTAGATTTTCATCAGAGTTCATTCAGCAAGGCAAGAGTGGTGGTTTAAATGAGAATGGCCCCCATAGGCTCATATCTTTGAATAATTGGCCCCTAGATGGTGGAATTATTTGGGAAGGACTAGGAAGTAATCCTTGTTTTGCAGGGTTTCACTGAGAATGGGCTTTGATGTTTCAGAAAGCCATACAATTTGCCAGTCAGCACTCTCTGCCTCCAGGCTGTATTTCAAGGCATGAGCTATCAGCTATCACTCCAGGGCCAAACCCTCCTACCTGGTGCCATGTTCCCCACCATGATGGTCAAAGATTCCAACCCTCTGAAACCGTCAGTGCCAAATTAACTCTTTCTTCTTGAAGTATCTCTAGTCATGATCTCTTATCAAAGCAATGGAAAAGGCAGCTAGGATGCATCAAATAATGATTAATGACAGATGAATGACATCTATGCATATATTTTTTTCTTTTTAAAAATAAGCATAAGGGGAATTTGATATAACAAAGAAGTAATAATAGTCCTGCATTCACATAATACATGTCTCCATGCTTTACGGATCTGTTACGACCTTGTATGCTTTCAAAGCTGCTCACTTATCTTACATCTCAGTTTTCTTCTTTCAGTGTGAAGGATAAATGGCTGCTGGGTATTGGACCCACTGCCTTTTCAATGCACATATGTTCAAGTGAACATATTGTCGTTAAGATATGACGCAAATCATCAGACAATTTTGTTTTACTAGTGACTGTATACAATCAAGCACATGTACATATATGTATTGATGTTTGTTGGTATATAAACTATTTACTGCATTCCAAACTATCTAACATTAGAATATACACTATGATATTTGTAACACAAGAACAAATTGACAGCCTGTAAGTGTAATTCCTTTGCCTTGCACATATGTGTGTTTATACTATTATTAACAAAGTTAGATCACTTTGATTTATGATGTTAGGTATTTGAGTTTGTATTAAATTTGCACCCCTAATTGCCACTGAAAATGTCTTCAGAAAGATTACATAGTACTCTGAAGTTCTCCTGAAGTGAAAAGTTATTGTGTCTGCCAAAGAGTGTCTATCATACAGCGGGCATTGCAATTAGACTCAGTAGAAACTGTCAATTTCTGGGAATAGATAATGGTGTTTGCAGCCCTAGGAGAGGTTAGTGTGACCAATTTATGCATCGTGAAGGACTTCCACTCAGGAATATAACATCTATCTGTCAAAAGCTCCAGCTGCCCTGCAAACTCTGCTGCTGTGCTTTCCATAATCCAGAATCCAGCTACAGAGATCTCAAAATGTCAAGCTCATTCAGATGTGGAAAAGCCCAGTTTTTAAAAACTCAAAAGTCTTGAAATTATTATATCAGCCTAAAATATGGCCATGTGTTTTTTGATGACAGAGACGCTTATGGCAAGCAGAAGGTTGTCACTAGGATAGTATGCACACTTCTTGGTGGCTAAAAAGTGATCTGTGCTTAAACCTTTATAGGCTTGATAAAAAAACCAAAAGTTTGCTGTTCATGTTACAGATGAGTGCTGTTATAATTCTGTAGATAAACATATACCTATCACCCCATTTTATATGATCCCTGTTAACTCCATAGCTAATCCTTCATCTGTATGCACTGGTTTCTTTCCATAATCACTGATACCTTAGTCACAAGCAAATGAAGTTTCAATAGGAACACTGAATCCATGGCAGAAAAATGAGTGAGCAATTAGAAAAGAAAAGGGGAAAGAAAGAAGAGAGGAAGGGCAGAGGCTGGGGAAAAGGGAATCTTCATAAATTTCTTCTTTTACCTATATAGTTTTAATTAGGGTACTTTTTTCCATACAGTATATTTTAGTTTTATATACATGTTTTTTTTTACTGAAGTATATGAAGAAAATGTAGCCACACAGATATATCTAATTTAAAATTTAAAGGTTCTCTTAATAGCTCTTTCAGATAATTGATAAAGCATGAAGCTTGACAAGCGGAGCTCTTGCAGGTTAGCTGCACTGAAAAGCATGTCAGTACATTTTCATGTTACATACATTGACCTATTCTGTACATTGATGAGTGTTTCATCTATGCTGGAGTTTGTGTTATGCATGAGACATTTAGAGAAATAGTGATTCATTATTTATTCAGATATTCCAGATGTTGATACAGCTCATTATACAATATTCTAAAAAAAATAGGGCTTTGCTCATATCACCCCTGGTATGAGCAAAGATATCTGTTAGTATTGGGGAGGCATCAGGCTCAGTGTGGTAAGTACAAGCTTCTTAAAACTCTAGATTCTTCTTGAAGCTTGTATTGCATCTTTTGAAATAAAGGTTTTTCTTGAAGTGACAGGTTCATTTCTTCCATCTTCAAGATAATGTCCACCAAGAGCCAATGGCGAATAATGAGAATTTTATTTGTCTATTCTTATTTCAAATAAAAATGATGTCCAGTGAACAAGTGGCTAGTTTATCTCATAACTTAAAAGTCACATCTTTATTAAGGGTGAGCTTCTTTACTTCAGACAAGAGCACTACATCATGTGTTCTGGAGTTTGATAAAACTGAGGTGCTCCTAGCTCATCAAGAATGTTCCCGTTATTTAACTGGAAATAATACAGAGGAGCGCAGTGACATCTCAGCTTCACTACCCTGATTTACACTGTGGGTCATCAACTTCGCCTGCCTCTAATTTTGCATCATTAGTTCAAATGTCATCGTAGCTTAAAAGGAAAGTAACTGCTCAGCACTGTAATGAAAATAGTCTTGACCTCATTGACTCCCTACGTTGGGACTCTCAGAAGTGTGTGACATACACCTTAATATGCTCCAACTAAGTGTAAACACATACCATATTTATCGCCTTGTAAATATTCCTGCTTTAAGTCTTAAAGTGAGAGCCACAATTCATTATTTTTCTTTAATTATTTTTGACTGTGGGTCACAGTATTTCAAGATGGGTTCAAATTAATTATGTGATGAAAGAATTTCTGATCTTGGCCTCTACCTCCCTAGTGCTAGAATTAAAAAATGCAACAGCATATACAGTTTGGGGACTGAATTTATGTTTTGGGCATGCTAGGCAAACACTCTACCAATTGAGAAAAAACTCAATAATTTTAGATGATATTTTTTAAAAGGAACCACTAAATGCTAAAATTGTGGATCAAAACCAACCATGGCACATGTATAATCTTCCTAACATTAATTACAAATAAATAATTAAGAAAAAGTACTTGAAAGACTTGATGTGAGATATGGGTTAGTTTATAAAGGCCCACAAAATAGAATATTTATGATTTAAGTGGTTTCTCTCTTTACCTATAAGGCAAATTATACTTGGAATTTATAGGATGGAATGTGTGTCCAGCAAGTTATTTTAAGTAGTTTAAGACATTGGGGCACAACTAAATATTTATGGATGCAAAAGGAATTAGTTTCTGTGGTACACATAAATAATAAATGATATTAGGAATCTTAATAGTTTTTGTTTATTTGTTTTTTCTAGTTTGTCTGATTTTTATCCTGCAGCATATGTGTGATTTATTCCCAAAGAAGACAGCAGGCATTAAATTATTTCCGCTGTGTGGGTAGCAAGGAAATTAGAGCCCAAACACAAGTCTCCTGAAAGCCCAATGCTGAATGGACTGTGTCAAAGTCTGACGTCATCTCTCAAATCTTCACCTTTCAGAACCGAAAGAAAAAGACTTGCAGTCTTTGGATGGATACCTTGCTCAGTCTGAATATGGTGGGGAGGGCCTTGGGCTTTCCTAGAAGCAGTGCTCCTTGCCCTCTTTGGAGAGTGGATGAAGGGTGGGAGGGGAAGGTGGAGAGAATGGTAGGGGGGAGTGAGTGGGTACTGGCATTGCTTTGTAAAATAAAAAAAGGTGGTTTGTTTTCTTTTTTAAAATAGAAAATAATAATAAAAAAGAAGGGTGAGTAGCTGGGGGAAGGGAAGTCTGTGCCTTGAAGGAAGTTTTGGGTGGGGCAGGAGGTGAGTAATTTGGGGTGTTTGCCTTGACTTTGAAATGTGTCACAGATACCTGTGACACCTAGGGAGCCTGGAGGCCAGCATGGGCTTTGATATGCTGATAGGCACCGCAGGTAGCATATGTCCCTTCTGCTAGAGGTGAGCGAAATAGCTCACTTTGGCAGATGGGAATTTGTTTTGCAAGTTCCTGAGCAATTTTGGATTTTGTCTAACTAGCAGAAATCCTGGAGTCCAGGTTAAGTTCATTTCTCGGCATTGGTAGTGCCTTTTGAAGTTTGGGGAACCGGAAAGACAAAAGTCTTTCTTAGGGTTTTTATTGTGGTGCTGCACCTTGACCAGAAGGAAACAGGGAAGGAAAGGGCTTATTTACTGCATCACTGTGGAAAGTGAGAACAGAACTCAAGGCAGGAACTGAAAGAAGGCCAGGGAGGAATGCTGCTCACTGCTTTGCTCTCCATGATATGCTCGGCTTGCTTTCTCTTAACCACTCAGGACCACCTCTGCCTGAAGGCAGAACCACCCAGAATGGGCTGCGCTCTCCCCCATTAACCAAGAGCAAGTTTCCACAGGCTTGCGCACAGCCTGCACTCAGGAAGGTATTGCCTTCGCGGAGTTCCTTCTCTCAGATGACTCCAGCTTGAGTCAAGTGCACAGGAAACTAGCCAGCACAGATCTCAGCATGCAGCTCTGTACGTTATGCCTCTGCGTGCCGTGGAAGCCACTGCGGTGGCCTCTGATACTTCACTTCTGTGCTCTGTGCAGTTGCCAGAGTCCTCTTGAGCACTGCATCATTGCATTGGCTCTGCAGCCAGTGTGTTAGCTGACTCACATGCTGAGATTTTCCATGCTCAGCCCAATACCTTATTCATCAATGACATAAGATTACGTATTTAGCATTGCTGCCTGCTTCAGAGACCACCAGGTATTGTTTAAGATCCAGTCTGTCCATTCTCAGCTTCTTAAGTTCTGGACGTTTTTATGAACGGATCTAATTTTCATTCCCATCTGAAAAGTGGTTGTAGGTCTTCAGATCTCTACTTTGGAGACTGAACTATAAGGCAAGAATGTTGTCTCAGCCAGGTACAGTCTGGGCTGAACGTCCATGGTTGCAGCAGCAGGAGTGTCCAGGTCGGCCTTGCAAAGAATTATTTTTTCCGTCACTCTAAAACCGGTGTGTTTGGAAGCCCTATACCCTCCAGGTCTTCTGAGTCGTGACTCCCGGCTTTGGCTGCTTTCATCAAATCAATGTATCGCTAACATGAACGCTACAGAGTTGTATGTGGCTTTCTCTTTGTTTTAAATAACTGCTTTTGGGATAAAGGAAGGTTTGATAGGGGAGCAGGGAAGCACATATCTTAGTTAAGGGAACCACCTTAGGGTTGGCAAGAGACTTGAACTTAGAGTGGCTCCCAGGAGCCCAAGGCGACGTCCCCAGTTAGTCCCTTGGGAAGCCGAGGATAGGGAACCTGAAATGACCCTATCCTATAGCAATACTGACGAATATTTTTCATATCACCATAGAACCTTCATCTGGTGATGGATAGAGATAGAGACAGAGACCCACATTGGAGCACTGGATTGAGCTCCCAAGGTCCCAATGAGGAGCGGATGGAGGGAGAACACGAGCAAGGATGTCAGGACCACGAGGGGTGCACCCACCCACTGAGACAGTGGGGCTGATCTATTGGGAGCTCACCAAGGCCAGCTGGACTGTGACTGAAAAAGCATGGGATAAAACCGAACTCTCTGATCATGGCGAACAATGAGGGCTGAAGAGAAGCCAAGGACAATGGCACAATGGCACGGGGTTTTGATCCTACTTCATGTTCCGGCTTGGTGGGAGCCTAGCCAGTTTGGACGTTCACCTTCCTAGACATGGACGGATGGCGAGGACCTTGGACTTTCCACAGGGCAGGGAACCCTGACTGCTCTTTGGGGGGGGGGGGGGGGGGGGGGGGGGGGGGGGGGGGGGGGGGGGGGGGGGGGGGGGGGGGGGGGGGGGGGGGGGGAGAAGGGGGGGGGGGGGGGGAGGGAAATGGGAGGCTGGGAGGAGGCAGAAACTTTTTTTTCCTTTTCTTAATAATAATAAAAAAATAACCGCTTTTGAAGGTTGATTCTGTCTCACCTGTGTCCTATCAGCTTGATGATATGTGCAAGGGGAGCTGGGAAATGAGGACCTACTGTGTGTCCTCAGAAAAGAGGTCAGTTGGTAAACTAGCCCTCATCAGCATTTATGGCGGGCATTGTCCCAGCCTGCTTTTGTCATCACCGCTCCCGTCACACAGGATTACCACGGCTTTCAACTTTCTGGCCAAATAAAGTGATTAATTATGAGGAACTGAATGGTCACATGGCCTACGGAACGGAAAGTTAGGCAAATCCACATCACCCACTCATCTACGTGATCAGTCACTGGCCAGCGCCACTCACTCTAATAACTTCACAAGAACACACACCTGTACTAGAATACTACGTGGTTAATGGTTGGGACCCGCACTTCAACACTGAGGCCAGTGTTGACTGTATTCAAAACACTATTTTGAATGTCCCAAGAGAACCCCAAAAGCACAGTCAAATCTTCCCCTCTAACATGCAAGTGTGTTAGGGAAACCTTACTGGCGAATCTGTAGTCCAGCAAACCTATCGTGGTTATATATAGAGAATAAGATTCTCATTCACATAATGAGTCTGCCCCTAATTTAGTTTATGACTCAAGATCTCAGTGTCTCATTTCCCTCAATTGTAATTCATTTCTTCATAAAAGATGAAAATAAAGAATGCTAATATTTATGAATTTTTTCCACTGTTGGACACGTGCATGCACTTAAGAGAACTACCCTATTAAGCAGATATGGTTTGATTTCTATTTAATGCAAGAGGAACTCATTAGCTAACTTGTTCCAGGCCACACAGCTAGTGTGTACTCGAATTTACACCCAGAGCAGTAGGACTCCAGATTCCTGAAGCTACTGCACCGACTTGCTCTGCTAGTATTGGCTTTTCTCACTTTGTCTTGGAAAGGCTTCCTTCGTTAATCAATTAAAGCAGGTTTTGCTAGAAACCACTTGGAAAATGAAGAGGCAGATAGTTCAAGACACGGATACTGTTTAGAGAGCCGGCTGAGCTACAGAGAACATTTAATTTGCAATTCAAATGGCATCTCTGCTGCTACATAAGGGAGAGTCTAATAAACACCCAGTGTGGAGCTGTCCCTGCCTGCCTTAACTCCTTTGGTCTTCAGTGTCAGCTGGGCCAAAATTCAAAACCAAATCATTTTCATTAGAACGCGAAATAGGCTTATACTTCTTTTTTCCTCAGAGAACATATTTTGTGACAGCCGCGGTGCTGAAGTCTCACACTGGACCACACTTAGAAACTTCAGGAGACTTGCACGGAAAAGGAAGAGAGGAAAGCACAGGAAGAAAGACTTTAATTACACAACAACACAGGTTTTCATGACTACGGAAAGTGCTTCTTCCTTTGTGCAACTGATAAGAAACCAACAGTCTCAGTGTTCTCCAGCGCTTATCTGGGCTGTTGAAGCCCAGGTGTGTCTGAATCCTTCCAGCTTGTTGCCTGTCTCTTCTTTCCTCTGTATCTGCACCCATTGGCTAATGCTGCAGGGTTTTGTGAGTTCCCTATGCCAAGGTCTACTTGCGGAAGTATCCGCGTCTTCAACGCACTTCACTTCTTTTCAGATTGACCTGGGATCCCTTTTCCAAGAACCAAGGTGGCATTCACTGCCTCTCTTTATTAAGAGATTAATAATTGAAGCCATCAGGGGAGTATCTGCTGTCCTTCAGAATGCCTGAAAGAAAATGCAGCTTGTACCTATGTGCATAGAATGAATGGAAGTTGTGTCTCTGTGAGGTGAATCTTGATTTTCCCGGAATAAGATTGCCTAGTCCGGATAATCTCTACTTCTGGAAACTACTTAGAAGGCTATAAATTGGAACAGTAAATGCCGTGAGTTCCAGGGAAGCTGCCTGGCTTAGGGCACTGGAGAAACCAGATGCTGTGAGCGAGGTCATGAGCTGATTATTTCTGTACTTTCTGAACAAAATTTATATTTACAATTTCCCTGTTTTTATTAATGAAACAGATTATGCCTACTATTTTTTTCCAGCCACTATTTTCACATACAAAGCTGTGGAATTTGCTGCCCCAATACGGCAGCTGTGCATGGTTATCAGATGGCTTTACAAACACATGATTATAGAGAAAAGCGAAGAAGAAGGCAGGAATGCATAGTAAGGTGGTCACAACTGTGGATAAGGACCAGGGATCTTTTCCAAAGTGTGATGTATGCTACTTGTATTGATACTGCTCTTCCTTGTAAAGAGATATGCCCCTGAAAGTCAAGAGGCGTCTTCAGCATCCTTCATCTGTAAAATGATGCCTGCCTGATTCCAAATTAAGCAGTAAGCCCAGGATTTCTAGTATTTCCCTGAAAGCAATCCTCATCGTAGGGGCACAATGTCTATTTCCACTGCCGTAGAAATTTTCAAGCTCAAAATGCCTTTGGGCTTTCGCCATTGGTCAGATCAGTGGTTCTCAGCCTTCCTAAAGTTGTGACCCGGAAGGGGTTCCTCATGTTTTGATGACTCCCAACAATAAAATTATTTTCTTTGCTACTTCATAACTGTAATGTTACCTTGGTCATAAATCTTAATGTAAATATCTGTGGTTTTTGATGGTCTCAGGAAACCTTGTTAAAGGATCTTTCAACATTAAGGGTCGTGACCCACAGATTGAGAAACCACAGGTTCAGCTACTAATTATCTATTTATTTACCTATTAACTCATCTAATTATCTGCATGTTATATTACATATAGCATCTGCTTAGTGTAATAAATGAAACATTGTGAATTATTTTTCAGAAACCATTCTACAGAAGGTCACTTTGCACTCTCAGATATTAAAAAGCCTGGGTTTGTGGCCCCTCACTCTTCCTCATCTCTGGGAGGCAGAAAACCCTGTTAAAACTTCTCTCCTACATTATAAGTCTCTTCTGATGACTTTGGTCAGTATGTGTCTCATAATTTAGGATTCCATCTGCAAAGACAACTGGATCAATCTTAATGTTGTAGTAATTCCTTCAAGTTCAGCTCAGACTTGAGCCCATGGTTCTTACCCATCACCATCCAGTGCCTATTTTTTCCAAGCATTGAAGTCAGAAGTAGTAACACCAGAAGACTTAAGGTTAGGTCAGACTGAAGACTTGTGCAGCTCTAACCTGGAAAGCTACAGTCTCGTCACTGAGATTAATAGAGGTTATAGAAATTTTTAGAGCACCAAACACATCACAGAGATCTTCACCATCATCTCTACTTTTAGATTAAAAATAAAAACAGAAGCAAAACAGAAGAACTCTGATAAACTTGTCATTCCCCAATCATTTCCAAAGGAGACCTCTCAATGGAAAGTTCACTAAGAAAACACACACACACACACACACACACACACACACACTAACCCTATCGTCTATAGGACATCAATATTTTTTATTTTAGATGTATCTTGGCCAATCTATACAGCTCTTGCCAACTTCCCCAGTATAGAGGGTTTCTGAAGTTGGCATTCCCAGTTAATAGCTGGACTCTCCTGAATGTTACACAGCTTCTACTTTCCTTCCCTTACTTACAAGCTTTTCAGTCTCAGAGCCTATGAACATTCTTGAATTCCCAGTTCTTGAGAAAGCCCTCAGACAGGAGAGTAACAGGCAGCAATCATCCCTATCAAGAATCAGAATTGAAAGCGTGGCACTCTATTTAGAAGAATTGCCAATACCGTTCATTCATGTAGCTGTTTATTACATCAACACACTTTATTCTCATGTATTATTTAACACTAATGATGTGACATTCAGCTCCCAGTCTCCTCGGGTCCAAGAGACATTCCTGGTTATTGCCTGGGCTTTGCTTCCTTGGTAGCTTTCAACCTGGCAGAAATAAATTGGAGAATTCCCACCCTACCTCTAAAACATACTTCTCCATAAACTAATTATAAATAAAAATATTATCAATTTCACCACCATGACTGGAATCAAAGTGCAACAAAATCATAATGATGATGACTGAAAAACACATAATCCCAGCACTCGGGCGGCAGAGGCAGTTTGAGACCAGCTTGGTCTACAAGAGCTAGTTCCAGGACAGGCTCCAAAGCTACAGAGAAACCCTGTCTCAAAAAAACAAAAAAACAAAACAACAACAACAAAAAAACCACCACATTTATTATATCTGATTTGTTCGTGTGTTTGGGAATCAAACTTATGGCCTTGTACGTACAAAGCATGTGTACGTACAAAGCCCCCTCACTGAGCTACATCTCCAACCAACCAAACGAAACAAAAAAATGAAAGCCCCATAAATTGATAGCAAACTGAAATGATTTTTGTTTTCACAAACTAAGACAAGCTAGACAATGCCCTCCTCCATTTACAAATTACAAAACATCAATTTATAGAATCTCTGCTACTCCACACTGAAATTAAGTCCACAGTCATAGTACTTTTCTTTGTAACAATAGATAGATATTCCCATTGTGGATACCATAAAAGTATCTTTCTTTTAAAAAAGTACATTAGCATATATATTATACACAACTGTAAATAATAAAAATAATGGAGTAAAAGAATAAAATGCTTTGAAAATTAGTTGGAGTATTTTAACTGATTTTCAATTTTCTTTGAGCTTCCTGACCGTCAAGATAAATACAATTAGAATTCTGTGAAAATAAATATGCAAAGTTACTGAGAAACAATTTGTGTCTCTAAACTACATCATATACAGTTTGAGAATTGGGGTTCTGACAGCCGCCCACAAGAAGCCTCAGTCCCAGGTGAAAGCACTGACAGCCTCCAGGGAGCTTGGGTAATGCTCCCCTCCTTGACTCTACCACCGGGAGCTGGGTATAGGGGAATAGACGCTAGTGGCTGGCTTTGGAAAGATAAGGATATATCAGAGATCGCAGCTAGAATTTGTGTTTGTCTCTGTCTCTCTCTGTGTGTGTGTGTGTGTGTGTGTGTGTGTGTGGACACATGGATGGGCATTTCCTACACTTTCGTTTGTTCATAATAAAATTTCAAGTAACAAAGATAAAACTCTTATTTGCTCACAAATAACAAGGTAATTAGTACTAACGGCAAACAAATGCCCTACTGTTTAATAGGGAATTTAGCAAAATATTCTATTTTCTCTGTTTGACATATCTGGATGTGGTCTTCTAGGTAGACATAAAGTTGTATACAAATCACTCCCATGCAGAGCTCCCAAAATAACAGTCATAATCTCCCCAGTGAATGAGTATCACACATGCAGACAGACTAGTGGTCTGTGTCTGAACTGGACTCGTTTAAACTGTTCAGAGACAAGAGATCTTTTTGGAATGCCGTTCCAATACCTTCTTCTTTCAATTTTATCAAGAAACATTTTAGACTCAAAGGGTAATTGTATGGGTGAACTCAGCACAATGCCAGGGTACATTTCAGTCAGATCTTTACAATGGAGAACCCTTCAAGGGTGGGGTTGGATGGGTCATTAGCTTAGAGTAGTGGATAGGACATTTCAAACTTACTTTCTCTTTCTGCTCCCCTTGTTTCTCATTTCCTGAGTCTTTTGAGAGAGAACTATGGTCAGTGACACGCGAGGATGGGGGACATGTCTAGCACATTCCACTCACGTGCTCCGATGCTCTTTGCTGACCTCTTACTGTGAGGATTACAGGTGTCCTGGCAGGCAGCTTCTAAAAGTGCACGGTCTCACCTTTGCCACATACTCCATAAGCATCCCTGCTCGAGGGTGAGGGTTTCACACCTCCAGCAGGGAGTTATTTTTGCATGTTCCCTTCAACAACACTCAGAGAAGTGAGACAGACTAATTTATCACTGTCTGTCTAAATCCTAGGTCAAGGCTGTGTTAAGAGTTAAGACATCAGAGATCTAGCATTTTCTTTAAGAATATGATAATATGATTTCAACACAAGACTTTATCTAGGAAGTAAGTAGCATCAGCAGCAGCTTTCTGCAGGCTCAGATTTCCTACTAAGGTGTTCAATCAGAAGACAGGCACGTTCATGATTTATGTTCAGCAGATGCTGCAGTGGATAATATCATCTCCTTGTGACCAAGACCCTCTGTCACATCAATATCCAGAAAATGGGAGCGTCACCCACAGAGAGAGCCTCCATTGGTGACTTTCAGCCCTGGGTTATTGATATTGGGTTTCACTCTAGGAATCATAAAGGAAAGTGCTGTCCCATATCCCCATGATCAGCATTGTTAAGTAGTCTTGCATCTTTGACTTAGTCTTTGAGAAAAGAGCTTGCTTTAAAGGTAATCTGTTAACTGTTGGGTAGCATACAGTGGGAGCTGGCCTTGGCCAAGTGCTTCCCTTTAAAAGATGGAGACACTAGCTGGATGGTGTTGGTGCACACTTTTAATCCCAGCACTAGGAAGGCAGAGGCAGGTGGATATCTGTGAGGTCAAGGCTAGCCTGGTCTACAGAGTGTGTTTCAGGATAGGCACCAAAGCTACACAGAGAAAATCCCTTCTAATCTGAAACTACATACTGGCTCAATTGCTCAGTTCTTTATATTTAAGAAAGAATCAACATTGTATATGTACTCCCACAAGTTCCTCCACTCTGTTCTTCAGACATAATGGCTGGCATTAAAAAGGTCATCATCTTGTAAACAGTGTTATTAAATTTATTTATTGAGCAACTTATTCACCAGGTAATTTATTTTTGTGGTTCAGCTTCTGGATCAGCCTTGGAATGCACATCACAGAGAGGGGGAAGTAGAAAGGGTATGCTATATGAGGGGAGCACCAGACAAGGAGGAGATGGGGGTATGAGGAGCAGACTCTAAGCAGGGTGGGGACTAGAAGAAGGATGGTGGGCAGTGACAGTGTGGAGCCAAACCCATGAGAAGGACTTCAGGCGTTGCTCCAGAGATGGTTGAGATCCATCCCAAAGTACAAGTAAATGCCAAGAGTTTTCTTTTTTTATGATTGGTATAGCACTCTGATGGGGTGTAATTCTGTAATATGTTGGCTAGAAGTCCAGCAAAATGTATCTGAAAAGCACTTCAAGGACGGCTAGTCCTAACAGAGATGGACCTTAAGTATAAGGTGCATGCAGATTGTAACAACCTGAGTACAAAGTAATACAAAGCTTATTATTACAAGTCTATACATTGAAAAGGTAATACTTCTCTTATGGCTTAAAATTTGCTTATTACTAAGGCACTTGGCACTTTTTTTTTTTTACTATTTTCACATACTAGAGAAAATTCAAATCTAATGTATTTCACATTATCTCTCCCCCCAAATATTTTCTAAATGTTGGTTCTAGGTAGAGTCACCAGGAGTTTCGGCAGAGCAAAAGGTCAGGAAATGAAAAAGAAATGAGATGTTTATATAAGTGAATTCAAAGCAGTGCATTTTTGTCTATATGTGCATGTAAACATATATGTAAATACACAAATATAAAGACATATAAATGAGAGGCTCCACAAATCCTCAAGCAGCATGAAGGTAAGAAATTCTGTCTAAGCTTGGAGACAACTTTTTCTAAGCCTTGGCCACGAGGATTGAGTGAGAGGCATACTAGACTTGTTTTTTCTAATTCTCCTTGATCATGCGTCTCCTCCATTAAAGCAATCGGGCCCCATCAGCCAGGCCTGCTTTCCCGGAGCCCACTGCTCCAGCAAGAAGGATATGGTGGCCTCTGAGCAGAGGATAACTCACAAGGTGGCTGAAGAATTGCAAAGCAGAAAGGCCAAGACTTGGTCATAAATCCATTGGCAAAGGACTTGCTTATTCTTGGCTATTGAAGACAGTGAAGAAAGACCTAATAAAACTGCCAACTGTTGAATCATTAAAAAATAATTTTGGGTGACAGATCATGCTATGATCTTTGGGATATTATTCAAAAGGAGATAAAAAGTAAAAAGGCATTGCTGTAACAGAATTTGTCTACTTGTGCTCACCTATGTGTGTGAAAACGTCTTCTCAATGCTTGTAATTAGCAAAAGTATTGGATAATAAGAAGACTGACATTGAATCTGCTCTATTCTGTATTCTGTCATTCTGTTTGGGAGTTAGTCAGCCACGGACACATGCACCGCCTGAAAGAATTATCTGACTGATACTCATTTTCAAAAAACTCTTGTTTCCATTTCTAATAATTATTTCACTTAAAATATGTGCACATGGTTTGATTAATATGTAAATAATAATTATAATTATAACTCAATCAAGAAGAAAAAATTAACAGTGATTTATGTTCCAGGAAATGGGGAAAAATCTAATTTACATATGTAAGGGTTTTTTTTTGAGAACTTTGATAGGTTGATCAATAAAAGACTTTCAGGCATAGCAAATGAATTACACTGAGATGAAGGAATGTGGATGAAGTGGACTGAAATACAAATTAAAGGAGAAAAAAACAGCAAATATGTCTTCTTATTGTTAAGGAAGAGCTTGTTGTGTTTGTAAATGGATGATGGTGAGAGGTCAAATGGCCCCAGAGCTTAGATTCCCATTTAATATATCCGGAAGAGTGATGCAGTGGTTTTACATTTAAATGTCATTTTTATAATATGCTGTAAATTATAGTTCCTGCAACTCTTTATGTTTATGATGGAAAATTGTAGATGTCAGTAAAAAAAAGTATACTAGCGGATACATAGCGATATGCTTGTAATTCTCCCATAGGCCATATTGATCAAATGACTCAGAGAACACGCACTGGGAGGGTAGGTTTGAAGTTGCTTAGTGACCTCTTCAGGACGGCTGCTGAGGAAGCAGGATCTGCTGACTTGGAGTAGTGTACACTCCCAAAAGATCATTCCGGGCTAACCGCACCAAATTAGTGTTTGTTCTGGCCTCATTCTTCACTGTGAAGAGTTGTACACCAGGCATTAAATGCCTCTGTGTTGGTGCTCCATTTTCTCATGAAGCCACTCTAAACACACACACACACACGCGCACACACACGCACACACGCATGCATGCACTTGCACACACACACGCAGTCCTCAGACTAGGAGAGAATTTCTACTCTTGATGCAGCAAGTTCTTGATACAGCACCCTTTAACTGAGGCCCGGGGACCATGTTTGCTACCAGCATGGTTTGCCAGGGGGGTCTTTTAAGAATCTGCACGGTATATGTCACTGCACACTAGAACTGTAACACAACACTATACAGACAGCCTCTTTCTTCTGTGCCCATAACAGGAATTATGCTTCTGAAAGGGACTCGGAGTTCAGACCATCATTTTCTTTGCACCCCAGGGAGCACACCTGCTCCACCCATCAATATTTGATGGCTATTGAGAGGAGGGCAGAACTGACATGCTGTCAAAACTCATCAAGGGAAGAGCAAGAAGCAAGTTTGAACTTGTGCTCCAATTGCCCATGGGGAGTCTGAGTAATTGGGAGAGGGCTCCCTTTTCCTCCTGCAGGATTTGATGTAAACAGGCTGCAGGGGGTGAGACAGAGGAGGGGGAGCCAAGGAGAAGGAGACTCTGCGTACTATAAAAGCTAGCATGGGAAAACATGTCTAAAATGATTCGACTAGCTTGGGCGGTTTTTGCGGCCAGGTCCGGAGGCGACAGCTCATTTTATACATTGTAAGAAATACTGATTTAAAGTGTCCTCCTCTGGGCTTTGTTCTCTGGTGTCTCTAGCTACTCTGGGCTAACTCAGGGGCCTTCCTCATACTGCAGTTGCTCATTGACTCCCGGTCCTTTCTCCTACTGCACATGGCAATAAACTCCTGACACATGTCCAGTCTGAGTGCAAAGGAGACAAGGGTATAGGAAAAGTATTCTGTGAGGTTGGCAGTAGATGCTGCATGAGAACACGGAGCTGCTAAGGCTCGCTGTGCCTGTTCTCTGGGACCTTCTTGTCAGCAGTGTCTGAACTCACAACCTAGTGCTTGGCTGTTAATATGCTTTGGGTTTTTTTTGGTTATTTCTTGTCATAAATGCATTTTTTATATAAAATTTACAATAGTTTACAGTTGGGTTTATGGTGATGATAACTCCCAAACACAACATCCTGAGTAAGAAAGTTAGTGGCAATGAAAGTTTATGTTGGATGCTTCCAGGTGCTGTAGAGTCCTGTGTGGGAAGGCGGGACAGAAGACAACACTGGCCAACATTTATATTGCAGAAACTTTGTACCAGACAAACCTTGTGCCAACTTCAGAACAGCAATAGAGGAGGTGGATTATCTAGCTTGAATGGGGGAAAGACCAGAAAATAGAGAGACCTAGTAAATGACACATCTAGGTATGTCTACAAATATCATAGAGACTATGCATGGTATCACTGAGAAGCCCAGAAGTCAAGGAATCAGATGTATTCAAAAATGAAATACCCTTAAAGAGTATTGATCTCATGGGCAAGAGGCAAATGAGACTCATACCTCCTCCCTGGGAAGTGCCTTGTTCTGTCTGTGATAGATGTATGTTCAGTAGTTTTGGGCCACTGGGTCTCAGCTTCTTGGGCATCTGAACTAAGCTAAGTAACTAGAATCCCCCCTCCTTCAATCATAGTGTCAAAAGGCAATATTGTGAACAAAAGAACCATGTAGTCAGAAAAATTCACAAGCAGTCGATGTTTTCAGTCACTGCAATCAAAGACAATGAAGCAGAGAGTATGGATGAAGGAGAGACAGCAGCATTCATGACAGACGGGAATCAGGTCGCAGATATAAACCCATATGGGGTGGGTGGATGTTGAATTAGGAGCGGCAGGGCTGCGTCCCCAGCACCCGGCCGCCCGCATGGCTAGTTTATACCCAGAAATAATTACACGGAAACTGTATTCTTTCAAACACTGCCTGGCCTGGCTAGGTCCAGTTTCTTATTGGCTAGCTCTTACATATTGTTCTAACCCATTTCTAATATTCTGTGTAGCCCACGAGCTGGCTTACCAGGGAGGATCTTAACCTGCGTCTGTCTGGAGCGGGAGAACCATGGCGACTCCTCACACAGCTTCTTTTTCCCAGCATTCTCCTCTGTCTACTCCGCCTACCTAATTTTCTATCCAATAAAATGGGCCAAGGCAGTTTCTTTATTAATAAGAAATCACTCCCACATCATTTCCCCTTTTTCTGTTTAAACAAAAAAGAAAGGCTTTAACTTTAACATAGTAAAATTACATATAACAAAACAGTTATCAAGTAAGAATTACAGTTACAATATTTATATCTATTTTATCTCTTATCATAACTAAGGAAAACTATAACTAACCATTCTTCAACTCCATCAAAGACTCCAGAAGGATATAATATTACCTATCAAACAAGAAATAAGAAAACTCTAGAAATGACAGAGACATCTCGCTGCCTGGACAGTCACCCAAAGTTCCTCTGTACCGTTGGGGCATCCATCTTCGGCCTACAGGCCCATAGTATCCAGCAGACATTCTCATCAAGCAAGAAATTCCAAAGACAGTTCAGTCACTTTTTGCTGTGTCCTGCAGAATGTCTCACAGACTCTTTCATGAAGCAGGAACCCCAAAAGGTCATCTCACCTTTAGGCAAGTTCAGCAGTCCTCTCTCTGCGGGTTCTCTGTGTCCAGTTTATGCAACAGTCCAGGCAAGAGCAGTTTCTTGCCCAAATGGCTATCAAACTCCATAAGGATTCTCTTCGATGCCCATCTTCCTCTTGAAATAGATTGGTGCTGCCAGGAGCAAATGTGTCTCATTGTCATGAAAAACCCTAAGTTATTAAAATATCTTAAATGCCATATTCTGCAGCCTTTGAAAGATATGAAGAATGCCTATCTAACTAAAATATCTCTCTATATATCTAGAAAATCTAACTAACATGACTACAAGCTTAAGTATTAGCGATGATTATCCATTAACAACCTATATTTCCTAATTATACATTACATTTTTAAATGAACTACACAATCACAATACCTTAATCAAGATCAAAAATACATATACATATAACAAAATTGACCTTAAAATCCATACCAATGCAAATTATTCATATCTATATCATATCCCCCTTTAAATGTAAAAGAACATTTATAAACAATATTTGGGAACATGGGCGTAGTTTTTTCTCTCCAAACTGCTTCCTGCTGAATAGGGGCGTCGTTAATTAGGTTGTTCATGATATAACCTGTATGCTAGTTTCATCTCAGTTGGCAATTGAGCGAAGCAATTTTTTGAGGGTGTTCACAGCAACCTTTCAGGAGGGCGTGGTCTATCATACCAAATCGGAATAGATGCAATCCACAGGGTCTCATCCTCTGCAAAAACAAAAGAAGACCCTCTCCAAAGCATCATATCCTTAGACCCAAATTCTGAAATCATAATACCCTCATGAAATCCATTTTGGTTTAGCTTGGCAGCCCATATAATGAAATGTCTCTCTGTACTTAGCTCCTTCACAGTCAAAAATTTTAAAGAAAACACAATGTACATAATCCAGACTCTCTGTGAATTTTCCATTTTTACGTGGCTTATTTTTCTTTATTTCTCTTAATCTATAACTATCTGTACTTCTGTACTCTGTCTCTTTAAAGACTTTACCCTTTTTCTTTTTAAGACATTAACTTTATTCTTTATATTCTTTTTCTTCTCTCTCCCAAGCCTACGTACATTCATCCAACAGTGTCTGAATCTGTTTTATTGTGAATCTGTAATTTTTTTACTATCCAGGAGCACTTTGTTTTGCGCCTTTAAATCACTAAGCGCTTAAGAATCTAAGCTGTGACATTCCTAGGTCAAAAACAGGTACTGTATGCTGGCCCCGCCCAGTCCAACATGGCGGAGCCGCTCGTGCCTCTGATCCTTGCACATTGCACCATTAGCATGGCGGAGCTGCTTGTGCCTCTGAGCTGCAGCACACAATGTCCCCCTTTTAGGCACACAGCAGTCTAGTTGCCATCAAACAAATCGTAGCACTTTAATCCAAATGCTCCATTCATAAGCTCTGTCTCCCGCCGGAGCCAGACAGAGATCACAATGGCGGCACAGCCCAGAAAGCCGGCATTTTAAAACAGCCAGTTTTTTCCTGCTGCCGAGTCAGGACAATTTCTTTGCAGCACGCAACCCAGAAACAGCAAAAAGCTGTCTTAAATTCTCTCTCTCTCCTTTTTAAGCCCTCTCAGGTTTTTAAGTGGATTTAGCCCATCACGTCTGGGCGCCATCTGTTGAAATAGGAGCGGCGGGGCTGCGTCCCCGGCACCCGGCCGCCCGCATGGCTAGCTTATACCCAGAAATAATTACACGGAAACTGTATTCTTTCAAACACTGCCTGGCCCGGCTAGGTCCAGTTTCTTATTGGCTAGCTCTTACATATTGTTCTAACCCATTTCTAATATTCTGTGTAGCCCACGAGCTGGCTTACCAGAGAGGATCTTAACCTGCGTCTGTCTGGAGTGGGAGCATCATGGCGACTCTTCCACCAAGCCTCCTTCTCCCAGAATTCTCCTCTTTTCTCCACCCACCTAAGGGTGGGCCTTATCAAGGGGCCTAGGCAGTTTCTTTATTAATAAGAAATCACTCCCACATCAGGTGGAGGCAGAAGAGAAGAAGGAGAGACTGAAGGAACCAAGTGAGTAAGAGGACGAGGGAGGGATATAGGAAGTCAGGGAAGAAGGGAGGAAGGGAGGGAGAGAGGGAGGGCGAAGAGACTGAGAGGAAGCTTTATAATAGAAGGTCTACTCATCCTGTTGGCTGTTGAAGCCTACATGTGGGATCTCCTGATAAAAGCCAGACAATCCTAATCCGTGTCTTATAATAAATACGTCTTCACAGTCAGACGGATGTCAGTCCAGGCATACAAGTCTGAGCTTTCTCTGCTACTAACTGTGCTCAGCATAAAGAAACATTCGGCTGAGAAAGATGCTGTGGGTGTGTTTTATTCTGAGTTCTTCAGCCTGTGTTCAGAAACACCTGAGTCCAGCAACTTGTGGAGGACCACTGCGGTCCAAGAGCCTAACTGATTGGGATTCATTGGGTTACTGAGGGAAAATATTGGTGCGTATTTTCACTTGATTGATTTTGCAGTTATGCATTTAAACACCATGTCTACAGATTAAAACTGATTGCTTCTGATCACTCCAAGACCTTATATACAAAGAACCTTTATCAATTTCTAAGTATTCCCAATAATTTCTGGGTAAATATCTGACTCCCAGGGCATAGCTCCAGAGTAATCTGCCCACTATATTGTGTCTCTCTATATTTTTCTCTAATTGTTATCACACATTCACACACACACACACACACACACACACACACACACACACACAACCACACCACACCACAGCAACTCCCCCCACATATATATGATCTTCGGGCTGACCACTTGAGAATGGATAACTAATTAGAGGCCTATTGCTTGGAGAAGGCCATTGCTCCCACTCTCTGCATACCCCAACTTCTCGTGGCTCCATGGCTAAGATTGTTACTCTGTGTATTTTAATGTATCCTAAGACAAAGCCTATCGTGGAAAAGAAGCCCTGAAGAGCCCAGGCTAGTCAAAACAGGGTTTTTATTACACGACAGCTCTGAGCATCCCAGCAGCGGAGTTTGCTCTGAACCCTGGATGCCAAACGACTGTCCTTGTTGCATCTTTTCAGCAAGTCAGGGAAAACCTGCTCAAATACCATTTTTTTTCTCAGCCGGGGTTTTTGCCTGGCTTTTCCTCCTTTGCTGTTCATTCTGTGCTAGAATTCAATTGCTTTCACTTGTCTATTTCCAGTGCCCCTCAAGCCCTGCTATTCTGCCCCTCCTAACCCACATATCTACACTCAGATAGTGCTGTTCTCACCATGTGTGCTCAACAGTGGCTGGGTCCAAATAGGCAGAATGCCACTGAGGCGTACGTAAATGTACTAGTCAGACTTAGACCCTTGGCAATATCACTGGGTCACTTTCCTTACGCCATCAACATCTTCTATCAACCCAGCTAATCCCAACCAGTGTCTAGTGGAGGCCTCTAAAAGGATTAGCAATACCTGAGGGTCTCATATTCCATATACCTACATTTACCCCTCACTTAAGTTGTATGATCTGTGTGGCTATTTCATGCTATATTTCTGAGCCTAGAAATAAAGCAGTTCTTTTACTGAAAGGATATACCATTTGCGTGAGCTTTCTTCCATATGCTGACTTACGAGAAACCCTTAAAATATCAGCTGTCTCCAGCGTGAGGGTAATTTTAGTCTAACATTTTGTATTGATTTATTTCCTTGATCCTATAAACAAATGCAGGCATCTTTTAGTTGATCTCATGCTACTTCTAAGAAAATAAAGCTTAATTCACAAAGACATCCACTGTGTCAAGGGAGCTAACCTCACCTTCCCTTTAATCCTATTTGGACGGAAACTGTGATTCTTGGATGACCTATGTCCAGATACTCATAATAGAAGACTCAAGAAAAACATTCTTTCTCATTTCCCATGTACAAATCCCCCTATCATGGTTTATTTCAATGTACCGGTACTGCTGGACTTAGATTTATAGAGAATCCAAAACAATGTAATACACCATAATAGATGCAATGATAAAATGGATGTAAATATCCTCCAAATTCAGGCGGTAGTCACATGTAAAACACAACTGACAGATGTTTTTATTGTATGGAAAGGGAAGAAAATTATATTTTTGTGCACTCCTGGAGATATGATTGTGTAGTTAGCTTTCCCTGTTGCTGTGGCTTGTGTTGAGACAGAACATCATGATGCTAAGAGCAAGAGGCACAGCCCAGTCACTTCTCTGACAGTCACCAGGAAGCTCAGGGCACATAAGGGACAAGGGACAGAATATAGTTTTCCAGGTCATCTCATCCATGTCCTTGCTATAACTAGATTCAAATTCCTGTTCTCCAACACTTCTTTAAACCACACCATCATCTGGGAAAGAGACGTATCATTCATGAATCTGTGGGGACCATTTCCTATTTAAACTGTTTAAAGGAACAAGTTTTGAGTTATTATTACTTCCTGTTTTAAAAATGATCTACTTTTATGATATGTCACATCACGCAATTATCAGTTATGGCTGTTCTAGGACTGACAAGCCAGTAGCACCTGCTCTCATTCTCCATCTTGCCAGGCTCGGTAATGAGCTCCATGTTGGAAACGTGATAATAAGTTCTGTAATTCTGCTCTGCCTGAAGATTCCCGTAACAGGGTTTCATCTACGTACATGGACTTCTTTCTTTTTTGTCACCTTAAAAAAAAGTGATATTTTTAAAAGTTTTGGACCTTGTTCTTGTTCTTACACAATTTTAATATTAATAGGCTGTTTCTCTTTCAGTTTTGACTTACTGAACCACCATCTAGGAAGGCAGCTAAACCAGCCTACTGTAAGTCACTGCTGATCCCTCCTAATTATTCTGTAGTCCACAGTCATGTCTGTTTATTTTCTGAATTCATCCTTAACTTCTTTTTTATGGATACATACTATGACTACACACTACATGCTCCATGCTCCATACTACACACTAGTTTCCTCTCCACAGCTGTGAATGCCATTCTACTGGTCTGTATGTTATTAAAAATAAAGTTTCCAGTAGGGTCTTGACTTCACATTTGCTGTCTGTCTTCCCATCTGCTCCCTTGGTTACTGTTTGAAGATCATATATAATTTGTCCCTTGATGAAGCCCTTATTATCCCAGGCATAATTACAACTCCAATCTCTCCCATATTTAGCCTTTGCTCACCGTTCACCACTCCCAGCTATATATCTACTTAACACTTCACTAAAATCAAATTGCGGATTTACTGCTGGCGCTATAACAGGAACATGCCCTTCTTTATGATTCAATTTATCTCCTGACTTTCTATTGGCATGCTTTTTCTGTAGCAACCTTCTCATAACTTTATACAAACCCTGCATCTTTGAAAATACCTCATACTTCCTTTAAGTAGGGTTTTTATTTCTGTGCAAGAGTCTTACACGGGTACCCTTTAACTCATGGTCTTCCTGCTTCAGCCCCCTAAGCACTGGCATGACAGACATACACCCTCGTGCCCTGTTTAGGAAGAGACGACTAATTCCTTATAATAGCGTAGGGTCTTGGCATGAAATGGGCCACACACATCTGCCCTGAGGATCAAGCCTAACTAACCGCTCCAGCTTCTGTTCTATTACCAGTCTATTTCAGTCAAGGTCACAGTCTGCACATTTCTCTCCACCACTTGCAAAGCACATATGGGAGAGGCAGGTTCATTCTGCTAGGCAGTGAGGAGCTTTGCTTTGAGGAATCCCCAGTGTCCTTAATGTTCCTGTGGGTCTGCAATGCAGTCTAAGATACTTCTTACGCTAGTCTTTTTTTCTTGCTGCGTTCTCTCTATACACGAGTCCTATATCTTGATCTGAACATTCTGCCTTCTCCTACCTTCTTTGACAATAAATTTCTCTCATGTCATCTTAATGCTTTGTTTCTGTGCCTAATACAGTGCCCAACATTTTACCAACATATATTGCAGCATACCATGATTATAATGTATGTGTGTGTTCTGTGTATGTTTATATATCTGATGTGTGTGTGAGAGAGAGAGGGGGGGAGTGGGAGGGAGGGAGGGAGGGAGGGAGGGAGGGAGAGAGGGAGAGACAGAGGGAGAGGGAGAGAGAGAGAGAGAGACAGACAGACAGACAGACAGGGGGAGGAGAAGGAGAAGAAATGAGGCTATGAATTCAGGAAGACAGGGAGTTTGCTATTCATCTTTTTATCTTAGCATTTGGTGACATCCTGGTTGATAAGTAAATGTGAATGAATAAATAAATCTGATGAAAATTTCCACTCTGAAAAGTAGGTGCAGCGTAATTCTTGGAATAATTTACTGTGCTAAAGTTCCTCAGAGCATGAAAATATGTGATATGTCAGAAGTATGGCAATGTCATAAAAGGTATTAAAGCACTATATCACCATTTCAACTTAATTGCAGTGTATAAAATAACTTTAACTCTGAATGTGGAATCAGCCAATATAAAAAGAGTGACTTAAGATATTTTTCACAAGGCTGTGTTTTATAGTAACTAACTTATTTCTTCTAAAATTGATCTTGAATAAACGCTAGTTAGAATTATCCCTAGGAACTTTGGAGAAGGATAAATGGAAATGGAAAATATTCTCACTGAGAGACTCCATAAATATACAACAATTTAGAAGGCAGCATAAAGCCCAGGGAGACATCACTCTGCCATTCCAGGTGTGCCTATTTCACTTCACCCCTTACCAACCTGTAAGCATGGAGTGTGTGTGTCCCAAGAGCTGTCAGAAACTTGGACAGAGGAAGCATGCAACTCGATGCAGTTTGTGAAATATAACAGCATTAAAAAAAAACCATATATCTTTTGGTGATTCCACTTAAACCTTCTCCTATGTTTTATTTAAACATTTTAAGTGTCCACACAAAATGATAGGATCCGTTCCATTACTGTCATGTATATACAAACACATCATTGTAAGCTCATATTTACCAGCCATCTTTCTAGGTTTTCAGTCTTTAAGGGGTGATATTTATAAAACCTCGGAAACGGAAAGTCAAGGGAATAAACTGCTTCTATTTGACCATGATCAGATATTTTTAAAAATAAAATGGTGAAAAATGCTTCGCTTATTGGTATTACTTGGTAGATTCTATCTTAAATTGTTGCTATTGTCTCATGTCCAGTAATTGAGAGTCTCTGAAGTTTATATTTCTAATGCATGGTACATAGCATGGTGACTCTTTAAAAATTAATGGTAGATTTTGCATTTTAATGTATTGAGTAAAGCCTGGTGGTGGCTGCACACACCTTCAATCCCAGCACTTGGGAGGCAGAGGCAGGTGGATCTCTGTGAGTGCGAGGCCAGCCTGATCTACAGGACAGACTCCAAAGATACAAAGACACACACTCTCTCTCTCTCTCTCTCTCTCTCTCTCTCTCTCTCTCTCTCTCTCTCTGTGTGTGTGTGTGTGTGTGTGTGTACTGAGTGCAGGCATATTGTTTACTTTTTGTACTCATATGAACATATGTGCACCTTTAGGGTGTTCCAGATACCCTGCTACTTATGGAGGCAGGGAGGTTGAAGGAAGATCCTAGGTATTAAGAAACCTTCAGTGTCATGATGGAGGAAACAGATACTCGATAGAACTACTATGTGGTTTGGGAATAGTCTCTGGGAATAACCCACTCCTTTAGGGCAAACAATGTGAGCCCCCTGTTGGTGCTGAACTTTCTTCACCATTTCCTTTCTCTCTTTAAATAGGACTGATCTCCATAAAGCTTTCTGCTTTTATTTAGTTAGGGCCATGTTTTAGAGGACATGCCAGGAGGACTGCTAGGAGCTTTACAAACAGACTAAGCTACACAACTGTCACACATATGCAGAGGACCATATGCAGAGGGTGGGGTCCATGCAGGCTCCCTAACTGTTGGTCCAGAGAACATTCACTCCCACAGGCTTAGGTCAGCTGTCTCTATGGGTTCCCCTATCATGATCTTAAGCTTCCCTGACTCATACAATCCTTCCTCCCTTTCTTCAGCAGGACACCCAGAGCTTGGCCCCATGCTTGGCTGTTAAATTTCTGCACCTGCTTCCTCCAGTTACTGAATAAAGCCTCTGTGGTGAAAATTAGGGTAGTGACCAATCTGATTACAGTAGATGGCCAGTTCAAGGGCCCTTTCCACTATTGCTAGGGGTTGAGGATTGACAATTGAGATGGACAATTAATAAATGGGACCTCCTGACACTGAAAAGCTTTGGTAATGCTAAGCTCTTAGGTGGAAGCCCTGCTGGTTCCATATTTATCAAAAAGTTTGGGATATTTGGGATCTCCATCTTTAGGAGACTCCCAGGAATCCACAAGCAGATTCTTTTTTTATTCCAACCACTTTTCATTCACAGGTCTCATCAGGTTCCTTTCCCAGAAACACTTGTGATATTTTTGGGCGATGTTATTGGCTCATCACTTTCTAAAGACTAAATTAAAATAATAACAAACAAATCTGTTTTGTTGAGAATTTCAAGACAGAATAAGATTTAGGCTGTAGCATGGTTACTGATCCCTGTTCTTATCCAGACTTACATCAAGAGAGATAATGCAGATTAGAATGACATAAAGAATGTGAAATTCATTCCGGACACGAGCGAGAGTGGGTTTAATATACAAACAAGGCAACTGAAATTGTTAAAAGACTTTGATAACAATGAAGAGAACACTAATCCTATTCACTGAGACAATAGAAAAATGTTCCGTGCAGTTAAGACTTCACCTACCAAAGGCTCTAAGTTGTGAAAATTAAAATTCATTTGAATGGACAGAGTGTAAAATAAAATATCTCCACAGGAGTTCCCTGCTTAACATAGTGGTATATCGAATAGTCTCTTTGGAGTCAGCCTTGAAGACACTTGGAGCCCTCTCTGAGTATGGTTCAAGGGAGGCAAGCTACACATTGACCTGACAGGAAAACTTGGCATTCTTATCCATGTGGTATTAATTCAATAATTAGGATGCAAGAATGAAGGCATCTTAGAGGCTTCCACCAAGGTTTGAGAAAACTGTTGGAGGTGCTTAGCGTTGACAGGGTTGAACTCCCTTATAGCGAGCACCCTGCAAGCTACTGTGTGAGGCTGGGAGGGTGAAGCCTCGATTATGATGGATACTGGAAATGTTCAGATGTCATGGGATATGTTGCAAGACATGCTGCAAGCGTGGAGTTGAATTAGCCAGAGAAAGAGTCCAGAGCCAAAGCCATGCAAAGCACTGCTGAAGTACTTTGGAGTCCGTCTGATTCTTTCACAAGCCCCAGCTGCCAGGCAGGGAACTGCAGGGTTTTTGTTTCTCCCTACTGGTTCTGCTTTCGTCTTGGCGCCACCTTTCCTTACTGTCTTCCCAGTCGTCTCTTTTGGAGTGGGCGTTCTTAATTTGTGGCGGTGCACACTAGAAACAGATTCATTTTCATTTCACATGGATTCAGAGTTAGACTGTTTCGAGTCTCAAAAGAAATGTGGGGCTTTTGCACAGCCCTGAGATTGTGAAAATTACAGTACTACCTCAAGATGAACTAAAATGAATTTTACATTATGCACAGTTGGGAGCTTAGGAACCATGGTAGAGTGGTCTGTTTGGAACTGACGTATTTGTCAGGTTGAGAAGGAGTGGAGTTTTAATGGTTAACATATGTTGACCAATAGAATGTACTCACTGAGAGTTCATCCCTCTTGGTATGTCCAAGGGTTTCCTGCAAAAATTTCACCAAGAAGGGAAGAAACACTCTGCTTGTAGGTGGAACTACGCCATACACTGGACTCCCAGACTGGATATAAAGAAGGAATGAATTTGAGTGTTGGTACTCCCCTGTCTTCGTTTCCTGACAAAGGATGCACTCTGACTAGCCAACTCTTGCTTCTGCGACCATGCCTTCTCCCGCTACCACTCCCCATTTCCTACAGCGTTCAACTGGAGCACTTCAAGTATAAACTAAAACAAACTCATACTCCTTTACGTTGCTTCTCAGCAGAGCTTTGTTCACAGAAAAGAGAAAAAATTAAAACTAAAACAATTGAAAATTCCCAATAGGAGCATTAAGGAAAAAATTAAAAATACTTATATTATTAATGCTAGCATACATTTTATTTAACAACTATATCTAAAATAGTATCATTTCAAAGTGAAATCATTGTAAAAGCTATTAGTGATAAATATTAAATTCTTCTTTTATATCGATCTAATGACATCGAGGGTACAATTTACATGTACATCGTATCTCAGTTTGGGCTACAAACATCACTGTGGTTCTGTGAGTCATCCTATTGTAAAACAAACCCAAATTACAAGATCGTTAAGGACAAGAATTGTTCCTTCTTACATGATCTTCTTCCATATAATAGCACCATGCCAGCAATATTGTCCCTGTGATGATTAAGGTACTGAATTCAGAGTAGAGAAACGACCCTCCCTCTTTTTTTTTTGTTTCTGTTTTAAAATTGTTTTACCAGTAGGAAACTCCTTAACCTTCCTAATCCATCTAGGTTTAATCTTTTTAGTCTTTCTTTCGTGGGAAATTCATAATCAATAACCATAGATTCCATTGTGATAATTAATGACAAAGATTTCACAAAGTAGTTAGCTCATGGGAAGAATCAATTTTTGTAGTGTGTTATAATTATTGACTATTCAATTAAAATAATTCAACAAAATGGTTTGAAATATTGCATTATTTCTTCAAGGTAGATTTTTTCTTAAACATTTGCATTATATTATTAAATTCATTAAAAATCAAGAGAGTTATAGAAACCTGTGTAAATTATGAACACAGCCATCTGTCTCTCAGTGATCAAGAATCTATGGCAAAATTAATTATTGAAATAGTTTAACTGTATTTCTCATTAGTATGCATGTGGGGTGAGACGTTCACAATGTACATAGGTGGGCGTTCATGCCAGGGTCCACATCTGGAGGCCAAAGGACAGTTTCAAGGAGCTGGTTCTCTCCTTCCCATCTTTACATGGATTCTGGGGATTTCCAGCCTTGGCCGAATCAATTATCAACAAGCTAAGAGTATGTCTCAAGTTTTGTATGGTTTTTAATACAGCTCTTGGGAACATCCAAAATTCACTTATGGTTACTCAAGAGAGATTTGTATAAAAGTCATTTATATTACAAAAAATCAAAACAGATATAAGGAGAGGTTGTGCCACTTCTGAATGTCTGAACTGACCCATACTGGGTACCAGACAGAAGGTCAGAGTCAGGTGTGATTTTTCTGCCTATGGTCGCTTTCATCTAAGTTTCTTTTCCTGATGCACCTTTGTAGTGCTGATACAGGGTCAGTACCAGCCAGGATTCCCTCAGGGACAGTTAGATTTTGTATAGGTCCTGCATCTGTTGTGTGTGAAGCGTCTGCGGGCTGATCCGTTGTCAGGAACTTCAGTCCTGTTGTCCTTGTAAGGAAGGCAAAGTTCCATTCCTTTCAGAGGAAAGGTATTAGGGTAGAGAGAAAACTCACGTTTTCCATTTCACCCCTATGATAAGCAAAACTGAAATGTGATTCCAAATTTTCTGATTGGAATATATAACATGTTCTTCCATAGTGGATAAGTGCTTCGTTTCTAAAACCAGATAAACTCGAAAATGTACAGCCTCTATTTCAAAGGACTGAACTGAAGACTAATGTACATGGCACACCCATGTTCCACTTTCTGCTCTTCCGTCTTGCAGATGAGGGGGCCAGCCACAGAGCAGTTCCATACCATGCACAGAGGCACAAGGCTATTTGGGGGCCATATTTTTGACTATACAAAGCAGGCAGAAATAGGGGCTCTAACTTAGCAGGATGATCTAGCAAGGTTCGGCAAGCAAACAGACAGATGAGTTAAGCAACTCAGCAATATTTGGTGATCATTCTCGGTGGGAGCCCTAGAGCAGAGGGTGGGGAATGGAGGTGGGAATGGCTAATACAGTAACTATTTATTTAAAAGCCAAATGGAATTTTACTATCTAATTACTCCAGCTTTGGCATGCAGTGCAGGTAGTATTTGCATATGAAAAATGCCATATCTAGAAGTAAACAAATTTAAAAGACCCATCATGTTGAAGATAAATCATATAGAAAAGAACACTAACGATGAGATTGGTGCAGAGGAAGGGTTATTAAAGCAATGGAACTCTAATATAAGAAATTTGAAGCCTTTGCTTTTCTTTATGGATGCATGCCATTATTTAATTTTATTTCTATGTGTGGTGAGTGTGTGGCTGGGTGGATGTATGTATGCACACATGGGTGCGAGTACCCATGGAGTTCCAAAAGGTGCTTAGATCCTCTGGAGCTTGGTCACAGGCTGTTTTTGAGTTGCTCAGGGTGGGTGCTGGGATCTGAACTCTGGTCCTCACGAAGAGCCGCAGCAAGAGTTCTTCACCACTGAGCCACCTTTCTAGCCCCGTAGGATAACTTTTATAGCCACCGGTTATACTGCATTTGTCCGTCAGTTCCTTGCCTGTCATCTTTCTTCAGAACCCACCCTCACACATACAATGACATGGAAACAAGGCCAAACAAAAATAGCAGCCATTGCTCAGCTAAGTATCTGGCCCTCTTTGGCAGAGCTAATTTCAATGATTGGAACTCTAGCGAGATCAATGTCTTGGGTGACTGATACTGTGTGCTCACGACATAACATAATGAAAGCGATTGGGCAGGAGAAGGAAATAGCTGGACTAAATGTCAGTTTTAAAAGCGCCTAGAAGAAGAAATCGTGATGTCAGCTTCTGGTTCCTGCTGTGGGATCACTCTAGGGACTCTTTTATTCTGCGTCTAATCCTTTCTTTTGTTCAAAATAGATTTTCTCCCATTTTTCCCCCAATTTTGACCAAAAAGCTCTGGTTCCTGTAAATAATACTTCTATTATGGAACTAAAGGAAAATAAGAAGAAAGAAAAAAAGGGGAGAAGGAGCAGGCAGGGGAACCACAGGAGGCAATTATTCTTTTTTCTAGACTGTGTCCTATGTTCAGTATCTTCTAGAAGTTAGACACAGCTTACTGACTGAAGATGGAGAAATGAGGGCTTATTAGAAGGCAGAGGGAAGGACTGCTACTTAAATTGTAGGACCAGGAAGTGTAGCCCCGTATAGCAGGCATACACATATATGCACACAATAATATATGTGATGTAAAAATGTTTAATGTTGGCTCTTTTCAAAGATGGCTCTTATTTTTGAGAAACATGCTTCTAGCCTTGACACCAAGTTCAATCTCCTGATCTCGCAAGTGGAAGAGCTACGCTGTGCAAAGATCAGTCGTCACACTCAGAGCTACAAAATAAGCAAAATGTGGAGAAAAACCTAAATTTGGGATCTTTGAGCCCACGTCTCACATCCTCCCGTTTCTTTTTGAGTCAGCCCTTCTTAGACCACACCGAAGCCAGAACTGGATAGGGTGCTAAAGAAGAGAGTTTCTTCTTCTGAGTGTAAAAGTTGGGATTTTATGGCGGTCAGCCCCTCTTTCCTCTCTGCATCTCTAGGAGACAGGAGCAGAGTGAAGCCTGCAAACCTGGTACTCAGTCTCCTGCGGCAAACTTTGAAGAATCATTGTTATTATAGACAGGAAGCATAACAATGATGGGCATTTAAACCTCCTGTTGTTAAGAATCTTTAGGTCAATAGCAACATTTTAAAATCAATTGGAGGGTTTGCTGGAAGACACAGCGGAGAAACTACAATCAACGCAATAAGGTTAGATAACCCTCATCATGTTAATAGTTACCTAAAGCTTGACATCAATCCCTTACATTGATCCTCACTTACAGCTGGGCAAAAAAAGAGAGGAGAAAAATCAGGAAGGGCAGAATAATACATAATCTCACTGAAGCATCAAATTAGTATAAATAATGATTAAGAATAATCGCTGCTATTATTGAAAAACATGTTGAAAAGGAGTTGCCAAGGTATCTGCTGACAATGAAGGAAGGCTTCGATAGCTCCGGAATTCGGAGACGGGGAAGATAAAAAGAAATCCAGGAAGTACACGTGTGGTAAGGCAACTTCAGTGCCCTAAGCTAGGGGTCAGAGCCTTGCTCTCAGGGCAGCAGCAGCTTGCTCGGCTTCGGGAGGAATGGTGCCACCTACTGTCCGTCACTGTGATGCACAGGGCAGGGTGGTAGAGGACCCAGAAAAGCACGCAAGTTGAATTTACTGTCCACTTCTCCACTGATTCTGTGTGGCACCACGATGGGAGCTGAGGGTTGCTGGGTATCCCTGACTCTAAACATGAGGCACGAATTTGCCAGCCCTTCCGACCTACAGAGCCTGTGTTGTGGAGTACACACCACTCTTTTCACGATGGCCTTGGTCTCTCAACTGACAATTCTGATGAGGGAGAGGCACAAGTGAACTTGGAGGGTGTCGTCGGCAAGTTCACTGATGGCTTCTCTCATAACTAGAGACAGATTTTCAGTCAAAATGTGGGCATCAACTCTAAGAACCAATGCCCACATCCCTCCTTTCCAAAGCAGCTTCTTTGCTGTTTAGCTTAGAAAATGTCACACCTGTATATTCCCAGACTGTGGAGATGATGCAGTAAGAAAGTTTAATACATGAGATTCTAGCTGGCACAGTAAGTCTGCTTTATTTGCTTATGATAGCCTAATTTCTTAGAGTCCTATAATTAGTAAGTGACAGATGAAGGATTCTAGCCCATGGTATCTGATGACTGGCCCCATCCTCGTAAAAGTTGTGCATCTCCCAACAGGAGTGGCATCTATGTAAGGAGGGCGTCCAAACATGCTACACACCTCCTATCCTTTTGCTATTCACACTCCTTCACAGACATGCCTAAGCAATAACCTGAGTAGAGATTCCAAGGGACGAGCTGACTTAAACTTACTGGATGAATAAAGTTTTCACCACAAGCAGTGAACGAAAAGTTTTTGGTGGCAATGTCATGGATAAATGTGAGCTATTTGTATAATCATTTCAAGACTACAGGTATTCCGAAAAGTCTTGGAGCTGAAAACCATTGAGGGCACACGAAATGTTTTGTTTTATTTACCTCTTCATTCTCTGTCTTTCTATTCTTAGCCCGGTTGTTATTCCTCAGGGATGTGGGATTCCACTCTGTATGGTGTGAATACCATGGGTTAATAAAGGACTGCTTAGGACCTGTAGCAGGACAGAACTGAGATAGGTGGGGAAACTAAACTGAATGTTGGGAGGAGGGTGGGGTCAGAGAGAAACCATGGAGCCCCCTCTGGAGACAGACACTCGGAACTTTACCAGGTAAGCCACAGACACATGGTGATACACAGATGACTAGAAATGGGTTAAATTAAGATTCAAGAGTTAGTCAATAAGAAGCTAGAGATAATGGGCCAAGAAGTGTTTTAAATAATATAGTTTCTGTGTGATTATTTCAGGACTGAGTTGCTGAGAAACAAACTAATAATTCTTTTAATGCCTTAGTAACAATGTTGAATTAACAAATTAATAAATAAAGGGTCTTTTTTTCTTTTAATGTTTGGAAAATTCTGGGTTGTTTTCAAAATAGGAAGCTATAGAGCCTGCCTTTGAGATGAAAACTTGGAGGGATATATAACTTACTAACTTTGTTCACAGGTTCTCACAGCTTGGCAACAAATGAAGCCTTCTAACCCCTACTTGGGAATAGTGAGATCTGTGTACACTTTGATCCGCTTGCCAATGGAGCAAAGAGGGGGACCCTTTTGTGAAAGAAGCCATCAAATGCAATGCTTCAGAGAAGAGCTGCAGAATGGCTGGGGTCATTCAGAGACTCCCTGATGACTTTGGTTGATCTGGATGAGAACATGGCCAGGTTTTCCTGAACTCGGCTGTCTATGACACTTTCCCCATGGAAAGCTGCTGGCCATTGTGTGATGACATGCTCACAGAGGCCAGAGTGGTCCAAGGAAGAGCCAGAGTAGCCTCCGACTGGGTTTGTAGTTCTGTTGATTCTGGTCAAGCTGTGGCTACTGGCTGATCCGTAGATTTTGCTGATAAACAGGTAAGCTCTAAACCTGCTACAGGATTCAGGGTGAAATAGTAACTCTGTGTTCATTCATTTACTCACATAGTCTTCAAATACTCACTGATTCAGGCATTTATCTATTCCAGTATTAGCCAGCCTTTTCATTCATCATGGTTGCCTGGTGACGTGTGAATGAGTGAAGCCCTGACTTAGACGTTCAGGTGTACTTGGAGTGAGATGTTTGACTGTATATTTCCAAGTGCTTATCAGAAATCATCAGTATTCTAGTATACACCAAATACAACACAATCTTAGTCTCTTTGTATCCAAGGCCTTAGGAAGGGTCTTAAATGTTTCACAAACACATTAAGGGTAACACCATCCAAACCAGGCTCTTCACATTTCAAAATTGTTTCTGTGTTCCTTATTTCAGTTATTAGTGATTTCAACTACCTGTCCACTCGAGGATACACAGAATGTTGCTATTATTTAGCCGTAAATGTTTTGTTTATTCCTTTTCTAGCCTTGGCTGGCCTAGTACTCACTATGTAGACCAGGGTGGCCTCAAACTTGCAGTGACTTTGGCCTTTGCTTTCCAGGTACTGGGATAAAAGACATACACCTTCACAACCAGCTGTACTTATTTCTCATTTTCATTTTTTTCCATCTCTTATATAATTAATTAAAATAGTTTAACAATTCCAGCACCTACATATTTTGTACATTTATTCTGAATAGCACCCCTCGAGCCCACTGTTTTTATCCAAGGGACTGTTTTTGAATTGACACGACCACCTCAGATTGGATATAAGCAATTGGCAGCATATCTGTAGTGTCCCAGCCCTCCTGAATATTAATCATCAAGACCACTAGCTAATATCTGAGAGGTAAATACCTAGGGATGCTGTAAAGTTCAATCCCTTGCTTGCTTAAGAAAGGACTTCCTGGTTAGGCATAGGGTCTCTGATCAGTCTAGGGAAAACATAGGCTTATGATTAGCTTGTTGTCCAAGGGAACTGAGAGGGGTAAGGTGAGCTGCAGAAATATTCCTATGTGGATAAGACTGAGGACATATTAACCCACAGGAATTTGTTTATTGTCTGACTATCCACAGTTGGTTGACTGGATTTCAAATTGGCTCTGTAAATTCCAGAGCCCTGGAGCTGCCGTTTGTTGATGGAGGAGATTTAGAGCTATTTCCTGAAAACTTTGTCATCTCAAACAAAGCCACTTTCCCCCTTCTCTTCCCATATGTGAACATTTTCTTTTACTTTTGTCATACACTGTGATTCAGTCATTTCTCCCTCTCACAGAGACGAGACTCCTTCCAGCACCTTCTACAGTAGTAAGTATCCTGCTCCTCTCCTTCCCATGCTCCATTGACCATTGGCCTTGCAGGCTGCTGTTTCCACTTTGATAACCCCTGTCCATCACATTGTCCCTGTTGCACTCCATTTTCCTCCTCAGTGACTTGCATCCCCACTTGTGTGTCTTTCCTAAACACCTGTGCCTTGTTCTGCATGTCCTTCAAGTCTGTTCTGAAAGCAGACTTCCATCTTCTCAGTGACACCTGCTCTGAACCCTGTCCTCACCATGCTATGCTTTCTCCCTCTTCTAGGTTCCCTTTTTGCCTGGTAAGTCATAATTTGAATATATAGATATAGAATTATAGATAGGCATATTTTATATATGAATGTATTTCACGTATTTATGCATTGTACCTTTTTAATGTTTTATATCTTTATACAAGAATGAAAGGCCCTAGAGGTGCAGAAGGCCCTGTGAATGTACTTCTAGATAACTAAATAATATTTGTAATGTGACACATGCTTGATCAACACTCACTGAGTTAATTTCTTATCCTCCACAACTTCCCCGTGTCTCCCCTGACCTTTTATTGCCCCTGATACTGTCACAGTATCTATTATTTTTGATTCTCGAAAGGAATCATCTGGTTTCAATTTTATTCATAGTGGGAAGAAGAAAAAGATACTGCAGAAAGTCAACAAAAAAAAAATCAAGAGAAAATGGCATCCTCTTGGTGGCCTTTCTCTACTGAGAATAATCCAGTATTTTTCTACTGCTCCTGAGATTAATTCCAAATTCCTTACCATAGCTTGCAGTACTGCCTGACACACCTTTATACCCTTTCTTTTTCCGTGCCTTCCTTATATGTTGTGAATACAGAAGTCTTTATGGCTCTCCACAGTAGGCATTCTCAGTCTGCAGGTTGCACTGAATAATTCCCATTCCAACTTAAGGGCTCTGGTTCTGTGGGAAATGGTGACATTCTCACTAGTTCTAGCTGATTATTTCTCTCTCCTGTCCAGAGTGCCAAGGCCATCCCTTCGCTAGAGAACTTAAGTCATGAGGACAGACTACAACTCTTCATGAAACTCTGAACTGGGCAAAGGTAGACTCACATTGCGATATAGTACATAGTGAGGCATATTTAAGCTCATGACCAGTCAAGGGGATAGAGCTCTAGCCAATGCACAGATTATGGTAGACACCAGATGCCTTGCCAAGGCTTCCTGAATAAATGAATAAGTTAAGAGCCTCGGATATCATTGAACTTGTGCTATGTCTTAGCTAGCTGGACCTGGGTCTTTGTACATACGGGGAAATTTAGACTTCATTTAGTCCTCTTACAACTCTCGGGAAAGACTAGCATTCCTTTTCACTGAGTCACAGACACACTGAACAGACAATCTCTCATGTGCACTCCTTTTAAATCGCAAAGGCTGGACCCTCATGCCCGCTGCTCTAGTCCCTCTCGTGCCCCTCTATTCCTTCACCTTTCTGCCCTCTGCCGTTCTAAAGGTCTGGGGAGACCTTACTTGGCTGCTTACCACCTATGGGACTATGAGCGGCTTATACAACACAAGTTAAATTTAGTTTTCGTACTGGCCATGTAAAAACAACAGTCTGTGATTTGCAGGGAAGCTCCCCCGATTCAAATCAATAAGAGACACGAAGTTTCCATTCCATTCCCTGTGGGTCGCATGGCTCAGATGGAGAAGCTGAATTACGAGCCTGGTTTACACAGGCTTCAATAACTTCTGGCCTGTTAATACACTGCAGAACCAAATCGATAGACTTAGAGAGTCTCTAAAACACACCCTGTTTCTATCAGTTTAAGGCAGCAGAAAAGTCTTCTTCAGAAAGAGAATTCTGCAAGAGCATAGGAGATGACCCCTCCAGCTTTCAACTACCTAAGCTGGGTCTCAGTAGAGGAATTGGGTGTGAACTCCCTCCTATGGTCTTGTCCTTGTACAGTAAGCGATTCCCTGCACTGGAAATTTGACCAAGCTGTAGATTAAGCCAGCATTGCACTAGCAAGCTGAAATTGTCCAAAGAAGAGGTAGAGAAATGTGAATGAGAGGGAAGGGCTTGTAGTCTTCCATTTTGGACAGCTAATAAAAGTGCCTTCCCCTTAAGCACTTATAATTAGCAAGTCATATTATGTTATGCAGGTGCCAGTCTTTGTCGACACCCTGGTCAGAGCAGGTATAATTAAAGGCGAAGTGACTGGGGACATAAGAAATCACACATTATCAGAAATTAGTCATCAAAGCCCAACAGCAGACCATAGTGTCTGAGCTTCGTTTTTAGGATCTGGTCACTTGCTTCATAGTCTGCATAAGAATAAAGAACTAGGAGAGAGACAGATGCCACAGCACAGCCAACACCAGCATTCTCCTTAAAATGAAATTACGTTAGTGAAAAATTTCTTGGTTAGAAAAAATACAGCATGAAAGAAATGGAGGATTATGAGCAGGTGTGAACCGAAGTTAACTTTAAGGAAACCAGTCGGAAATCTCCATGCTTCAACCTATTTCTCTCTGGTTTTGCCATTTGCTTATCTGAGCAACAGAGCATGTGAAAAACATCATTTTATGTAGTCACAAAAGACTGGTGTTTCTACAGATTAGCCCGAATCCAAATGATTTCAGCGATTTTACAAATCCTGGTTTTTCCTTATTAATGAAAACTGATTCTATTTTTAGTGAAGAAAAACAACCTGAACTATCCAGAGGGCCCAGGAAAAGCAGAATAAAACCAGATGGCCCAGATACAATGGAGACAAGCAGAAGAGATGCACCTGCCCAGACCTGAGTTTGGTTCTCTGAAATAAACTTGCCAGTGTTCTGACAGACAGCAGCAGGCATGGGCTTTCTCCGGCTTAATTTTACTCCTTGCTGTTTATGCCAGAATGGAGTCATTGTATGAATTTCTGTTTTCTTTAAAATCTTAGTCATAATCAAAGTGTGTGCTTGAGACAGAGACTGTTTTAGAACAGTGTGATGAATCTAAAGGCAGAACACAACATGGGTTTCACTCCTCTTTTGCCTATATATTTTAAATGTATATAATTTAATTAATTTCTACAAGCTTTCATGACATAGCAGCAATAATCCAGGTTTTCAGATAAAATTAAAGGATTTAATAAAAAGTCTTCTGAAGTTTGGGCATGCTAGAAATCTGTGTGTGTGTGTGTGTGTGTGTGTGTGTTTGTGTGTGTGTTTGTATGTGTATGTGTGGTGCTCACGGATATACACGCATGGGGAGGTCAGAGACAGATGTTAGGGGTTTTTCTCCACTACTTTCCACTTCCTTTGACAAACAAGGTTTCTCACTGAGCACTTGAATTACATGTGCCCGCTGCCATGACCAAGGTTTTACTTGGGTTTGGGTGATGGAAATCATGTTTTGCTGTGCACAGGCACTGTACTGACTGAGCCATCTCTCTAGCCCTAAAGATTCCTTTTTTCTTTTCTTTTCTTTTCTTTTCTTTTCTTTTCTTCTCTTTCTGTCTTTTCTTTCCTTTTCTTTTTTCTTTTCTTTCTGTCTTTTTTTTTTCCAAGACAGGGTTTCTCTGTAGCTTTGCAGCCTGTCCTGAAGATTCTGTTATTGAGTTTATTAATGGATTTTTTCTTTAAGCTTAGCTTATGCCTACCCCTTTTGAAATCCAGAACAGGAATGAGAAGGGACATTAGGAACCCAGTACCCGTATCAGCGGTTTACTCTTAGCTTTTTGCGGGGGCGGGGGGGGGGTATGGTGGGGAGGTGTGTTCATTAGAAATATAGACTTTCAGGCTCCACTCTGGAATCTAACGATGACTTCCAGAGTCAGTCAGGATTTTCATCCATGTGTTCACCAAGCTCTCCACGCCCTTCTGATGCCAATTTAAGAATGGGATTCACATTTTTAGAAGAAGATAGCTTGTGCTGCCTTCAGAGTTTAGTTTCCTGGTCCAAACCCCTTGGCCCCATGCATGTAACTTAGTGGAGAGACTATAAATGGAAGAAGTCATTCCTTCAGTATTTCTTGACTGCTGCTCCCTCTGTGGGGAATGTTAAGAGTTTAAGAATGCTAAGCCTACAACTTGTATGACACTGATGTTAAACTGTCCATTTAAAGCAGGCCAAGGTATGATCACAGATGTTGCCTTGGCTTCCCCATGTTAATAATTACTTGCAAATTTTTATATACTTCATTTATGGAAACCAAAACTTTCTCCTCTCATCAGTGCCAGAATCTTATTTGTGTGTTCTATGCATACTATCTTGTATGTTCTATACATACTTACTGTGTGTTCCATGTGTACTTACTGTGTGTTTTATGTATATTTACTGTGTGTTCTATGCATACTACCTTGTGTGTTCTCTGCATACTATCTGTGTGTTCTATGCATACTATCTGTGTGTTCTATGTATACTATCTGTGTGTTCTATGTATACTATCTTGTGTGTTCTATGTGTACTATGTACTATCTGTGTGTTCTATGTATACTATCTTGTGTGTTCTATGCATACTACCTTGTGTGTTCTCTGCATACTATCTGTGTGTTCTATGCATACTATCTGTGTGTTCTATGTATACTATCTGTGTGTTCTATGTATACTATCTTGTGTGTTCTATGTGTACTATGTACTATCTGTGTGTTCTATGTATACTATCTTGTATGTTCTATGTGTACTATCTTGTGTGTTCTATGTATACTATCTTGTGTGTTCTATGTGTACTATCTTGTGTGTTCTGTGCATACTACCTGTGCCCATAGATTCCTTCTCATGCCATATTCATTGGTACCCCTCATAATGGTAGAACCTGCCAAAACACTTCCATTCCAAAGGCCTAGAAGGACAATTCAACACCCTGCGGACTTTTTCTACACTGTGCAGAAAGAAGGCAACTCTGGCCTGAGGCAACTACAGAAGGCTATGCTTCACTCCTAAGGGTGGCTGGTGGATAACTCTATGCTTTCTAAGGGCCAGGACACCAAGATATAAAGAGAATTCCCCTTGAATATTTGTTAAAGTAGGTTATGCAGCTTAGTGTCACAAACCTTGCAAACATAAAGTCTATTAGTTTAGTTTCTTATACCATATGTGGTGGATCATTTATAGCAGATATGATCTAGTTAGATGCATTTTTTTGTGTATGTGTTTGTATGTGCAGATGTGTGTGGAGGCCAGAAGTCCAGGTGCCTTGTAGATTTTTTTTTCTGAGAAAGGGTCTCTCATTTTGAAGTTGAACTGCTGATTTAGGTATGATGGTTGTCCTATGGTCCCTCAGAATTGTCCTTACTCCATCTCCTCAGTTCTGGGATTATAGGTGTGCACCACCATATCCAGAAGTATTATACTTCTATTGATTATTATTATTATTAGCATCATTTTATTTTCAAACACGCTTTCTGGGGATGTGAGGCAAGCTCTTTACCAACTGGACCATCTCTCTCACCTGTTCATTTCCTTTCTTGGCAGAAGTTGCTACTGAGCCCAAAAGTGTCCAAATTCTACCCCATGAAAACAAAAGGCAAAGTACTAGCTCGACATTTATATAAACGAGAACAAGAAGCAGCTCTTTGAATACAAAGCCTGATAATTATACCAGTGTCCCTGAGAACTGGTGCTGCTGGGTTTGGCATTTCAGGAAGGAAATGTGTGAAAATATAGAAAACTGAGATTTTAAATGACCAATTTACACTACCCACTGTTTCTGCCTCTCAAGCCTTAGTACTGCTTCCAGGTAATATTTCCCCGCTGAGACAGATATCGCCTAATGAATAACAGATGCAATTTTGTCCACATCATTTGCGGTGTCCAGTTTGGTCATTGCAAGCAAGGCTAGAGATGGCGGACATTGTTCTATTCGGGATCGTGAGGTAGGTGCTGTGACAACCACCTTGCTGTACACAAGGAGACAGCAGGACAAAACAGAAAATTGTCTCGTGCACTTCCACAAAATCACTACGCAGAGTAGGTTAATAACATCCGCCATCCATCATAGCAAATGGGAGCCGAGATGAGTTTTTTCTCTTGAGACAGACTCAGAAGTCTGAGGCAAGCTCAGAGAGCCTGTCCTTTGAGCATTCTTCGAGCTCCCAGCATATCGTTCACACCACATCATGCCGCTCTCTCTTAGCTGTCCTCTATGTCCTCAAGGCCATCATCTACAATGGGTTCTACAATCAAGTTTGTCCTGCGTCACTGACTCTCACGACTCTCTAAGTTCCACCGCAAGTTAGAAGTGGCCCATCAACGGGACAAAAGCTGTCATTTAGCACAATGTCTTCATTTGTCTCATAGCCAATTCAGACTGAAGCACACCATCCAACCCTTCAGGGTTCAGACTGACAACCTCTAGACAGAGGTCACCAATCAGGGGACAGAGCACCCCATCCTCCCGACCCTGGGCAGCATCTCGCAGGCTTCCCTCTGCAGCCCTCCTCTGTTGCAGCTCTGTTGTGATTAATATCATTGCCCCAAGGAAAAAAAAAAAAACTCTTTTCTTCCTTCACTACCATTCTCCCCCTTTGAAAACACAAGAATATAATACAACCTGAAACCATCTTAGTGATTTAAAAAGAGAAGCTTATTAAAGTGACTTTTAACAAAAGATATACGAACAAACCAAAAGGAAAAAAAAAGTTGGCAAGTGTGCAGAATCAATTCCATCACTTGCAATAGCACCCTTACCTTTCAGTGAAAGAAAAGAGCAATTTCAGACCATCTCCTCACTCTGCCACAGAAGCAGCATCTGCCAAGAAAACGGCGAATGCCTGTTACTTATTTGGCTCTAAAGAGTGGGCTCCAGAGTTTTCAGAAGGTACTATCAGCTCATTTCCTAGTGCTTCTGGTTAAGGTCTGAATCCAGCCAGTGCTTAACGAGATGCTAGGTAGAATGGTACAGGTGATATCTTCTTGACTGAAGAGATCAGGGTCTTTGTTCCTGCCCTGCTTCAAATGTAGGTGAACTTGAGTAGTTACACAAACCTAAATGGGGTGGCACTGAGTAACACACAAGACTGAATGGCAGGGCTGGAGAGATGGCTCAGTGGTTAAGAGCATTGCCTGCTCTTCCAAAGGTTCAGAGTTCAATTCCCAGCAACCACATGGTGGCACACAACCATCTGTAATGAGGTCTGGTGCCCTCTTCTGGCCTACAGACATACACACAGACAGAATATTGTATACATAATAAATAAATAAATATTTAAAAAAAGACTGAATGGCAGGTATTTTTGGAAGCGAAGGAGGGAGAGAAAGGAAAAAGGAGAGCAAAAAACAAGAAGGGAGGAAGAAGGTAAAGAGTAGGAAATTGGAACCCTAGAGTAAATGAAGATGCTTAACTTCTGCCTGGCGATAAAACAGCAGAGGCCATACAGAATTAGGGAGGAGCACATTTACAAAGCTGATCAATTAAGCCACCATATTAGGATCACTTGAGCCACCTAAGAATAATTCTGATGACATGCCTGTGCCCCAAACCAATTAAATCAGAACCTCTGGGGTAGACACAAAGCCTTGGTATTTCTTAAAACCTCCCCGGTGCTTCGACTGTGCAGGCAGGCCTGAGAGTCAGCGTTCTGTAGATGGTGCCTTTGCATTAATCTCTACCTGATCATCGGTTACCATGGAAATATGTTTACCAGCTGGGTGAGGGTTGTCCTACCTCCAGGTTACTTTTAGAACTAAAAATAACTGACACTTTCCAGTCACTTGGAGAATCTTTGTATACGCTGCAGAAAAACTGAACCCCTCCAGTACAATCCATTCTTTTCCCTATATCCCTTCAGGTCTGCTCAGTGCCCTCCAGCTGGGATCTGCTTCTAGCTACAAAACTGAACAGTAGCAGAAAAGCCACTGGTTGCTGGCTTCTCGTTTGCTGGGTCGGATGTTCTCTAAGGCTATTGCTCTTATATAGCTAGTCAGATTCCAGAATGCTTGGGTTTGCTAGGGCTGGGCTTTCCCTCATAATCAATAGCCTATATAACCAAGAACCGGCACCGAAAGTGTCATTACTGGTCAAAGGAATGGGACCCAAGTCATATCTCTAGGACTGGGAGGAGACATGACATTCTGAACTGCCCGGTATGTCATTAATAAATACTTATCCAAACCTTTATCTGGGAGCCTTAAACTTTCTAAGATTGCTTTCTACCCAGAAACTTCAAGGAGATAAACAAAGATACAATATTTCCCCAGTAAGACTGCATCTAATGGAGCTTATAAGTCACTTGGGCAAGAAAAAAAGCAAAACAACTCCAGGAATCATTGCAGACTTTCGAGACCCGAGAAAGAGAAAGGCTGGCTAAAATGGTGGATTGATGCGCTGGTTCTTTCGGCCATTGTACACTCCCACCCCACAGAAGGCGCGTTGCTGTACTCTACAATAAATTCTGCCTTTCTTCTATGCAACTTGGTGTCTCTTCACAGTTCTTTCCACAGAGATCACATGGCTGAGGGGCCCAGGGAGCCCAGAGTTAACCATTGCTGCAGTTCCTTATGGGTAAGTACGATACAACTCTGGGGAGGTAGACAATGGGATTTTAACACTTCAGTCTTCATAACATCTGTGCCATTTTCTAACTAAGTGACAATCACTTAATTTTGAATCAATTAAGTCTTTTTACCTGTATAGTGAGAGTAGTAATACCTCAAAAATTGTTTTGAAGATAGGAATCCTGCTTGTGAGTTTCAACTATCATATCATATATTTTTTTGAATTTTTTTTATTTTTATTTATGTATTTATTTATTAAAGATTTCTGTCTCTTCCCCACCGCCGCCCACCGCCGCCTCCCCTTTCCCCCCCCCCCCCCCCCCCCAATCCCCCCCCCCC
>NW_026067967.1:4444758-4478861 GCF_014885135.2 Alexandromys fortis | reverse complement strand
CCCCATTTTATAATTGGGTTGATTAGCCTTTTACGGTCTAGTTTCTTGAGTTCTTTACATATTTTGGAGATCAGACCTTTGTCAGTTGCAGGGTTGGTGAAGATTTTCTCCCAGTCAGTGGGTTGCCTTTCTGTCTTAGCAACAGTGTCCTTTGCTTTACAGAAACTTCTCCTATAATAATAATATGGTTTCTACCATCTGTTTGCGTAAAATGATAAAAAAATTAAGATTAAAGGCGATTTATACACATATCTTTTCTCTATTGTAACAGATTATTTCTGATTGTAGGGGTCTTTAATTTTTTTCATGTCATTCTTTAATAAATTGTATCTCCCAAACGTTTAAGGTACCACATTCTACTGGGGCTTAAATGCATTAGTAAGGTTATGTCTTGAGAAAGGGTCCGCATCATGTTAACAGCTTTGAGTTTCCTCATCAACAAATGAGCTTTGGCAAGGGACATGGCCTCAACACGTGGTTCTTGTGGGGATCAGAACCATGTGATTAAAATCCAAATACCTCCCACAGCTGAGGCTGCAGTTGAGACATGCACCTCAGTGTTGTTACAAAGGCTGTTACCTTTGAAAAGCAAGAGAAAGAGACTTCAAAAAAAAGAGCAAAACAATTCATTTTCCATCTAATTAAAGTCATTACAAACAGCCTCCTAGTGCTTAACCTTTCCCCCTCCCGAATCCCAGTGTTTCAGCTAGATGTTCAGATGCCGAGCTTCATTGAGGATTTTCTTAATTGCCTTTCCATCACTAATGGGATTCACTTCATTATTACCTCTGCCAAAAGCTGCCTCCCACTCTCGGCCCCATGCTGGGCTATTTACATGCCTATTTATAATGTACAACTCGCTAAATGCTGAAGTCATGCCACTTTCAAAGTTTAGGAAGCTAAACTGAAAAGTGGTCCCTTTAATGAGAAACACCAATTTAAGTGATACTTTTCTTATACATCTATAAACGCTCTATCTTAACCCCTTCCTCTTTGCTCACTTTGTACCAAATTTTATCATCCTTTATTTCTTTTCTCCTGACCTCTTCCTCTTCTCGCTCATCTAATCCATGTTTCTCTTTTTGCCTCCATATTGCATATCCCGTTGCTTCCTGTGTCTATCCTCACAATCTCAAAGAACATCTTAAGCCATTGCCTTGTGTCTACAACCACCTCACCTTTTATCAAGTACCAACATCCACCATGTTTATTTTGTTCATCTCCAATCAAGATGTGTGATCTGGGTTTAATAGATTCCAAATGAAAGTTGAACATAGCAAAGGTTAGCAGAGAAAATAGGAAGATGAAGAACACGGTGTCTAGGGAATGTACTTAGGGCAGGGGATCAGCCTGTAGCATTTGGATAGAAACAAAGAAGCCCAAACTGTTCTGTTGTCAGAGAAAGGACATAACTCGGAGAAGAGCTTTGATGGGAGGGTGGGGGTGGGGTCCTTCAGTGAAACAGTAGAGCAGGAGCTGCAGGAATGCAGACATGCACTCACTTATTCACTCTCCTTTTAAACAGAAGACTTTAAACCCTGGAGTCCAAAAGAATGAGATAGCAAGGGCTAGGTAAAAGGACCAGGTAATCTCAGCAGTTCTCTGAGAGATAGCCAGGGCTCCTTTGTTTGTTTGTAATTTTGTTGGTTTGTAGCTTGTGAGGTTCAGTTGCTTGTGGTCCAGTGAATTCTATTTTCTGTGAGAAGGAAAATGCTGGGGTCTTTTGTTGTGTGGATGGTGGTATAGTAAGAACATTGTGGAGGACGTGAAAGAGTTATTGGTGGAACAAGAGATATCCCAACAACTTAGGTGATGGCAGAACCTATGTTTACTGAAGTACACAACGGATTGTATGTCTATAATTAGAAAAAAGGCACATCCAAAAGTAGCCGTTAACATAGCCTCTGCCTTCAAAGAGTTTATAGTCCTGATGGAGAAATGTACCAACTCCAAAATAATGAATAGCGTGTAACTAAAAGAAAAAAGTCAATTGAAGGCCAAAAGTTTAGGTATAGTATGTTGCTTGTACTAAGACTAACATAAGGAAAACTCTATAGAATACACACATGTGTATGCACACAAACATATCATGAATATATATCTATAATTTTCATGAATGTATGTTATATATTAATATATATTATATGATATATATATATATATTCATGAAGAGTGTATGATACTCAAGATTCCATGTTTGATACTATATGAACACTTGACATAAGACTGATTGTAAGAGATTTTTAAATTTTACTTTATTTATTTTGTGTTTGTATGAAAGGGATAGAGAAAGGGAGGAAGGGAAGAAGGCAAAGAGAGAGAGGGATGGAGAGAACACAGATGTTACAGATGTTATGGTACACATGTAGATAACTCAGAGGGTAACTTTCTAGATCTTCTTCTTCTCCTCCTCCCCTTACTTTTCCTTCTCTTTATCCTCCTCCTCCTCCTTCTTCTTCTTCTTCTATTCTTATTCTCCCACCTTGTTCTTGAGGAGGAATTTCTCTTATTTCTACTATAATAAGAGGGCCTAGGCTATCTGGATGGTGAATTTCTAATCAATTCTAGTCCCCGACTTTCTGTGCTGGGATTACTCATGCACCCCACTGCATTCAGCTTTTCACATAGGTTCCAGGGTCAAAGTCAAGTCATCAGACCTGTGAGAAAAACATTTTTACCGGTGGAGACTCCTTGTAAAAGGTTCTAATTGTCTATGAAAACTACTGTCCTGCAGTGAGTACTGGAGACAATGAGAACTCCTAGAGAACAAAATAGCAACCACCCCATTGCTTCCTTCACCAATAACTTCACTGATAAACCTCCAAGGATAAATCAATGCCATCTGGGAAGGGTCTCTTGTTCTTTCTCCTGGTCAATTATTTGACATTTTTTGGCAGCTTGGGCCAAGCAGATGGTACCTACAGAATAGAGTGTAAAGCATCCTGGCCTTTTGGTTTGTGAAATTAGGGCTTGGCCAGTGAAAAGGAGGACAAGAAATAGGAGATAGGGTGGAAAATGAAATAGGAAATCTTTTGTTGTCCTTCTTTGCTGTGCTTGTGTCTCAGTGTCAGTTGTGACTATAGCCACAATAAGTGGTACCTTCTCTAGGGTTCTTGGTTCACAGCTTGTTCTAGAATTCTGAAATCTCCTAAGGGGTGGAAAGGACTGAGAACTTCCAGGTTGCAGCAGCTGAAGAGCTGATGAAGCACTCTTTTCTTACCAACCTTTTCTCATCATCTCAAATCTACCCACATTTCTGTAAGAGGCACTGACTTTAAAACTGCTTCATTTGAACAGTTAGGGTTGGACCTCTCCTGTAAAGATGTGGCTGGATCCTCTGGTGAAGGTTAAGATTGGATGGTACACGTGGTAAAGAAAGTGGAAGATGGGGTTAGGAAGACAGAGCTATATATTATCAGCAGGACTTATCTCTCTATGATAGAGACAAATGATACTGGCAGAGAAAGGAGAGTTGAGTAGAAAAGGGAGAATACAAGAGGCTGTGACTGTTATTCCAGGGAGTTTCTGTGCAATCATGTAGAAAAGTGATTACAATATATTAAATGATAGGAAAGGATGTTAAAGTATGTACATTGTAATTACACCTAGGGAAAAGAATATAATTAAACACATCCAAATGATAAAGGGCTCTTACAGGTTTGCAATACAGATTTTCTTGTTCTTCTCTCCTCGGCAAATAGCTTGAAATGGATAATGTGTGTTTGGGATGTCAGATGTACTTTTAAAGAGGACACGTGTCCAGTGATCTCTCATGTGAAATAAATACTCTTCAGAACTCTGTGGAAATGCATGCCTCTGATTGGCTCGCATCTTTTGTCAAGACAGCTGCACTTCTGTGCAAATGGGTAGCAGAAACTCTCTTGACCAAACTCTCAAAAAACAGGGGAGAAACAGAAACAGGCACAGAAACAGGTTAGACTTTTTGTAAACACACACACATACACAAAACAGAACTTCTATGCTTGGGATCAAAGTTATCTGAAGAGAAGACCACTTACCCAACAATATCATAGCAAATATGTATTAGGGACTATGGTACCTCTTGAAAAACTGCCTCCATGTGTTGGGAAAACTTCTGGATTGATTCTGAGAAGAGGCGGCAGTCTACAACATGAGAATGGTGCATCTCTGTTTGGGTTATGCTATTCAGGCAGTAGTGCCTTTCATCCCTTGTAGTTCAGGAAGATGAAACTTCAACTAACAGGTATTGCCTCTTACCATATAGACCCAAAATGCTAATTCTAGGAATTAGTTGTATATATTAAATTTTTATCATTATTTATTCCATTCCAAAGCAACATAATTATTACTTTTGCTCAGAAACATAACCCCCTGTATCCAAGTCCCTTGTCACCTGAGAACATATTCAGTTCAGCTGGGTTTCTTTGTACCACAAATTTTCTTTTATCTTTGACAATGTGACTTATAATCCTTGACATCTGAGAGTCAAGAGAAGAGTATGCCAAAAGAGAGAGTACTAAGCTCTTTACATAGGACTTAATAAAAACTCCTCACAACTCTATGAGGTAGATAATGACCCTATTGTTTATTTTCCTCTTAGGAAAATTGATGTTTACTGAAAGTAGAATGTCTGGTGAATATGACATGGTTGTCAGTGGCAGAGCTGAGAAGCTAAAGCTCTACTTCAATAACCATGCTTTAAACACATTTAGTTACTGACCATAATGAGACAGAAGTCATAAAACACAAGCCAAGATCATACTGTAAAGTTCCTCATTATTTTCTATTTTTACAAGTCATCATTTCATTAACCTTTCAGAGGATTGCCCCCAAAGAAGCGGTTTATACTGACTTAAGTTTTCAATAATTGTATCTGTCACCGTGGGTTAATGGCACTGTGATCTTACACAGAGGCCATTCTCCATGTTTCTCAGTAATGTGAATCTGTTCATTAACTATGGACCCGGCTAGGGTTCTCTTTTAATTATCCACTTCCCTACCCTCAGCTTTGGGCATTGCTTTTAGAGTTCTGTGTTCAAACTTGCACCTTGCCTTAGTTTTGTTCTGATGAAAGTGCTAATGTGGTCCATGAGTTAGGATTCATCCACAAAAGAAATCAATTAGGAAATATATGGAAAAAATTGAACAGGAGAGGGAATCCTTTAATCTTAGAGAAGATCCAGAGAGACAGCTTGTAGAGTCGTAGGCATCTAGAAGAGTGATCAAAGAGTTGGTATTTATATACTAGAACCGTAGTCTCTAGCCCCATGTGGTGACCTGGGTTTATGTTGTAGCAGATAAGGTGAAATATTTTATGACAAGGGCAGATTATGCAATCTAAAACTTTCACCTTACTTCATATAGATTCTTCTGTTCCTGGGTCAAGCTATTATCTGTGTGGTTACATTTAACTTGGTGGCAGAAGGAATCTGCAACAATCAATGAGACACAGGCAGTCAAGACAATGTACAGTGATGGTGGCTCATGAAGATCATTCTTGAGCATCTTCCCTGTGACAAACACACATGCACGAAGGAGGTTCGTATGTGAGTGTATGGAAGCCCAAGAATTCCAAGAAGGAGCATGGCACACCCAAGCTCTGAATCACATCACTGGGGTTTATTAGTTTTCAGGTCTACCTCTGACTGTGTGACTCTAGATATGCTTTCTACCTATCTGCCTTTAGTCGGTCACCTGAAAAATATTTAAAGGCTAAATTTACCTGTTTACATTAATTTAATTGATAGATTTATACTATGTGTGTATACACACATGTGGTATATAATGTATTACTTCCTCTCTAGTTAACCCATTTCATCTAGTCAAATCCATTCTCATTTCTTATTTGGTGAAAATTAATTCCTAGAGAAGAATGGTTTTTGCAAAGACAACCTGGTTGTAACCCAACAGAAATCCCACTGAACTTGAAATGAGCCTAACTAGATTGGGATACCAACTTTACTACTTGATGACATTGAGTGTGTTACATACGTTCTTTTAACATCATTTTTTTTTTTTCTGAAAATAAGGAAAGTGGTCAGGACACTCTTTCTAGATATCCTTATTTATTTCCCTAAAGCAGAAGTAGAGATAGTCAAACCAGAAATATAATAATAGAAGATTCCTGCTGACATCTGATATTCTGGAGGGCTGTACTCTCAGTGTAAGAGAAGACACCCAGGGAGTATGCAAGTCTCAGTCTTGGTGGCAAAGGCTCTGGAGAGCTTAAACCACGGGTGTTCAGACCAGCATGTCTTCTTGGCCTTCTAGATGACACTGCCTCTATGCTCTTTTCCTCTCCCACCAAAGTCAAAGGCAGCTGTGCCTGACAGTAGCATTTTGGAACAAATGAGCAGAAATATCATGATAAATGCTTCAAAGGCCCCCCATCAATGTTTTCTACAATGGGAAATTTACACAAAATTCCTAGTCATATCAGAAAAGACATGCATCTAAAAACTGATAAAATGGGTTAGCATTATTCTCATAAAATTATTCAAGGAACGATTATTACCCAGACACACTGCATATAACACAGCGTCAAGTAATTAAGGCTGGTGTTCTCTGTACCCATGTCTTATTTGTATAGTGTCCAGAGCCACTTAGTAACGTTGTATCTGTGGAACCAGTTTTGCTGGAATCATTACATCACACCGCTGTGTCTGTCTTAGTTCATTAAAAATAATTTGGAGAACTTCTAATTTTCAAGGCATTGCAGTTGCAATGGAAACATTCAATAGATTAATAACTATTATAATTCCTTTTTATTTTTGAGAGTTAGAAAAAGTGAAAATTTGCCCCATTTTATTTTTTGTTATCAGCTGCAATTTCTGTTCTAAACACCTGATAAAGCTCACCATCTTCTTTGTCACTGAAATATATATCCATGTCAACATTCTGCCACTCTGAGATTTAGTCCCGGACAAAGAAGGCAAAGGAATCCCAAAAGGACCCATTTTTCCCATGCCTAGATTCTTGTAATGAGGATGATAATCATCTTGCAACCTTTTGTTTCCATGCCTCGGTAAAAGGGAATAATGAGTGATTGACTCATTGAAGACCACAATAGGCACATTTTTACTTTTCTTATCCGTAACTAATTAGAAAAGAACAAAAGGGTGCTTGGAAGGGAGAAGAAGGAGGAAGCAGCTGCTGTGCTTAAGGATGTAGCATCTGCCCATTGCACACCAGTGCTTCCATTCGATGGGACCTGTTTCCAGTTCTCCGACCCAGGTATGTTAGTGTGACTAAGACTTACTTGTGAAAGCAAGATTAGAGTTCACCAGAACAGACAGTGCATTCAGTAGGGATTAATCTCAAACGCCTTTTGCTGAATGCATATTACACAATATGGGGGATATGTTCAGAATGTAAGGTACCTGGACATGGAAAATACTTATTTAAAAAAAAAGTGTTGTGGAGAAAAAAAGCCTATTTGATTCAATGAGAACTTATTAAGAATAATCCATATGTTTTGATAGGCTTCGAGGTGGAAGATAGAATACCCATACTTCTTTTTAGGTATTTTTTCTCTCAGACAACTGAAACCACACCCAAAGAGGAAGTAGTTAAGATTTCCTTAATTCAAATTAATAAATTTCCCTTTCTCTACTCTTACCTCTCCTTTTCCTCACCAGTTATATAAATATGTGAACATATATTAGGTATAAGGCATTGAAAGACATACACACACACACACACACACACACACACACACACATATGCATGCACAACCCACAGTGTCTGTTACAAGGTCTTCTTCATAGTATATCCTAAGAAAATCTCTGCCAACAATGCTATTAACAAGAGTGATTTAGCCATTAAATATTTTTTAGTATGTTACATGTTAAAAAAATCTTTTGATTTGCATGCCAATTGGTTATTAATTATCTATTTAAAAATAATAGCACTAATTTCAGCAGTTTGGTTTAAGAAAATGTCAAGTGATTCATTAGAGAAAAATGTTTTTCCCCTCAAATAACTTGATTAATAATTTTCTGATTTAAAAAAAGGAAAGGAAAAAAGCATTTTGAATAGTTCCTGATAAAAGTTTGCCAAAAAGATGAGATATTTAGATGCTGCTTAATAAAAATTTGATTGTTTAGAATGTATCTTTGCTTTATAGTCTGCTTGCATTATGAAAAAACCTGGAGACTGAGCTTGTGGAAAGAATATGGGAGTTTATATTTGAAAGCATGCGTTTAAAACTTTAATTTCAGCATTACCTTTGCATTAAGCACCCTAGATGATTCCATTTTCACTCCTAACATAGGGGTCAGAACCAGCCTGAGTTATAGGAAAAGCCAGGAAGAGAGTAGGCATGGAGTGCTTGACAAACTGTATGATATTGTCATTGAAATATTTATTATTAGATTTCTATTAGAGTAAACATAGAAAGGGGGGTTGGTCTATGTCTCACAGCCTACTCTGATTTAATGCCAACTTGAAAGCCCTCAGCTAGTCCAAGTGGGGCCATGGTCTGAAATTGCACTATCATAGATCCTAAAAGTGTTTCTCATATTTGAGATTCTTTCTTGCAAATTTTCAGTAGTTTTTTAGACAACATCACATAATGAAAACAGAAGGACTTGAACTGACCACCTGTTCCATCCAGCTCCCCCACGCATCCTCTGTGGAACCAGAGGCTATAAAACTCTATGCACTTGGAACTGTGCCTGGAATACATCCAAACATTTTGTGACATAAAGAGAGCAGTCTAGAATGTGTCTTCCCATGTCCTGAGGAAGACGTAGCTTTTCAAGGGACACCAAGCCTCAAGCACAATGTAAGCACTGTTGCCGTCACCTGGGATCCGTTGCTTCGATTCTAGATATATGAGCAGAGATCATTAAGATGCCAACAGGATGACTGGAACTGGGACATACATGGTAAACATTTCTGGTAGCTTCCTCAATATCTATTTTCATCTTCTTCCTTGCTAACAAACACATAATTAAGTTCATGGTGGCCATATGCCCAGTTAAAACAGTGAATTTTCCCAGTCTTCTGTTTAGTTTATAACACAGTTCCTATTGACAGTCTAAAAGAAAGTCACTTGTCAGGGACTTGGAGAAAAGCTTTATTAACACCAACTGAAAAAGCCCTGACCCTCTGTGAAATTCCTACCTAGACTAGGTGGGCAAAGAAGCCACCTTCACAACTTCAGGCAAATGTCCCAGACTTACAGGGCTTCTTGACGCAGAAGACAATTCAAACTGATGCTCTTGGCTAGACCACTGCAGTTGAATTTCTGATATGACAAAGTAAATGCACAGACCACCTCCTGTTGCCTGAGCCTCAAGATGTAGAACTCTCAGCTTCTTCTCCAGCCATATGTCTGCCTGCGTGCCACCATGATGCACCCTGATGATAATGGACTGACTCTCTGAGAATGTAAGCCACCCAAATTAAATGGCTTTTCCTTTATAAGAGTTGCTGGGGTCATGGTGTCCCTTCACAGAAATAGAAACCCAAACTAAGAGTAGCTAAGGACGTGAAGGAGAATGTAAACATCCAGGAAGTCTGGTTTCTTGAGTTAGTTCTTTCGACTCTTGGCCTCCAAGCCACTACAACTTCCCTTTCTTCCCAGACTTTCGATTAACCTTGGGTTGTTAGTTGCCCTCCTCTGATCCCTACTTCATGCAAACACAGAACAGAAACGACACCAAACTGATAAAGGAAGTGTCAAGAGCAAGCGATCAATGCAGTTGAAACGCTCAATCTAGCCCACATAGTAGGTTCTCAACAAACCTACTCAAAGGATACAAACTTTCATTTTAGTCTTTCCGTTTCCAGTCTGTCACAGCAAACAGAAACCCATTTCTAATCAGTGAACTACAACCGTGTCATAAATATGCAGGAGCGAATCCAAACCATGTGTCCACATGTTTATGGAACAAGAAAGCTGTTGAGAGCCGAGCATCTCAGCTGTGTCTGAGCTTTGTCATTAACATTGTTTGCTCTTTTGTTTTCTCCTATCAGACAAGTGGTAGCAGGTGCCAAAGTTGAGGGGAAAATACAGGCTAACAAAAAAAATAAATGAGATTATAAATATTGCTTTGTTAACTCTTCTAGTCCCTGAAAACTATGCAGGGGTAAGAAGAATGCAGCTATACACTTGCTGCAAGTGTCTTCTTAACAGAAGAGTTAGAGGTTCCTACCTTCTGGCATTACCAAATGGTATTGTCAACCACAATGGTCAGGCTGAACCACTGTGCCATAGCTTACAAAAATAATCACAGAAGACTCTGGGCTATAAGTAAGTGGATGATTCTGCGTTGGCGTGTTTTCCTAGCTGTCAGGGACTGAGTTTTAAGCTGGGTGAGAATAAAAGGACAGGCTACTCTAGTGTGCTCAGATGATCTCTCTCTCTCTCTCTCTCTCTCTCTCTCTCTCTCTCTCTCTCTCTCTCTCTCTCTTTCTCTCTCTCTCTCTCTCTTTCTCCTCCCCCCCTCTCTCTCTTTCTCTCCCTCTCTCTCAGATTTATTTTAGCTTTAAGAGTGTCTGTGTACATAGTGCTGGTGTTTTCAGAGGTCAGAGGAAGCATCAGCTTATCTGGAGTCGGAGTTACAGGCAGTTAAGCTACCCAATATGGCTGATGGGAACTATCTCAAGTCCTCTGTAAGGTAATCAAGTGCTCTTAACCACTAACCCATCTTTCAAGCCCTCGGACTTTGAATTTTTAGCAATTTAACTGAAGCCTGTTAAGAAAACCCTTACAATGTATTAAATATGATATCTGGTCATTGTAGTGGGAAAAAGATTTTGTGGATGGTGGAGAATCGAACTAAATAGATATATGGATTTGAAGTATATTCCCTGCACCCCAACACACAATCCACTTTAATCTTGTCCCCTTATTGATTACTTGAGGAGTCATCTCTAGTCACTCAGCAATGAAACAAGTCTGGTCAGATAGAAAAATGATAGAAATGAGTTATGGCTGTTTCTGTTCTCCAAACTCTGGCTTCCTCCCTATAGAATGTATGCATGTGCCGTTTCCTTCTCTGAAGTCTGAAGGGCTGAATGCACCAGAAACAAAGACAGTCTAAAGCATCATCAACTCAGGACCACACACTCACTGATGTGAATACTTAGGTGAGGACAGGAGTCACCAAGCTAGTAGACCATGTGTGTCAAGTTTAAAGCAGGAAGAATATTTTCAACATTATGTACATGGATCCACATAAATTCCCAACCATAAATCTATGCAGAGACACAAAATATATTACCTAGCCATTTTTCTGAAGGTTTATGTATACACGTGTTCAAACACAATCCCATCAAATCCTTCAACAGATCTGTAAAGGTAACATGGAGGTGAGAAGCCTCGGGTTCAGAGACAGTGTGGAAGGAGAACATGAAACTAAGATTTGTGTTGTTTAATAGATTTATAGGTCCCTTCGACTATTTATACAGTTACAGTGCATACCTTTATATTCTATTCATCTGTAAAATGGGTCCTCTTTATGTCCTAAGCTAATTGTTTTTAACAAACAAATAAGCCTTACATTGTTTTGTAAAATGTTTTTCAGATATCATTATGTCTCCCACTAAAATGCATTCATAACATACATACTAACAAATTTTGTAACTGTGAGCAATTTGTGTAATATTTCTGAAAGCAACTCTGCAAGAAGTAATCTGAGGTAGTAGCTGTAGCTATGGCCTTTGTTAGAGTTTCAATACAACTCCCTCACCTACACCAAAGAATCCTATGTAGAATATAAATGTATACCCAACTTAAATCCTACACTGCTTCTCCATTCTAAGTCCAGCATTCATGCCGATACATCCAGATTTTGAATTATTTGTCTGCTGAAAATAAAGATGCAAATAAAAGACCCTTCTAAAAAATATTGGCCAAATTCCAAAAATGTGGCTATTAAGAGAGGTTTGTAGTTAAACTAACAGAAATAGTTGTGGTGTGTATCCTGAAGCTTTATATTAATGTGTTCTTAATCATTAAAACCTCATAAATTGTTAGTTAGTCATTCTCTCTTTTCTCAGTAGAGAAATTAGTGACTCTTTTTTAACACCCAGGGCTTCTTATTCCTTTCATATACAATGAGATTTTATACAAATCAGAAACAAGCTGAATTAGAGGATATCCAGGGTTTAATGGGATTCCTGCGCTCTCCGGTGGCCCTGAGGGGAACAGGGAAGCCACCAGCAGGCCCACAGGGGTGGGGGGGAAAGAGGGAAGACCACCAAGGGACTCTCCAGGGAGCAGTTTAAATAGACTGGGGGAGTGGTCAAGGTTTGGTGGGCTGCCTTGACACTCCTCCGGGGAGGGGACAAGGCTTGGTGGGCACAGGGGTGGGGCCTCCAAAGATGGAGGCCAGAGAGAGGGACTTACACTGACTACCTTTTATTTGCTAATTACTGTTTACTAATGATGCACGAAGATGCTATCCTTAGCTATGAAGATGTAAGACACTAGCAAAATTTCTTGCAGGAGGTTTAGGCTATGTCTGAAACTCTACACCGTGAGATGAACAGTCTGCCATACAGTAAGAAAAGAGTAGCAAGCAGCAACGATTGGAAAGGAAAAGTCAAAAGTACAATTAGAAACAGACGACAGTACGATGCACATTGGGCATCAAAAGCATCAGCAGAAATAAACTACAGAAACTACTTAGTAATGTAAATACAATTTCCAGCTCCACATTCCACAAAAGCCATCAAGAATGTCCGTCTGTACCAATAACCAACCATAAAGTGCAAAAGAAAATGAGACTGTTTCCAACACTGCTGAAAATACTCTCAAGCATTTCTGAGAATTATACTAATCATATGCAAACATTTTAAGAAGAGAAAAATGCAAAGCTTCTACTGAAAGTCTTAGAAGGATAAATAAATAACGCCCTCGCTGCGATTGCAAATCTCACCATCTAACCCTGTAAGGAGAATATTTCTTCCTTTTCCAATTTAATATATAAATCCAATGACTTTGGTGAGGATTTGGTGGAGATCATGTAAAGATATTCTAAAATAGCATATTGGGATTATTTTTGAAAAATAAGCGCAGATACAGGGGTCTAATGACATGAACTTTACCATTAGATATTACAAAGTTCAGGTTGTTGTGGGAACTCCTTCAGTCAATAGCCTTTAAGATACTGGTCCACCCCAGGCTGGCCTCGACCTCATGATCTTCCTGCCTCTGCCTCCTCCAGCAAATCCTACCAGTGTACGCCTACACAATGGCCCCAGAGAATTTCAAAACAGAGTGATCCCTGGGAATGCTTGCCTGCGTCTCCAAGTTTCCAGTGCTGAGCGGGGACATTCAGTTATAACTAAGTACACTCCATGAGCTGCGGAGCCACAGGTGTGATTCAGCATGCCCAGCTAATAGCAGCATCGTGCACAGTGCTGTGCAGGAGAGGGCAAACTAGAGAGAAGTAGGCACTTTTACAAGGTGTCTCAGAGCTACATCTGGGTACTGAAAAACAAGACTATGTAAGGGGATCTCCTTGTAGAAGTTAGTCACGTAAGTGACAATGGTGATGACCATCATGGACGAACCAGCATCCCGGGGCTCAGGTAGGACCAAGGACAGGCAACGATCGGTAATGGATCGGTAGTTAATGTTTAGAAGAGCGTGTTAGGATTAATCATACTACAAACTTAAAAATTACACGTGGTTTCCGAATTTCACATGAATCCTGAAGTAATATAAAATTTATAGATGAAAATATCAGGTGTCTGTTGGCTGATGAGATCTCAATGGAGTTCTTAACCACCATGTATAAAGAAATAAAATCTTAAGAAAAATGGCTCTGTTTTAATAACAGTGGAGGTGTGTTTGGGCAAGTTGCATCATAGAAAGGAGGAGGCTGGAGACTATACATTGGTGACCTAACTGTAATGGAAGCAGTATCGAGAATATAAAAGTGTTCTTACAAACCAGCACAGCAATAGTGCACAATAAATAAACACTGAGGTTTCAACAACAGGTAGAGCAAAACCTTTGCATGCATTTTATAATGGCAGACATGGTAATACACACCTTATTCCTAAAATGTAAGATGATATAAGCCTTGAAATATTAAGAATTTGCATAAAGATAATTATAGCAGAAGCTGTCTCCCTTTGCTAGCCCCACTTCCTATGCTTTCTCCTCCTTCAATAGCAGCTGTTAATTTCTTATAGAGCTTTCCAGGAACATTGTATTCATTTTCTAAGCCAGCGCAAATATTGTTTCCTCTAATTCTAATTTAAGAGTAACTCTTAGTGATCACTCTATTTTAGTGGCTGCAAAGCTCCCTTATTCGATGTGTAAAAGCTGGCTGTTACTTGTGGTTGCTGAGCGAGCAAATCTTTCCCAGACGTTATTCCCCTTTTGTATCCCAATAAAGAAGGGTCTAATTAAATTATGATGTACTAAAGTGTTACAACTCGTTAGAAAGAAGGAGGCCTCTTTCCTCACCCTAGCTGGCTCTTGTTTGGCTAACAGCTTCACATCTGCAGGTGAGTGGTTGTCTTTGATAGCACCCTACATTTTATAACTATGTGCCGAGTCTAAGTTCTGTGAGTGCTGAATCTCTTCCTACTGGGCAAATCCTAGTCATTGGTAGATCCTCAATATATGGATCTATTGAGAGTGTCTTAGTCCACCCAGAAATCTGTAGCAGCGTATGATCACAGTGTGTGCCTGAATTGCTATGGACAGAACGGCAGAGACAAATATGTGCGGCAGGGGAGTGCTGGAGCTACAGCTCATTGCTTCCCATGCGGCTTACAGTAAATTAGTCCCAGGACATCTGAAGCTGTTCTTTTAGGCACAGTTTGGCCAGCAATGTCCTTTAAAACTTCAATGTCTTTGCCAAATGCTTATGTGTATACTACATCTAATAATCTGTATTTATATTCAATAGATAAGTAATAACATATAAATTACAAAACATGAGCGTGAGAATAATATCTCGTTTATGCTTGCCAGAATAAAATATAATCTTCTAAAAGCATTACAGATATCTTAGAGAGCAGGATCATACGACTTTCAAAAATCAGGCTTGAATCTACCCCAAGGTGATAATTTGACATATCAATATTTGGGAAGATGGTAGTAGTGATTTAAAGACAGATAGTTCAGAGAAAAACTGCCACATCCTGTCTAGAAAACGTTGTCTTTCTTCAAGAATGCACTTACGGAATGGATACTTGTACTTAGACTAATGGCCAGCCTGTCTGCAGTGATACTTGAACCAAAGTAGATTGTGAGATTGAACAACACTATCTGAGGAGGGTTCTCAAAAGTCCCGTGCATCTAGATGATTGCAAAGGGAAAAATTATTTCTTTACTGGTTAGATTACTTTTTTTCCCTTTTGATTCACAGGGATAGAAATTTCAGAAGAGGCAAAGAACTTTATAACTGTGTTTTAGATATTTAAACTGACACGTAGAAAGATTAGGGACTGTCCCCAAACTTAGACACCAAGAGCTGAGCCTATAATATATAAGCCTGTTCCCTGAAAATCATGTAGAAATTTCTAGATGGGCATACGGTTAGATATGCACTAACAAGCTAAAAGTGGACACCACACTTACATTGCTTGTATACATACGCTACACTGTTCTCGGAAAGTGCAGTACAGAAAGAAAGAAGGGTGAGCGACAGCCGAGGAACAGACCTGGCCCCTCAGTTCTCCTCCCTACAGCTGTGTGACTCGGGTTTATACTGAAGAACAAAGGGACAGGATCTAGAGCTACTGAAGAGACAGACGCTGGTCATGTCTTTCAGGACTTTTCTAGGTTTTGAAGTAGGAAGAGTCACCCTACAGCTGGGGTTAACATACCATAGGGTAGTAGGACCAGGCTACACAAGGAGAAGAACCTTGCAGAGGATGTTGATTGGTCAAGAGCCTCAGGCTTCTGCTTCTCTAACTTGCCCGCTAAGGTTGTCTGTCTGCTCATAACACGAGCCTGAATAAGTGCTCTTAAGTTTCTTTTGTCAGGGTATTTATCACAGGAAAAGCAGCTAATGCAACACACAAACTGTTCCAGCTTACTCAGAGGCAAGTGCACTGTAAATGCTTTGCTCTTGGAAGATCAGGTAAGTTATTTGAAGTCCCTAACTCAAGCTTGTTCATAAATATGGCAAAGCTTCAGGACAAAAGAGCCATTCTCAAAATTTGGGGCATCAGCTGAGTTTTGTTGTTGTTTGTTTGTTTATTCCAGATATAATTTCTCTGTAGTTTTGGAGCCTGTTCTGGAACTGGCTCTTGTAGACCAGGCTGGCCTTGAACTCACAGAGATCTGTCTGGCTCTGCCTCTTGAGTGCTGGGATTAAAGGTGTGCTCCACCACTGCCTGGCTACAGCTGAGTTTTTATACTAGTGTATATATGCGTATGTGTCTTCCTTAATTTTCTATACAGAACGTGCATTCATTCTGAAAACATAAAAAAGCTAGATGCATTATCAAAAATAATTAACAGCTTTTCCTGCTGCTGGTGATTTGTGCTCTTTTTTTTAGTGTATGCTGTTCAAGCTTGATAAGGAATTTGTTTTCTCCAAACAACATAACATTCATGTGTTGTACCTGTCTGTGTGGAGAACAAGAGGTCACTGTGCAGCACGAGGTATTTTTATCCATACCAATTTTTAGCAGCTTAGCATTCCAGAGCCACGGAAAATTGGAAAAACTGCAAAAGTGTTCTGTGATCAGATATAACCTCTATGTATCGCCATTTGTTAAACAATAGATCAACAAAACAATACTTCCACATTGTCTTGCCATCACAGGCATTTTAATATCAGGATAGACGTTATTAATACTTTTCATCTTGTGGATTTTTCCCTCATGAACCCACGTCTAGAAAAAGTTAAAATTGCCAGAAGTCGCAAGCAGTGCGAAGGCAAAACTGGACCTCAAACACTGAACACCTCCCGACACACAAAATGAAGGGAATGAGTCACTAAGACTGAAATGAAAACAGAAGCTAACAAAGATACGTTCTCTACCATGTGCCTCATTTTCAATGTCATCTACTATAAGCTGCTGATCATGTAGGTGCTGGCGGTTTCCATCTGCATTTAAAACCGAGGGGGCAAGGTTTGCCTGTCAACATCAGACAGGGAATGCAGAAGCTGGCTTTGAACCCAGGTCTGTCTAAGTTCGCTGTACCCAGGCAAGTGGCAATTTTGCCGTCACCATCTAAAGCAAGCATCTGCTTTTTCCCTCTGCCTTTCAGCCTATCCCTCTGCTTTCATGAAGCCCACTGTAATAGCCATTGCATTATGATATTTTCAATTTTCTTTCCAGACAGATGTCCAGTTCCCCAGACAGTAGTGCAATAAGACAGAAAACATTGGATGCTCTGACTTGGCTCAGGTTAAAGTTCTGCTGCTGCTGTTTTCCTTCTGTGTGCAAAAATCATTTCAGAAAGCCAATTTTGCCTAAGCCCCATTTCCTGGAATAATAATACAAGTCAACACTACATTCCTGTCCACTCATATTTACAGTGTGGACTAAAATAGGTAGCATATGTCTGTTCTAATAAATCATAATTTAAAATTAATTTTTAACCCATTTAGTCCAATAGTATTTCATTAACACATCACTCTCTCTATTCATTACACGAAACATTTAGGGAGCAAACTTGTTGAACATATGTTATTTTCTCTCTAACAGGCTGGAAAGCAAATAAAGTATTCCACACTTTGTAGATGATGGACCTGAGTCTTGAGGTATTTAACTTGCCAAAGGTCATCATTTTATCAGCAAAAGACCTTCCTTTGCTTTGACAAGTTACTCTATCTTAGCTAGTAATATATTATAGAGATTGACTTGCAACAAAGAGAAAACCCTATGGTACCAAATGCTATTTCATCCCAAATCATATCAGAGAAATGTGATTTAATTACACTACTGTGACATTGTGCCAGCAGGCTGCTTCTCTCCAGTATGGGAAGGAGATAAGACACGAGCTAGTGTCGGGAGCCAAGACTGGACATTTGCACCAAGCGAAGAAATCAGCTCTTTGCTAGAGGCTTTAACAGAGGATTTTCATCCCGGCTGTTCAACATCTTGTAGCCTGTATTCCCTCATTCTCTCAGATGCCAGCCCCAAATGTTTTCATTGTCTGTTCATTAATTCATCTGCATACAAAATCTGTCCTTCAGAAGGGTCTCTTAAAAGACACATTATTAATTTTAATCATGGCATTAATATCATTTGGATTTTGTTTCTCTTTGCATGTCACTCATTCATTCGTTTACGGAGTAAATATTTATGGAACATCAATTACCTGTGAAATACTTGATTCAGAGTTTGTGAACAAAGATACTGAAGACTTGAGTGATTTGTATGTAAGGGTTAATTTTATGTATGTAGTGCTCAAAATGAAAAAAGAAAACCCCTCGACATATCTGAGTCATGAAAAATAAAAAATAATGCTAAAACTCCCGTGTCTGAACATTGACCCCACATTTTCTCAATTTATCTACAGCTTTGTGTGATCAGTGGGTCCTAAGTTGCTAGCTCATGAGCTAGTCAGAATTTTTCACAATATTAATATTGCAAATTTCTGCTCATATTTACATAAAAAGATTCTATATCACTGAGTGTGGAGTCAGGGCTAACAGCATTTTATCTTCTTTGTGGTTTGTATAATGCACACAATCTAGCGACCAGTTACTGTACATTATTTCTTTAAAAAGTATAAAAGTTAATACAAACTTTCTTTATAACTTCAGAGCACTTACAGAGTTCCTACAACCAGCTCTGTGCACCTTCGTTAGGTGTCGGATTGTTTCTTGGCCTGGAAACATTTTTTTTTTTTTTTTAAAGATGGTGCCTTGATCTGTTAGCAGGGGGTTGGTGGTGAGGATCCCTGGCAGTGGGATTAGGATTTATCCCAGGTGCACGAACTGTTGTTCTGGAGCCCATTCCCTATGATGTGATAACTTGATCAGCCTGGATACGGGGGGAGGAGGGGAGAGGAGCTTGATCCTGCCTCAGCTTGGTATGCCAGATTTTGTTGACTCCTCAAGGGAGACCTTACACACTCTGAGGACTGAATCAGGAGCAGGAAGTGAGTGGGAAAGTAGGGGTGGGGGCAGGAGAAAAGGAGGGAGGAGAAACTGGGGTTAGATGTAAAAAAATAAAGAGAAGATTTATTAATTATATATACAGAGGTCTGACCACATGTATGCCTGCAGGTCAGAAGAGGGCACCATATCTCATTACAGATGGTAGTGAGCCACCATGTGGTAGCTGGGAATTGAACTCAGGACCTTTAGAATATCAGCCAGTGATCTTAACCATTAGATGAGCACTGAGCCATTAGTTGCCTTTCTTTTATAAACTGAAGAAGATATTCCAGCACAGGACACACTTCAGTATGACAAACCAAGGGTTAGAGGAGCAAAGCAGTTCAGTGTAATGCAGACATTACACACTGAGAGTTACTCATTGTTTTTGGATTTATTTTTACTGTGTGTCAGTGAATGATTTGCCTACATGCATATATTCATTCACACTATGTGCAGGCCTGGGAACAGTGGAGGCCAGAAAGGGGCATTTCGTCTCCTAGAAGTAGTCTTATAATTAATTAGACATGAGCATCTATGACGGTGCTGGGAACCAAACCTCAGTTTAAGAATGTTCTTAAGCACAGAGCCATCTGTCTCTTCAACCCTCATTACTTTATACAGATGTAAATATCATTTTATTTTCATTTTATATGCAATGTCTAGGAAAAACAACTTCCTTCATTTGCTCCTTGGAAATAAATCTCAACAAAAATACACTAGTTGTATTTAATTAAAGCTATTGTGTTGAAGAAAATTGCATAGAGATAGGGGCATGCATGTCTGCATACATGTGTTTGTATGTGCATGCGTGCACATGGTTGTGTGTATTCAGTAGAATTTCAAAGATAATTAAAGACAGGCAGAGTGAATCTTCGTGGGGCTGGGAGCTCTATTTCTGAATGCTTTGCTTTGTCTTACTCTCTTGAACTGGAAGGCTAAAATTTAAATTTGAAGACAGAAGAAAGTCACTTGAGAATATTTTCTTATCCAAAGAATGGATAAGGAAAATGTGGTACATTTACACAATAGAGTACTACACAACAGATAAAAGTAACATCTTGAATTTTGCAGGCAAATGGATGGAGCTAGAAAACATCATTTTTACTGAGGTAACCCAGACCCAGAAAGACAATTATTATATGTAGTCACTCATAGGTGGTTTTTAACCATAAAGCAAAGAAAAAAAAACAGCCCACAAATCACAATCCCAGAGAACCTAGACAACAATGAGGACCCTGAGAGAGACATACATAGATCTAATCTCCATGGGTAGTAGAAAAAGCCAAGATCTCCTGAGTAAATTGGGAGCATAGGGACCTTGGGAAAGGGTTGAAGGGGAGGGAAAGGCAGGGAGGGGAGCAGAGAAAAATGTAGAGCTCAATAAAAATCAATTAAAAGAGAAAAAATACATGAAGTAAAACTTGAAGCAATGAATGAGATTTGAGACAATTTTCCCACCCATTATCTTGAATGATAAATAGTTTTTTTTTTTTTTTTTTTTGGCCAGGGTTTCTCTGTAGCTTTGAAGCATGTCCTGGAACTAGCTCTTGTAGACCAGGCTGGTCTTGAACTCACAGATATTCACCTGCCTCTGGGATTAAAGGAGTGCACCACCAACGTCCGGCTAAATGCTAAAAAAAAGTTTTAAAGTATAAATTAAAAATATATTGTGTAAATGCATTTTGGGAACACATATACTCTGGGTAACTAATAATAACTTCTGTTTTGATAAAAAACTTAATGACCAAATTCTTTCTTGCTTTCTAAAATATGATTCTTTAGGAAATAAATTTCAAGCTTTTTAATTTCTTTAGCAACTTTTTGTGTAGTCTGGTTAATTGTTGAATTATTTTGCATGGTAGAATAATATTTTCAGATAACTAAAATTTTAGATTTTATTGTTACTTTTATTTATGTATGTGTATGTGTATTATATGTGTATACTTCTTAGAGAAGCCAGAAGAGGATGTTGGATTTCCCTGAGGTAGAGTTATATACAGGTGGTTGTGAGCTAGGTTGTGCTAAGAACTGAAATTAGTACTTCTGCAAGGAGGTACAACGCGGGTGCTAGGAACTGAACTCAGTTCCTCTGCACGAGCAGCACACGCTCTTAAATTCTGAGATGTCTGTCTACTCCCCAGATCTAGCTTTTGGATTTGACAGACACACTACACAAATATCATATGGGTATCACAAAATGGGAATTAATAAATGATTTGGTGCTTACTCTCTGTCCTTATAGATAAAATAGAACTGTTTAGGTCTACTTCTACAAATAAAGCCTCCTTTATTCTACTCATTAACGAATACAATGACTTTACAGTGAGTTCAGCAGTTAGTCAACAAGTGGTTCAATCAATCCCTCGATGAGCATTATGGAAGGTATTATGATCTATACTAAGTAGAGAAGACAAGGTCACTTCCCCCTGGGTCTGTGTCATCTAGCATTGGCTGAAGCAAATACAAGAATCAGAGATTAAGCTGAGAAGTGTTCATTATGAGTGTCTTAGATAAATGCTTTTAACTCCATTTTCAGTCACAAATGGCCACAGATGCATAAAGATATAAAAAGGATTTGAACTCATGCCAAAGCGGTATTGATGAGAGATGCCATGGAAGAAGAGTCCTTAAAGAGTCATGGGGTAAACAGTCTACAAAGCTGATCAAAGTGGCACTCTTAGCCACTATAAATATTGAATATTAATTAGCATGAGCTAACATTAAAATGTTTTTTCTTTCCCTGAAACTATTCCCTTTCTTATTTTTAGTTACTAGCCAGCCAGGGTTATCACATCACATGGCATGAGCAGAGGACATTTCCCTTATCACATAATGTTTACTTAAATAGGGCTGGCCTTGGCAAGAAAACAGGAACAGCACTCTGACAGAGAAAACCGGATAGAATCTGGAAACAAGAATAGATGTTTTCAGCTTCTCTGGACCTCAGTGTTGTGAAATGATCGGTATCAACTGTGAAAATAATGTGTGAGAAATCAAGGAGACATTTGAGACTAGATTTTATGCTGTCAAAAATAAGTTAAGTACAAAGTAGCATGTGATAAGAAATATACATTAACAATGATGGTATGGCAGTGATCAAGGTTGGCTGAAGGCAAAAATCTATCTGGTGCTGGTTCAAGGGTGAGTCGTTCTACTTTTGAGCACGATCAGTGCAGTGGGGATATGTCAGGGAAATTCAGGACTACAGTACATGTTGCCCATCCACTCAACACATATTTCTTGACTATGTGCTCCTGCCCAGCAATTTTCTAGGAAATGCATATAGCAATAAACAACATAGATAACAATTCCTCCTTTGCCCGAGTTACATTTCAGTGAGATAAGGAGACTAGATGTTAAACTTGTTCTCATGCACATCTATTTCAAACGTGGCCTGCAATTTATAGGCCAGTTTATTCATCATGTGCTTTAAACCTATAAAATAGCCAAAATAATGAAGCAATATAACATGATGAGGCTTAAACATCATATTCTTATATTTGTGTGTTTGACCATGTCTTGGTTATTTTTCTTTCAGTTTATTTATATGATGGATTACATTGATAATTTTCATATGTTGAACCAGCCCTGAATCCCTGGGATGAAGCGAACTTGATCATATTGGATAATTTTTCTAATGTGTTCTTGGATTCGGTTTGCCAGTATTTTTTTGAGGATTTTCGCATCGATGTTCATGAGTGAGATTGGCCTATAAGATATTTTTAATCTAATTTACATTTGACATATATTTACTATTGTTAATACCCAGGAAATATAGATTAGTATTTTTATCTTCTTTTAACAGACAAAAGGGGACATTTTCCATTTCTGAACAATTTGTCTAAGATAGCCTCACTGTGAGAGAGCAGAAGGGCTGTTTGAACTGAGGACCATGAGCCCAGAAGTCACATTCTAATGAAGCATGAATCACATATAGACTTGACTAGTTCCATAGAGCTTTCGCAAACTGAAAGGAGGAATAATAATATTTTGTATAAAATACATGCAGAACAGAAGAACTCAAGGAAGGTTTACTTAGGAAATACAACAACTACCTGTAAATTCACATTGTCTCCTGAGTAAACCATTCTCTTCACTGCTCTGGCCCTATTAATATAATCCAAAAGATCTGATGCCATTTATATGAATTAACTATAGAATTAGAAGGCAGAGGAGGAACACGAATGGATGTGTTTACCAAAGGCAGTACAAATGAAAGAGAATTGAAGAAGAATGTAGCCTTGCCTGCATTGATTGAGATAGGAGATTTTAATTACATCTGTAATTAATCACAACAGGCCTAGGTCCCCTGCACATTTCCACCAGCACACCCAGAACGAGTCCTCTTCAGCTCACACTCAAAGGAAATTCTTAGGGCTGGGGTGCCCGACTATTGGCCTAGTGTGTGCAGGGCCTGAAATCCCAACTCTGGAAAAAAACTGGTAAGCCCACAGATGCTTTTAGAAGAGGAAACTGATGATCAGTTTGCTTCTTATACTGGGTGAATGACATTTTCAACCATGTACAAATGGCTCAGAATTTCAAAACCCTTCATTCTCCCTCCTGAAATGTCGTAAAATAAGAGCTGAAATGTGAGCCACGCAAAGGTCCTAGACATCACTGTTGGGGAACTACCTCTCTGCTACTGCCTGATGCAGTTTCCAAATGTGAGATCTCAAAATTAGTTATCTGTCCACCGATCCTTCTCTTCGAAGCCACACTTCATCACTCCTAACCCACTTGCCACCCTCAAGTTAACTGGCTTCTCACCAGCCATAGTGACCCACTCTTAATCCATTCTCTTATTGTTTCTTGTTTGCGTTACGGCACAGAATTCATGTCTCAAAATTCCTTTCTCTCAAATGTTCCAATCTATTCTCCTCATTGCTCCTGATTAGCCACTGAAAGAAGAAGATTTTATGTAAATCATGCCATATAAAATCCTCATTAATACCTGCTAGTTCCCTCTTCTTTGGTCTGTGCCCTTTCTTATAACCCAATCCATCTCTCTCCCCTATACATCATACTATTTCATACTACATGGTATTGAAAACACTAGTAAGAACCACAATTTTATAATCTGTCGTTCTCGTTTTATTCACCACTATAAAACCAAGTGTCAGGAAACCAAGAGGCACAGGAACCCAATGAAACCTTTGCCACCTAATGGTTAACATATCTAGTTAACAAAAGAGGTTTGAAAAGGTAGCTGTCACAGACACTGAGAGAAACCATCAATAAGTGGGACCTTCTGAAACCGAGAAACTTCTTTAAAGCAAAGCACATGGTCAACAAGACAAAATGGCAGCCTATAGAATGGGAAAAGGTTTTCACCAATCCCACATTGGACAGAGGGCTAATCTCCAAAATATACAAAGAACTCAAAAAATTGGTCATCAAGAGAACAAATAATCCAATAAAAAATGTGGTGCAGACCTAAACAGAGGACTCTAAACAGTGGAATCTAAAATGGCTGAGAGACACTTAGGGAAATGCCCAGCATCCTTAGTCATCAGAGAACTGCAAATCAGAACAACTCTGAGATTTCATTTTATACCTGTAAGAATGGCCAAGATCAAAAACACTGATGGCAGCTTATGCTGGAGAAGACGTGAGAGAAAGAGAACACTCTTTCATTGCTAGTGGAATTGCAAACTGGTACAATCACTTTGGTTATCAGTATGACAATTTCTCAGAAAACTAGGAAACAACCTTCCTCAAGATCCAGAAATACCACTTTTGGGTATATATGCAAAGGATGCTCAATTGTACTAGAAGGACATGTGCTCAACTCTGTTCATAGAAACATTATTTGTCATAGCCAGAATATGGAAACAACCTAAATGCCCCTTGACCAAAGAGTGGATAAAGAAGATGTGGTATATTTACACAACGGAGTATTATACAGTGGAAAAAATGGCATCTTGAAATTGTGGACAAATGAATGAATCTAGAAAACATCATATTGAGTGAGGTAACCCAGACCCAGAAAGACAAACATCATATGTACTCAATCATAAGTGGATTTTAGACATAAAGCAAAGAAGAAGCAACCTACAATTCATAATCCCAGAGAACCTAGAAGACATACATGAATCTAATCTACATGTTAAGTAGAAAAAGGCAAAATCTTCTGAGTAAATTGGGAGCATGGGGACCATGGGAGAGGGTAGAAAGGGAGGGGAGAGGAAGGGAGGAGAGTGGAGAAAAATACATAGCTCAATAAAAACAATAAAAAATTAAAAACATAAAAGAAAAGGTAGCTGTCACATCACCGGGCCAGGGTGAGGATGTTCCAAACTCTCAACTGTTATTCTAAGACAGAAGATGGAGGTACATAGAGTCAGAATTCTTATTTCTTAATAGTTTACAGGTGTTTCTTACCTATTCACTTCTACTGAACATTCTTGATTCTCATCCTCTGCAACTCATTATTGGAATCAGCTGACATTGTATTTAATAATAGGTCCTATTGTTCATTCACCCTTACCTCATCAATAGTTTTTCTGGGGAGGGCAACATGTTTCACTTAGTAACTCTCTTAGGGTCATGAAAGGCTCATGGAATACTAGAGAACAGAGAAAATAGTGAGGACAGACAGAGAAATCAATGAAATAAATGTCTCTCCACCTTCATGAGTTTACTGACTTTTCTCTCCATGGGGCCAAGCAAAGAGAGAATCAGAGACAGATACAATTACAGAAAGACAGAGACATTAGGATGTAACATTTCAACTCAAATCTAGTGAGAAGTTGGTAAACTGAGGCAATATGTAGGAAGCAGTGTGCTCCCACTTCCACATATAAAAGACTTTTGTGGATTTTTCTAATGAGGTTCAGAAATTCCTTTAATAGACAAATATCTTTAAAAAATTTTCAATTACATATTTATATTTTATATAATTTTATTATTTATATATAATTGTTGTTGATGTCTTAGAAAACATAATACTTGTATTACACCCAATATGATAACGTTTTGAGTTGTACTTATGAGGGTAGGATTTCTGGAGCCTGCTGCCTCTTCCTTTTGCCCAAAGTGTGAAGTGGACAGCCACTATTTTCTCTCCTTGGCTTTAGTATCCTTCCACACGACATTTAGGTAATGAAAACAGTGTCTACACCTCATCTTTATTTGTATAGACTAAGAAATACAAGTATAGAAAGGACCAGGGGATCCCACCTCCTCTTACTGCTATCATTCCAGGTTATTCCTCTCAACACTGCAGTTTAGCAAGACATGATTACATTGACTGGATAATTCTGTTTTCCTAAGTTGAGCCCCTTTGGGTTCCTTTGATTTGGGACTCCTATGCTTGGGGAGTAAAAGCAAAGGAGAAGAGACTCTCTCTGCATGATAGAGAAACAAAGGAAATTGGAGAGTAAGGCTGAGGGAAGCAGGAACAATAGGAACAAAAAGAGGAGGAAACAGAAAGCAATCATGAAAAACAAACAACAAACAAACACATTGCTTTTTTCCAGGACTGTCCTAATTTAGTTCCTATTGTGAGAAACATCACTATAAAAAAGAAAAAAAAAACCTAAGGAGGAAAGATTTTGTTTGGTTTGTCCATCTCCCTCATAGTTGATCTCCAAGGGAAGTCAGTCCAGAAACCTAAGCAATAGCAGAAGCAGGAAATGTATAACACAGCTGCTCAGTGACTTGGCGTGCTTACCTTGCTTTCCCGCATCACTGCCAGGGGTAGAACCTCCTATCACCTATAGTGGGCTGGACCCGTCTATTGCAATAATTAATCAAGAAAGTGATCTACCTGCATGGCAATCTGATGGAGTCTATTTCCAATCGGAATTCCCTCTTCTCAGGTGACTCTAGTTTGTGTTAGGTTGACCAAAACTATCTGTGATAAGTAGCCAAGGTTAGGCACCAGTGAGCTCACAAGGTGTCTCCTGCAATTTCCATATTTTATGGACACTGATGACTGCCTTTTGTTCTGTATGGGCTGATGTTGAACAAAATGCACCTCCTATGGACAAGAAGTTAATAATGATGATGAATATAGAAATATAGATTCCTGGGAATACAGAAAAGTTTTTTGGGAGGTAGGCTTTGCAGGTTTTCTTGCAACTTGGAGCTGGTGGTTATCTAAGCAAATTGTACTGAGATATTTAATGTGCAAATACCCTGCAGTCGTCATCTGTGTGGTACCCACTGGCTTTGTATGTTCAGGTTTGGCCTTGGCTCAAGCCCTATGTAAAGGATAGGGAATTATTTCAGAGAAATGCTTTAGCTTCACCTGGAGACCACACTGTGAACGCACAGGAGCCAGTTTCCAGGTATTGATGGCTACAAAATCTCTAAGAGGAACAGCAGGGAAAATACTCATCTATTCAGGATGCTGTAACAAATATCACAGATGACTCAACTTATAAACAACAAACCTCAGCTCACACTTGTGTGGGTTGTGCTGTACACTACCAAGTTATAAGAAGACAAAATCTATTTCTTTTGAACTTCAATTTTGGAGGATGAAAGTATTATAGAATGATTTGCTGCATATCAACCATACCAATGGTTTGAATCCTCCCTCTTTCTGTGTGTATCTCTGCTTCTCTCCCTCCCCCCTCCTTCCCTCCCTCCCTCCCTCCCTCCCTCCCTCCCTCCCTCCCTCCCTCCCTCTCTTTCTCTCTGTGTGTGTTTGTGTGTGTGCATGTGTTGCACACATTTCCATGTGTGCAGGTACAAACAGAGACCAGAGACCAGCTTCAGGTGTCATCCCTCAGATGCCGTTCATCTTATTTTTGAAATAGGGTCTCACCTCACGTTAATTTGGAACTTAAAAATGTAGCATAGCTTGCTAAGAGAGTGTACTCCAGGAATCTACTTGTCTCTGCCTGTCAACCAGAGCAGGGATTACAAATACACATCAACACACTCATTTAGTTATGTGCACGTGTACTAGAGATTAAACTCTGGTCCTCAGATGTGTTCAGCATAGGTTTCACCAAGTGAGGCATCTCCTTAGGTCTGGATTTGGATTTATCATCTGTGGTCTTTGATTTTTTTCAGGAGTTCAGAGGAGAAACGCATGGTGTATTTATAAAGTAATGACAAATGTGACATTAAACCTGTAGTACACCACTCCTGTCACCAGACAGAAGACTTTTATCTCAAAATTAAACCAGTGAAAACATTCACCAGAAATGACTTTTGACTGACCTTACCCTCAAATTATTCCTACAAAATGTGGTTTCATTTTCAGCTTGAGTGAACACTTACTACATCTTTTTAGACACAGGAACCGGTTTTTTTTTTTTTTTTTTTTTTTTTTGGGTGCTATCAAACATCCACATACACATTTGAAAGTTACAGACCTCGTCTTTGCAAAGGGGAGAACTTTCAAAGAATTTCGCTTCACTTCACATAAGGTTGCTCATCAAATTTATCTTCCTTTGATCTTAGACACTGGGACTTACGTGGCAAGCTGTGCACTGTGACCTTTGCGACATGAGGGGATTTTTGTCACTCCACAAGAGAACTTTGAGAGATAAGAGCACAAAGGGAAGGGGGCATTTATTAATCATTCAATGTACGGCCAGCATAGCATCTGGATTCCAGGCTTGCACTGAAGAAAAGCTAGTTAAAGGGATCAGTGAATGAACAGAGGGACACAGGATGAGGAGGCACTCTGCAGATCCTTTCCAGTTTAGAGCCCAGAGCTGTCCTTCAGGAGACCTACTGCAGCGCTCGTCTGCCATTAAGGAAACAGCAATGCACAGCTGGCCAGAGTGTCGCAAGGCTCATGTGGATCCTCAGCTCAGATAGGAAGGGAGTGAGAACTTAAAGACACTTCCTCATGACACATATTTGACTGTTTAGATGGATTAGCTTTTACCTGATCTGAGACATTATAGGCTCACAGATAACATTTGCCCCCAGACCGTTGTGTTTTGGATTAGAGACAGGCTGGGATTCTAATTTTGTTACATCATCATTTGTAGAGCTCTTAGTACACTCGCTAACACCAAGGCTCGGTTTTCTTATCTGTGTTATTATATAAAGGTAGGATGTTTTCTCAGGCTTAGAAAGAATGTGCAAGCTATCTCTATATTGTTCACCAGCATTCAACAAATAGCTTCCATTGCTATGAGTGTGGATATTATATAATGAATAGTGGCCTTGACCAGGAACACATTTGAACAGCTTGGTACTGTTTACTTCAAAGAAAGTAGAATAGCATAGAGAACCCTGCATCTAATAAGAATGTGGAATGTGAAACTTCCGGCATTAGAGACTTGCTACTGAGCCGGAGATAATTACTAGCAGGACTGCCTGGAGTATCACTGGCATGACTTCTGATTTTATTTGGGACAAAGGTCTTAGCAATAATTAAGTAGCTGAAGCCCATTAATGGAAACGTATCTTGTAGAAAATGTATGTGTCCCTCATTTCCTTACTTCAAAGTCTAAGCTTTTGGGGGTGCTCCAAAGACCTATGATTTCTGGATCTTCCAGGTGAGCTTTGTTTTAGCTTGACTGTCACAACACAGATGGTCCAGCATGCGCTCTTTGGATCCTCACTCTGATGTGCTCCGCCTGCCTAGATGACCTGGGACTTTTGCTCATGTGATTTTCTTTGCTTAGGTTGCAAGAAGGGAAGGCTGTTCGGGTTTTATATTTATGTAACGTAGGTAGCTAGCCTTCAGTCTCTGTTCGTAACACAGAAACACTAAAATAAAACTGTTCGGCAGTATTGCCAATGCAAATAAAATCTGTATGAAATTGTAGGCTCTACATATATTTAAAAGTAGATAAAAATCGAATCAAAATTCCTTTGCCTCATACTTCAGAACAGTATATAGCAACATCTTCTTTTGCGGAGAATATGATATCTAAAATAAGAAGTCTATGAATTTTAGCTAAGCAAGCCACTGCCATCTTCCTTTTTTACCATGACAAATACAATAATGAAAATACAACTAAGCAAAATGCATCTCCTTTCTGAAGGTACAGGGAGCCATTTAAACTCCATTTGAACTTTATAGCTATGAATTCAGCTTTACAAGAGTCTTATACAGAACATGTATCTGTCTACTTTTAGGACAAATAACTGTGTTTCAGGTAATTCTATGATGCATGTATCTCCAAGAAATATGTCACAAAGCCATAGTTTAGCATGAATCATAAATCTGTTATTTTTTTCTTTTCTATGTCATTCAATGATACCTGTGTGTTCATATTTATGGTATATGAACTCTACAAACAGGTTTCTTCATCTGTAGAATGGAGACATGCTAGATTATAGCTAGTAATTTGATATACTCTGAGAGCAGACAATCTGGTTCCATTATTTTATCAGCAAGAATCCTTACCACCTCTCCTCTGCCAACACCTGAAATTATAAATGTCAGTCTGGGTCTCTTTTAGTGATGGCAATCTGGATTTTATAACAATGTCTATAACAGCTTTACTCTCTTTCCTTATTAGTGAATACAGCCACAATCTTGGTTCAAGCCATGAACCATGGGAGACAGTTTATCAGCGAACACCCTTCACAGTTTGTGAATGACATTGATGAAAACCAGGGCAAGGAATTAAAAGCAGCTGATGGGTGCTGAGAGAAGGAGAGATAGCATTGAATAAGCTCCTAATTGTTCATTCAGAATAAAGCAATCAGCCTTGAAACCATATACACACAAACAACCAAGCCAGACTACGAAAGCTGTATTTACGTATTTGTGCATACATACACCCATAAAAACTCATATATATATGTATATATATATTGCAATGATATATATTATACACATTATAGGTGTGAAAATAGTAGTTGGGAAAGAGGAAGACATGAAAATAGCTGGATAGAGGAAATTTGAGGAACTGGGTATAGAAAAGGAAAGGAAGAAAGTGATGTAATTCTATTTTAATTAAAATATAATAACTATTTGTTAAATTGCAAAAATAACAAAACGAAACAAACAAAACCTTTAGGGAAAGACACAGAGCATCTGTGCTTAGAGGCATTGAATTCACTCTCTATATACTGTCTTCAGGTCCTCCTGTCTGGGGCTCTTTTGTACAAACAGCAAGCAGCCAGGTACGCATGTGGAAGCGGCCTGTGATTACGCTGTGAGGAAGACACTGGAACAAGATGGGCTTTGTGTCTCTCAGCTCTGGGGAATGAGAACTGCTGTTTCTAAAACTCCACCCTCCGTCCCATTTACCCTGGCTCTAGTTGCGCCCCATTTGGCAGTTCCAGTAGCGTCTGTTGGGATGAGATATGTACAGCTGTGAGAATAAACAGAAAAAAACTCCTTCTGCATCGGGGAGAAAACAATGTGTAAGTATATAAGTAGGCACTGAGCCTTAAAACGGAAACATTGCCTTTGCTATCAAACAAGATCGCGGTTTCCCTGGGCGTTCTCCTTGGCTAATAGACCTACCCAAATAGACATTTCCATACTTCCATAGGTGCTTCTCCCATGATTTTGTTTGGGTTACAAGCATGGAACTCTGCCTCCAACAACAGACGTTTATTATGACTAAGACTGTTTGGCTAATTGTCCATCCCAAGTCGTCACAGCAAATAATCATTAACGGACAGGGAAGACAAGAATGCTAAGGAATTCTTAGACTTTCGGATCACTCTAAAGGGTACTCTTGTTTCTCCAAGTCCTGCTGCGCCAAGCCCTGGATGTGTACATGGTGTATGTTTACACTTCGACGTTTCAGTTGAAGAGACAATCAAATTATAACAAGGAGCAAAGTTGGAAAGGAAGAAGGGATAAGACATGTATTAAAATCCCAACACTGTCTAGATGTCATACATGAACTGTTTCCATATCCTAACTTTTCACTGAACCCCTCTAAAAACCTAAAGCACCTACTTTTTTTTACCGGTGACCAATAATGATGACTTTGGGTTCAATCTGCAGATCTTTGTACATCCACAGATCCTAGTGACTCAACATCAGGAAACATTCTTCTTACTGATAATCCACAGCTTCCAACAGTGTATACCTGAGCCTCAGGTTCAACTTGTTATTAGGACCTATGGATTTGGGCTACTTGTGTCTGAATTGCACTCCCAACATTTAAAATTATTTAGTTTTGTGCAGACTAACTGACTTCTTTGAAACCCAGTTTCCCAATCTGGAAAAATGAGGGTAATAATAATATCCACTTGGCAAGTCTCTTCCGATTGACAATTTTTACAATAAAGTCCTCAGAGCTATGTCTGTACATAGCTATTCCTTACTGCCAATACCTACAGTTAATTTATGCAAGCAAGGTAATTATACACACATATATTCCCAACATTGTACAACAAACCTCACAACACAATGCAGTATCTCTTCTAAAGGACATGTCCTCATGAATCCAAGAGTTTGACTTGCTCAGGCTGGCATATTTAAACTAGTTAAGATCATCTCTGCCTCTTACATTTTTCTTTCTTCCTTTCTTCTTAATATTCATGCTTAGCCTTGTATGTACACACATTTGGGAACAATTTCAGAAACCAGTCTTCTCCTCTCAGCGATCCTTTGCAGTCGGACCCATTTCTGACTCCTCTTATTCCCATCAAAGGGTCACAGGCCCATTTCTTACTTCTAACAACCACTTCTAGTTCTGACAACATGTTCTCCGAGACACCTTGCTTGATAATTAATAAACACTTCATTTATTTCACTTGTATCCTGTAAGTGATGGATGGTCCATTCTCCTTTGACTGTGTTGACTTTGAGTATTCCTTTTTATAAGTGCATTAAGAATATTTAGTGCAGCTTCCGAGATAACTTAACATGGTCCATTTTGTCTTATTAAAAAATGACGTTTCAGCTGTCTCCAAGAAATGCCTGAGTTCAGCTTCTTTTCTAACCCATACCCCCAAACTCAACTACAGATATAAGAACCTACCCTTGCTTGATTTCCCAAATACCAGCAAAGATAAACTTTCAAAAATATCAAGTAAAGGGTACAGACAGTCAAGAATCTACAAAGGAGCTCTGTTTGCCTCTGCCATGACCTTTAGGTGGGATTACTCCAGCAAGTTTTCTGATGTGTGTGTCTATGTGAGGACAGGATGACATATATCTTATTTACCCTGGTGCTTCCGAGCATGAGGCCACCTTACTATTAGGATGTAACTAATAAGAAAGTTCCGCTAAATAAATAAAAGTGCTATTTACACATTAAGATGTATAATATATTGAAGTCATTTTCCCCTCCAACTTCTCTCCCTTCTAACTCTTCCTCTTTATAGTTTTTGGAGTGACAATCATTTTATTGAAACATACAGTTTTTTTTTCCTTTTAAGGACATCAATTTGATATGCTAAGAAAAAGATTACATGCTCACAGTTAATAAAATCTAAGAAAAAAATCCCAGTGCTATGCTGAGCGCCCTGTGCTGTGCTGAGCTCCCTGTGCTGTGCTGAGCGCGTACTTTATTTCAGCTCCTCATGCTCTGAGGCAGGTACCCAGCTCCCTAAGGCAAGCTCAGGAAGGTGAACAGCATGTCCTGTCAGCAATCCCCGGAGATGTTAAGGACATGTATAACCTACCATTCTAAAAATGTACAAAGATGCTGAGCAGTAGATTCGATCTATCAGAACAACCAGAGCACTCAATCACCAAAGTATCCTTTTTAATTTTCTGAATATTTTTGTAATCCCCAATTTAAGTAAATAAATTGCAGTATTTTCCTGATGCTCTGCATTACAGCTTTCATTATCATTGATGCTCTTATTATAGCTCTCAGAAATAATGTTTGCAAAGAGCAAATGGGAATAAAACAAATTATTTCCCTAAAGAAATGGAAACCAAGTACGTCTATAACAGAACTGTCTAAACACTGTAATAGAGTGTCCCATCTAAGTGACTTCACTTCTTCTTTTCCACTCTGCATTCATCCCCTGAATCATAACTAAGAACATATTCATCCAAACGAAGGAATGACAGAACTAGGAAGCCCTTGTGTCAGCAAGCTCAACATAGCTCACTGTACACCCCACATTTCTATAAAATACATGCTGTCTCAGAATTCTGAGACCAGGCTTTGTGCGCTCTCTCTCTTTCTCTCTCTCTCTCTCTCTCTCTCTCTCTCTCTCTCTCTCTCTCTCTCT
>NW_026067967.1:4358109-4444683 GCF_014885135.2 Alexandromys fortis | reverse complement strand
TTTTTTTTTTTTTTTTTTTTTTTTTTTTTGCTCACAGCCTTCCTACCCCAGCGGTGGTTAATTGTCATTTTGCAAACCAACGCCACATGCCACATTTACACCATTCTGGTTTGAGCTCTCAAATTAACTGGTCATGAAAGGAATCAATGAATAAACATATAACATTTCTCATGAGAGAATTAAGTCCTAGTTTGTAAATAGGGAGATTTTATATAAAAATCTTTATTCCCCTTAGAAAGACCGAGAGGATCTCACCAGTGCAATGGCAATTCCTTAAACAAATGCTCACCTGGGCCTTTCCCAGGCATTGTGGCCACACCAGCAGCCTGATTTTTTCACTTGATGCATGCTGGCCATTGCGTATTTACAGAGGTATGTGTATGCAGCTGAGTGTGATATCCTTGCCCAGTGGTTGGTCTTCTTGTTTCAGGAGAGATGTGTTGTCTCCTAGCTATGTGATGACTCTGCTTTTCCATACAAATACTTACTTTGTAGCTATTTGGTACTGGAGTCTATTCTAAGTAATTTCTCTATATAGCAGTTTGTTTAATGCCTATGATGAGGGTTTATTCTCTCTATCAAATTGGTGATAAGGATAAGCCACAGAGTTTCACCTTAACAAAAGCCACAGTTCTTAGAATCAGGATTTATCACGAGATTCCATCCACATGCCCCATGTTGAATGCTTAATCAGTAATGGTGGTATTATCATCTTGAACATTCTAAAATTTATAATCTTTACAAGCGTATTTTTCCTATTTGAGAATTTCATTCAGATATATGATGAATTTTGATTCAATCTACCCCATCTCCTTGCCACCAACTTCTCTGCCTTGCTACTTCCCTTCCAACTTCGTGTGCCTTCTTTTTCAACCCACTGAGTTCATTTTGTCCTTCCAGTATGTATGTATGGGTATACTGCCACCTACTAAGGTGTAGGTAGCCTATCAATGGACCTTATCTTAGAAGAAAATGGATGCTGATGGATGCTGTGACTCAAAAAGCCATTCACTGATAATTCTCAGCTAGAGGTGGCTCTTTCCTTATCCCTGCTGGGAATTATACTGCCTTGATCTTGTGCTGGAAAGGCTTCCTATCAGCTCCAGATGCTACCCCCAAGACATAGGTCTCAGCACAAAGCTGATTTATTTGCCCCAGAGGGACAGAACGCAGAGAATAAGCAACAACAAAAAAAGATAGAGGACAAAGGAGAAGGGGGAAGGAACAAGGGATAGGGTGCGGGGTGCAGTCGGGTAGTGGTAGGACAAAGGACTGCCTCTGAATAGCGGGGAGACAGATGTGGCGCATAGGAAAATGGCATAAAAGGACAAGGGGAAACCCCATGTTAGGATGAGGTGTTTTATTGTAATTGGGCATGTTAACTCGTTGCGGCAAAAGGGGTTTTTGATTTCTGGACTTCAATACTTTGATGGCAGGGTTTTAGCAGTCAGACTCAGGAAGAGAAAGTGGAGGAATAAGAGAATAGGCCTTGGAGGCAAGCTTTAGGACTGTAATCTAATGGTTTCTAGCAAAGCAGAGGGAACTGGACAGAAAGGTAAGGCCTGCCAGTCATGCCAGCCATGCTTGAGCTGGCCAGAGTCCCTTCAGGGCATGTCATTTGCATGTGAGCACAGAACCGAGCTATTAATATCATCAGTAGTAAATAACATAGTATCTAAAAATAATTCTGTGCAAACTTAATCTCCCTACACACAACCAAAACAGTATCAAGGACGATGACACTTGAACTTATTTTCTTAGAAAACATGTAAATGAACCAAGTGTTGGAGAACATTGACTTGGAACAGAATGTAGGTGTGAGGGAGTAAACAGGGTCCTTCCTTCACCTCAAGGGTGGAGAACAACTCAAAAACCTGCTACACAACTGTCTGCACCTGACACTACCTGGAGCATCTGATTGGACAGAGCCTGGTGGACTCTGTTTCACAGTGGACACAAGGAGATGCTGTTGATTTGAATCATCTTGTGAGTGACATGTTTGTCATAGCAAAGATATGAGAGGAAAATTTCCTGTGTTCAGACATGGGACACAAGGAAGGATGCTAAAGCGAGGGAAGTCCTGAGGTTCATCACACAGTGAGCACATAAAGGACCAAAGAAACTGTGGCTGAAGGACAGGACACCTAAGCCTTAAGATTACCCTTAAAAGTCCCAAATGACTATTGATTAAAAAGCCTGCTTTTTCCTGAGTCAAATGAATGGCAGCAGAAAAATCCCCAGTGACTGCAATCTCTAGAGAATCACAAAAATGTCAACAAGAGGAAGCACCGTTTGCAAACACCTATAGGTCTGAAGTCTAGGGAGCCAGTTAAATAGATGGAAGAGCAAGCTGGGGTGCACATTACCAATTTAACTGGTGGCTTTTCTACTAAGTGAATTAAAGATTAGGTTGAATACTGAATTACAGGAGAGTTTTATTTAAACTTTGAACTGTACGGGGAGCCGAGGAAGCCTTGAGTGAATGTGGAACGAGCTGATGGATGAGTTGATGAGCAGTGTGAGTGTTGACAGTGTGGGCAACTTAAAACGTTCAGAAAAGATTGGTCACCCTTGCCATTCCACTGTCGTGCCTTTATCTACGCCGAATTACCCTCCAGTCCTGAGCTGCTAAGCTCTGTTAGTGTCTGGTAACTGCTGCAAAAGCATTGATGGTGAGCACAGCTTCCCCAAGTTTCATGGCCACCCTCACTCCCTACTGGTTTTCTTCATGTAGACATTATCTACAGGCTATTGAGGTCTGGTGCACACGGACACTTGCTGACGAATAAACAATTTAAATGACTGACTGAGCCAGGTGTAAACTGAAACATTCATGAGGATTTTAGCTTTTACTAATGTGTCCGACAGGTACTGACTGACCTTAGGGTTTTGCAAGGAATATTTGATTTAATGTTTCAAATACTTATGCTAGATAAGAATAATCATGCCTACCAATGGGAGAGGGAAACTGAGGCACTGATGAGGTCAGGAAACATTCGTAAATTATCATAGCATGTCAGTAAAGGAAAGTGTCTGGGCTCCGAAGTGTGCTTAACAGCACTGTAGTTCTTCAGTGTTCAATGGTTTGGACCCTCAACACCTGGGCCTAGTAATCACTTTAAAACATTTCTTATAGTTTTACTTTTTAATACTTTGTTTAGCAGAAATGCAGGAATATGGAAGACTACAGTTTGCTAATTAGATGTGTGAATTGGTCACTGGGAACCTTCGTTGATGTAAATATGTTTCCTTTTCAGGATAAAATAAAACAATTATAATCATGGTAATTATGGTAACACTAATTAATATTGAAATTCAATCTTCTAATTTGGAGAGTTATTTTAAATATCAAAATACTAAACATACACTTTATAAAAATAGATTTCTAATATACGCAAACAACATATACTTGAGGAATTAGAAACTTAGTTAAAAAATGAAAGAGTGAACCAGATTAAAAGCCATTAGTTCACATGCATCGCTTACATTGTAAATAATTTCAAGTGAAATTTTATAGCAACTTAGTGACACAGAGAATCTGATTAAATCTGCAGTAAGATCTGTTTTTTTAATTGGCTCTTGGCTGCCTTCTGAGAACCCGAATTTCAAAAGTCTGTAAACTAATGGAGGCTGAATGACATCAACCTGCATCACCTCTTTAATTGCTTGGTTGAGGCCAATCATGTCCTTCCTTTTGGACAACTAGAATTTGGGTCTCTCACTATATGACCACTATAAATGAAACCATGGCTACTGAATAATGAATGCATTTCTGTGGGCTCAGGATGTGGCTGAGTGCTGGAGTGTTTGCCTTGGAAGTGTGGGAACCTTGATTCTCTTTTCAGATGGAACAAACGAGTGGTCTAACGCACTTTCTTGGGATCAACATAAAATATGTGTCATTACTAAGTACTGAGTGAAGTCTGAAAGCAGACTTGAGAATGATGTCTTGTGAGATCCCATCAGCCGAGAACTCACTGAGACATGTCCTCAGGGTAAGGCCAACTCCAGGAAGCCTTGAGGGAGCCTGGAAACTTCCTGGGTCAAGCAACTCCTTCCCGAGCTGTCCAATGGATTACAGTGGGAAAACCTATGAAAGCAAAGCAGGTAACATACTTCCACAGAGAACAGAGTCCCTTCTTAAGGACACTGTGCTGGCAGTGGGACCATACCTCTACAACTTGTCACCAATTCTGTGGAGCAGTAATAATTACCCCAAGGAGGGAGAAAGGCAGAATATGACGAATGTGTATCTCTAATAAACCAAGACATCATGACATTATCCTGAATTTATCTGACGATGGCCCAATTTGGCTCCTTTCTCTGACTTTGAAAACTCAGGATCAAAAGCACACTGCAACACATTGAAGAGAAACAGAAACATTTAGACTTACAATGACTGTATTTGTACCATCATACCACATCTACTACTATTTAGCATGTTCCTTTACTTGGTTTCCTAAGAAGCCTGTAGGCCGGGGGTGGGGGGGTGGGGGGGTGGGGAACAATATGATGTTTCCAGGCAATAGGCATGCTTGCCTACTGTCCTGTGTTGCCTCAATGCTATGCTTAGGGCCTCTGGTGCTATGGCTGCTGAGTTTCTGATGTATTTGTGACATCTATTTTGGAATGAAATGACTAATGGTTATGAAGGTGACTCACAAGAACACATGCTAGACAGGAAGTCTGTTTGAACCACTCTGAGCTATTTCAAGCAACTTTACTATGTTGTAGTACCCCATTTTGATGAGAAGAATAAATTATGTTCATAGGTGCAAGAAATACATGGTTTTGTTCAGGCTAAATTGTTCATAAGTCCTGGCCCAGGAGCTGCATCCTTAAAATATAATAACTTATAAAACCACTTTTGAACACCCTGAGAGATTGGTGAGAAAGAGGAGCGGGACTAGGATGGATGTTCCTCACAGTCATGACACATAAATCTGGGAGTGTAGTATCTTAAATCACCACATACTTCTGAAAAATACTCATGCGAAAACAAACAAACAAAAAACCCAAACAAAAAGCCCTCTGCCCCTTTCTGTGACTTTCTTTCAGCTCAGGATTCTATTTCATTCAGTTTTGCATCCATGATGCAAAGAAGACTCTTGGGGATCAAGTAGAGTTCAGGAAACATTTCATTCAAATGCATCTGCAATATCACAGCTCTTGGGAGTTTTTTATTTTTTTCAAAATTAAAACAAGATCTGTTCTTCTGAATTTTCATGCCCAGAATTCGCGAGTGTGAATATAATTGAAAAGTTTGCCAGAAGGACCGAGAGAGGGAGTGAACACGTGTGTGTTACAGCAGACTAGTCTGTCACAAGAAAAGACTTACATATCTATATGCAAATAAATTTACAAGCATCTACTTCATATAACATGTTTTATTTTGCATTTTCTACCTACTCCTAACTTTTCCTATGCCAACAAAATGTCATTCAATGCTTTATTTTGTCAAGAGCTATTTCTTTTACATTCTGCAGTAATTATAATATTTATAGATCTCAATATAATGAAAGCCCATAGTAGTTGAGTTTTTAAACATTGATATGGATGCTGAGATTCACAGAAATTAAATGTCTCTCTGAAGATTTCATCTGTCATAGGCTCCGTGCTAAGGGCACTCAGAGTATCAACTATGGAAAGTTTGAAAAGCCTGGTCAAAAACCTTCCCACAGAAGATAATATTAAATATTGCTCTCAGAAGCACAGAATTATTAAGATGCATGTTAACCTGCTTGTGAAAACTCCCAATTTACTAAGGACTTCTGCATATAAGAAGTTATGAATTGATTTGAAAAAGGGGGACTTATAATTTCCCAGAGCCAGGAAGGCTGAACCCATCTACCACATAAATGAATTCCCACAGAGTAAAGTTGTATCATCACAGCTTTCTATGGCAAGAAAATACAGCTATGTATCAAGTCAAAGAAGAGAGCCATCATATGTCCAAGTGTGCTTGCCTTTTTCTTCAAGCAGAAATGGCTCCTTCTGTGTGTTCATCACTTCCCTGTGCCTTTGACACTGCATAACATATTTGGTTAATAGCTCCTTCACAGTCTGTTAGCTTCTGCTCCTTACAAGCTAAACCACAGCACAGCCTATGTTCTGCCAAAAAAAAAGTTTTAAAAATATCCTGACCCAAAGGATCATTGGCATAAAACCAAACACTTTTAGGCTCATCTGCTGTCATGGTGTATCCCCGTCGCCCACTTTATCTTAATAGCCTATTATGAATCATAAACAGCTAGTTGTTTTTATGTTTATTTACCGGACACTTGGCATGGACAAGGTGATGGGACATGGTAGATACTGAGGTATATGTTGATCAAATCTATAAACAGCATAAATGGCATTAAATACTTGCTAATCAGTGAGAACACTGTATTGAGGTACCCCAGGACATCAGTAATTAGGTATTTGAACAGCTGGTAATATCAATAGAGAAAAAAGTAAATTGTAATTAGTGTAAATGTACAGATCAGAATTCCCTATGTAAATTACACCCACTACTCCCTCCCCTGGTGTACCTGCTTCCAGGATGGAGAGTACTGATCTGAATGTAGGGTTCCCAAAATGACCGATAAAGTAGGTTTAAGTGTTTATAGCTGGTTTGATAATGAAGAGGAGATTTGGAGTCCACACAGGAAAAAAGAAAACATTCACTGTGCATATTCTCTGTTTATTTCTATTTTAGACGCCAAGGATCCTAGGGATGACTAGATCCCTCCTCACACTTTAGGGCAGTGATTCTCAACCTTCCTAATACTGTGACCTTTAAACTACTTCTCCACGTTGTGGTGACCCCCAACCATAAAATTATTTCTTTGCTACCTCGGCACTGTGATGTGCTGTTGTTATGAACTGCAGTGTTAATATCTGACAGGTTGAGGACCACTAGCGGAAGTGAGGGATGATTGAGAGAGGTCAACTGAGATGTGCCTCTCATTGGAGTCAATAGGTGACCTTGGCGGGGGGTGATTTAGAGGTAAAAACTGCTTTTCAGTTTGGGCAGAGCAGTACCTACTTGAACCAAATTCTAGTCCTCCTATTTGGTCTCTGATTATTTCCGTATGCCCTGGTCTTAAAACTCACCACATCATGCTTCAATTCTGTCCTCTATCACTTTATCAATGGAGGCTGGTCATCATTGTTAGCAAAGGAGATATAGAGAGGGCCCAAAATATAAATACACTTAAAAGAGAACACACAGAGAAAAGACAACAGATAGGTACAAGGAGATAAGCCTCATGTGTATTAAATATACTGCTTTACCAAAGCATGAACACAAGAGTACATCACCTAATAATTGTTTTCTATTTTTAACCTACCCTATCCGTGTGGCGCTGTTCTTTATTGTTGGAGTCATTGAAATTATGACCTGTCATTCAGTTTATGTCTACAGTTATAATCAAGCTCCACTCACGTATTTACCTGCCAGTGTCTTGTCCCAATATTCCAAAGACCTCTACTGGTTCTGACCCGCCTGCCTTGGCTCTCGGATCCCAAATTTTCATCACATCACGTGCGTATGAGACTACCAAGACAGAGGAACTCAGCTGTTCCCAATGACCTTCCATCTTACTCTCCATGATTCACCATGAGTTATGACGCTCTGGTTATGTATTCCTTTTATGTGGAGTAAGGGAGTTTGGAGACAAAACTATAACTTTGAATAACGAAAACAGGAAGGTATTTGGGTAGGTCTAATTCTGTCAAACAAGCCTAGCCTATGCAAAGGAGATTTTTTTTTTCTTTGATCGGTAACAGAAGGGAAAGTTGAACAGAAGTCTAAGAAGTCTCCTTCTGAGGGCCACTGTGCCATTGCTGCCGTTGGGTTGGAGTGGAGCACAGGGGGAATAAAGTGGCCTCTGCTCAATAAAATGGGAACAGGTAGAGAGAGTAAAACACTATCAGCCACCAGGGAAATGAGGCTCACGCTTTCGGTTATAGAGAATTGGGAGAGAATATAATAGATACAGTTTCCAGCTGCTAGGTTTGTGGCCATTTGTAAATCAGCATTAGAAAATAAATTCATTACTGTAATAAATAGTTGCCTTCTATCAAAAACTATAATGTACTTGATTATCATTCAACAAAATGATATTAAATAGCTGGATTAGGGCAAAAACTTGTGTTCTACCTTTGTGGCCTAGATTGTGGAAAACTGGAATATCTATATTGTAGTGTTTATTTTAAGGATATAATGGTATCCTGTGATAGGGAATGAATGATCCATTAATCTGTAACCAGAAGCCTGCCCTACAGAGAAGGCTATGTAGATTTCGCTATAGTTTGGTCCATTCCTAAGTCTTTTTGGGGGACCATCTCTGAAAATTTTAGTGCTTTTCCTAGTAAAAGGAGGATAGAATTTGTTTTCATCATAATAAATAATGTGATGGCAAGGCTCTTCTGCTCTTGGTGATAGATTTTGACTACTATTTCGGTTCACAGTAGTCCTCATTGGCAGTTTAGGGATATTTTAGGGATCTAGTGAGATGACTCAGTAGCGAAGAGCACTTACCATGCAGAAGACCTGGATTAAGTTCCCACTACCCACATTTGGCAGCTCTTAACCTAATAGTAACTACAGCTCAATGGGGGTCTCACATCCCTGGCTTCTTAGGGAATCTACACTTACAGGCAAATAGATACCTATCAACACACACACACACACACACGCACACACACACGTACACACACATATTAAACTTAATAAAATACATTTTTAAAAAAGAATATTTCTAATGTATTTTCAGTATAGATAACCATAAGTACATGAATGCTAAGTTTTCTTTATAGGTATCCCTATTAAACAGTAGTTAAAACTCAAATAATATTGCACTGACGATATTTAGTTATTTTAAACATAGAAAAATAAAGAAGTTCACACAGCTATATTTAATAAAATTATTGTTCATAAAATATATCCTGATTACTCTTCCTGATTCTTCCCCACCAGCACAGGCATTCAATAACAATCAATATCAATAAAATAATAAACAAATCACAATAGGACAAACAAACAAAGGAAAAAAGAGACAAAAACACAAGAAACACAGGTAGACACAAACACACGCACATTCATACACACAGGAAACTTATAAGAATAAAACCCGAAACCATTCTATACAAACAAACAAATCTATTTTGAATTTAAAAAGATAAGGTGTGGATGAAGAAAAAATGAATTACAGCATTTGACAGCTCCAACAAGATTGGCTGAGGGAGCTACAACCTGCATGAGCGGGAGAATGAAGCTTGCATGCCTAGAGAGGCTAGGGACAAAGACACAGGAGCTTCTCCCCACCGCTCTCACGGCTGACTCCAGGCAATTCTGTGTTCCTGAACTCAACTGTTCTGTGTTTGCACTCACGCTCTGTCTCCTTTATGCACATTATGTCTATCAGTTTTATACTTTACCTACTGATCTTGAGACATCCTTTATATGTCCTTTGTTAAGGAGGAATAATAAAATTTAAGAGTCATGGCACAGTCATTTAAAATGATAAAAAAGATTATTGTTGCTTATCTTTAGTTTTTCAAATTCTTAGGTCTTGTAATGAACAGGTTCTGTAGAATGAGTTACATATGAGCTCTTAAAGAGCTTCTAAGAACTCAATATATATATACACATATATATACATATATACATACACACACACACACACACACACACACACACACACACACACACACACATATATATACCTTCCATTCATCAATTTGATCATTCATTCAACATCAACATGTTGCAACATTCTTCAGGCAATTTCAGGTGTTAGTGTCTTTAAGGGTAATTCAGAGTTGTCCTTCTAACTTCGCATCAGAGGCACACATGTTTGGCATGGGGTGTCAAAAGTTCCACGATGAGAACGAGTGAGGCAGTATGCATTGAGAGCTGTGTGAAAGGATCCTTGCAGCAGCACACTGTCTACACATGGAAGAACAAGCAGATTTCAGAAGGAGACTACCCCACACCGATGCCAGGAGGGTAAGCAAGCCAAGCACCTTGGAGGAAGTGTTACTGCCTTTGGTTTGTAAACTTAAGAAATCTTCGAGTCAGACAACAGAAAAACACCAGAGATTTGCTAAAATTGACCTTCTGATAATTGTAAGAGAAACTAAGTACTGTGTGTCCCTTTTATTCCCTACCTCACTTCAGTTTCTATCAGCCAAACTCAATCTAAGCCTCTTAGCCAACAGACGCTCCCTCTTGGCAACTTCCTTTTCCCATGTGGTTTTCTGAGTGGCAATGTGACAGAGGGAACGAGAACAAAGCCCAGAAGATCACACAAGAAAGTAGTTCAGTTTTGCTGCCAAAGCTTGGTGTTAAACATTCCAGGTGGTCTCCAATACCCAGCTGCTCAAGGGAGGGTGACCCACCATCTGCCTCTTGGAATGTTCCAGCTTTATCACTGAGAGCTCTACATCTCAAGAAATGCTTTTCCAGGATGCAAAAAAAGCTATCGTAGTATTCAATGTTGGGTGAAGAAAATAAAGGGGGAAGAGACACATGCACACACACACACACACAATGAAAGTTGGCTGTAAGCAGCAGACTTTTAGTGTTAAATGCATCTATCAGCGGTCACATTTGTAATTGCTGATAAAGAGTTTTTACTGACAATATTTGAGCTATGATTTTTCACAGCAAATTGCTTCATTGTGCTGTGTATGTGTCTTCAGTGTGTAAATGACGCACACTGCTACCCTGTGTATGAACAGTTGGTCTCTGACCATCTGCAGATTTGTTGTGTGCTTTATGTGGCAATGGTGTTAATTTCATGTTTACCATCGTTTGGTTTTCTAAAGCTCAATAATGAAACTGAAAATGATTAAAATATCAATGTCAGCTTGACATGGACACTGTATTCTTCTCATGGTTGACTGAAGGACACATACGACTATATTGTAGAGGCACATGTTTCCAAAAAGGTATACTTAATGTTATTTAAAAAAAACAGAACTTGTCACAGTGGAAAGAGAAGAAAATTTATGTGGCTGTATCTCATGAGATGTCGATGAGACAGGCACCTGGCCCTCAAATAATAAACTTCTTTATTTTTATTTTATTTTTTACCACCTCAAAGACAGGAGTATTCATAGAAAATAGCAGCTATTAAATTATCTGGGCAATTCTATATGAATGAAGACACTTTGCTTTTCCTTAGCTTTTTGACTGCTTATTAACTGGGTAAAGTTACATTTCTTGGATACAACACTGAGGCTACATTACCCCATGATGAAGAAAAGGGAACATTTTTGACAACTGATGTGATGTCCATCACATTTCCATCCTACTCCATCAGATCTTATCATTTTGTATTGAATCATCAACACAGCAGAAGATTCCTGACCTGTGAAGTACTCTGATTTCAAACCTATGCCTCCCAATTATCCTATTCATACACAGGAAAATTTTCATGAAGCTTTAGAAACCATAAAAACATAAGATTATTGATAACCCTTCTAAATATAAACTAGACTTCAATCTGCATTTTCAGCAGCATGTGAAAATATAAACTTGGGGAGACTTATTTAATTTGTAGATTTCATGTCTTGTAAACCTGTTTCCAAAGAGAAATTAAATGTTTTGTTTGCCTGAGAAATTGCAGCTTTCCATGATGGAAAGACATCATCTTTTTAGACGCGAGCCTTCAAGACTGCAATCACGTCTACCATAGCAAAGACCTCACAACACTGGCCTGCATTATTTTCAAATTCTGCGACAAGAGTGTACTCTTCTCTAATATGGAAATGCAGTAGCTGTAAGGTGAGAAAGACATTATAGTAAAAATAGAACACTCTCCATCCGTTCTCCGAAGCTGATCACCTCTGAAGACACAGCAAAACATGGGGGAAAGTATGAACTCGCTCTGCTCGCTGTCTCTGATGTTGTATTCAGGTTGCAAGAAAAACTCATACTCTGAAAAATAACTCATAGTTTGGAAATAACGCTGATATAAAACTATAAAAAAATAGAGAAGGCACCCGAGAAGAGCAGCGGAGGGAAATAGTTTTCAATCTCTTTACTGGATGCATAACTTATTTAGAATTCAACTTCACTTTCATACGTTCAAATTACCTCTCTGCCTAAAACCATTTTCCTTGAGAAAGAAACATTTAATTTAGGATGGCATCCGATGTGTATTTTAGAATGATGAATACTTGTAGATAAGAATGGCAACATGACTAGTGTATGAATGCAGAAGTCTTGTTTGAAGAGCAGTTTACCGAAACACGTCTGTAGGTAGGGAGTAGATTCACTGTGGGATTCTTAAACATCCAGGAGTAGAAAGCTCACAAGCCTATTACTAGCAATTAAAATTCCAGCAATACCATTCGCAGGTGCATTTGATTCAAGGTCTCTCTTTATAGCCCAAGATGGCTTTAAACTCTCTTGTGTGTTTGTGTGTTTGTTTGGATGTTTTTTCGGTTGTTTGTGATGAAACCCGTGGTCTCATCCATGCTGCCTAGCACTGTGTTACATTGAGATTCTCAAGTGTTTTTTCCCCGAAAGGGGGTCTATGGTGACCCAGTGTAAAGACACCTGGCAAGGCAGCATGCTGAAGGCCCTAAAGGAAAGAACAGTGCTCTGAAGGTCAAAGGTCATTTTAAAAGGTGTGATTGGGAAAGGAATTTTAAAAATAAATACATCCTATTGAACTATGAAAAAACCAACATCTTTTCTAGAACATGGGCGCGTACCTCTTTCATTTATCCTATTGGAGTTCAACTATTATGTATTTCATAAACCTTTCAAAAATGTTTCCTCTTTTTAATTAGAAATCCTGTGTTTTACACATTTTAAGAATATGCTATGTAGACAACAGAATTTAAAATTCAAATATATTGATAAAAGTAATTAAATAGCTGGATGAGAAAAAGGAAACATTAAATTGTGACCTGTTTTCTCATGCACAGTGTTTGGTTAATTACTACCAAGTGTTGCATTTTACTGTTCCTGCTTGCCATTGCACTTAAACAATAGCTTCCACTTAGACGAATCATCAATATAGGCAATGCATAATTTTAGATAAACACATTATTTTTCATACTTTCTGCTGAATGAATCACATCTGTGTATATACTTATGCATTGATTTATTATCATCATGATTTGTTCTTTAGCGTCAGTTTGGAATGACTGTCTCCTGGGTGAATTTTAAATGTTCACTTTCATAAAATTCATGTCCCCAACTTTCTGTGTTAAAGGTTCCCAGACCTATCCTGCCGGGTTGGGTGGGAATTAAGCCTGGACCTTGGTTTGGAAAGCACCAAAGGGATTTGAGAATGCAGCCTGCTTTGTGTACATCCGTGGTGTTCCTCTGGAGATGAGAGAATTACTAGTGCTTTTTCAGCCTCGGAATCAAAAATATAGTATTTCAGAGCCAACTGGAAAATGCAGAGTTTATATTTGACTGTCAGTTTCTCCTTGTTGAGGATTTGCAGCCTCCTTTGCCTGGTGAGGGTTGAAGTCTGGGATATGATGTGGATGGCCACAGAGTGATCGGGACCTTTATAGCACCGACCAGAGTTCCCTGTATGTGGACTGCGGTTTGAACTGCTTACCATCAGTAGAACTGCAGGGAAGTAGATTTTGAGAATGGGTTTTCTCAACTGTGAAATGCAGACAACATTGAACTCAAAGTTTTCACTAGACTAGAGACCAGAGAGCCATTCATTAAATTCCAGCCACAAAAAGCAGAGACAGTGGAGTTTGTTCTTTACCTTTCAGACTTCCATAGTAAGTAGAAGTATTTCCCCTCCCCCCATGGGAAATGCATAGGCCTGGATTGGGAGTATATGGAAAGAGATAATATGTTCTTATTGTCTCTGCCTCTCTTACTTTTTATCTTACCTTGAGCTTTCTGAGCCCTGGTTTCAAACACACTTACATGGGAATTTTATTAATATCTACTTCTCAGAGCTCATTTGAACCCAAATAATGGAGTACATGAAAAGGGTCCTTATAAATATTAAAATCCTAGAGAAATTCTTTTGTGAATTAAAAACTATTGCCAGTAACTATAGCCCCAACTCACATGTATTGGGAATAAAATACATTATAAAGTTATAAAATTTGATGGTAAAGAAAGTTTTTCCAGAAATTGGATTGGTGTATGTATTTGTTTTATACTTCTTATGCAATATTGAACTTAGCCGGGAAGAGTGAAAACTGTTCATAGCCGTGCCTGGTGGAGTCCAGTGTGAGAAGGAAGAATTCCATCAGTCTCCCAAGGTCTGAGGCTGTTGTTTGCTCTCCCACTGCAAGCCCTGTTTTCCTTCTGGTCTTGATTGATAATGCTCATTGTGGCTGCACTTCAATAGATACTCCACGCTGACTCAACACTAACGGATCGACATTGCGAACAGCAGCGTACCCATCAGCCACATGGATTCAGATTTTTAAACTTCACATATAGAATGCTCACAACCGGATTAGCAGTGAAATAGTTGACGTGCTACGCCACTGCAAAGACGATTTCAGATTTGACGTTTCGAAATATCTAGGTTTCAAATTTTTTATATTGTATTATTAGCTGGACAAAAATATTATAATGGTGTTTTGAAAAATAAGGGTCTACTAGAAGCCAACCATATGCCAGAAAGCATAAAAATTCACATTTGAGTTTTTTTTTGTTTATTTGTTTTTGTGATTGGTGATTTTTGGTTTAATCAAAGTTTTACCTCTGTGAAAAACTATTATAGTATAGGAAACTCTTATAAATGTTTTCAAAGTACATGCATATTCTTCTGTGTGGTGGTGTGTATGAACATCACACCTACAGTTTCCTCTGTGTGACTGAAAGATAGAAACATCCACTCTCAGAAAATACGCAAGGGAGCAGAGACTCTGGCAATGGGTGAGAAAGCCATTCATGTCTATTGGAACATCTTTTTACAAGGGTGGATGAGAATCTTGATGCTGTTTCTGAGTTGGAAGTGGGCAGGTACATCAAAACCATAAAGGCAACATTTAAAGGTTGAACCAAACAACAAGATCCATAAGCCCTATGTTAAATAATCAAAGAACCGATTAGATGGCAATCTAGAATTCTTTACGAGAAATATTTGAATTGCATGTCCTGAAATTTGGGTCTGTTGAAATAGGAGCGGCAGGGCTGCGTCCCCGGCACCTGGCCGCCCGCATGGCTAGTTTATACCCAGAAATAATTACACAGAAACTGTATTCTTTCAAACACTGCCTGGCCCGGCTAGTTCCAGCTTCTTATTGGCTAGCTCTTACATATTGTTCTAACCCATTTCTAATATTATATGTAGCCCACGGGCTGGCTTACCAGGGAGGATCTTAACCTGTGTCTGTCTGGAGCGGGAGAATCATGGCTTCCTTCACTAAGCTTCTTTTTCCCAGCATTCTCTTCTGTCTACTCCGCCTACCTAATTTTCTGTCCTATGAGGGCCGAGGCAGTTTCTTTATTAATAAGAAATCACTCCCACATCATGGGTCAGTAAGAGAGGGTACCAAACCTTAGAACATATATTCTGAGTTAGAACACTGTTTTACATAGAAGTAGATGGGCTGTCTAGTTCTTTGTATTCTTGACCAAAAGTACCAGACAAAAGCTACTTAAGAAACAAGGGCTTGAGAAAAAAAAAAAGAAACAAGGGCTTGTTTTTACTTATGCTTTGAGGTTATAACAGGTGGAAGACATGGCAGAGGGCCAATTTTCCTTTTCAGTCTGTGAGGCTAGTTCATGGGCTAGTACTGACCCAAATTATGGTATATCTTTCTATTACAGTTGATATCCTTTGAGAACATGCAACGGTAAGCCTTACTAATTACCTTAAAAAATTCTTAAAGCGATCAAACTGACAATTAAGATTAACCTTCAAGATACTCATTTCAAAACCTTGCTAAGAATGAAAAAGTCTTGGGACATCAATGTTCCCTAAGGAAAGAGACAAGAATGTACTTCTACAGACCAAACCCCATCAACTATTGTGTTAGGTGAGAACAGCTAAGGGCTCATCTGCTCCTTCCACTGAGAACACTCTGGTGTGTTTGCTGAAGGAGGGGTTAAGAAGAGACCCAGCTGTAACAAGAAGGCATTCTTTGAAGTTACAGGGGGAATTTATTCCTGAAATTAATGCCTACAAATGACCTATAATTTCTGTCACTGTTTGCAATCTCCATTCACCTGGGGGACTATTCTTTGTACACGAGTAAATTCGTATCTACTATGACTCTCCAGAAGTAGCAATGTCCATCTGAAGAACAGATGTTTTACACTCTCAGTCTCTTTTTGGGACCCTTTGAGATAGATGGGTATATAGAATAGAAAATTAGGCCGTGGTATAAAATATACACGCAGGGCCTAGGTTGTATTGGCAAATTATTTGTTATATTAAGCTGAGTTGAAAACATGAAGAACTCTTTGTTGTGGCAGAGAATCTTCAGTGGTGAAACTGAATTGCCAGCGGCTAAGGAAACACTGGTTTCTGAATTTATACTTCGCGTGTGTCTGCCCCACAGTGAGTATTTAACTGCTGTACTAAATGACTGTATAAGAATCCACTGGAAATGCTCACACTAGGTAGCTAGATAGATTTTACAGTAGGACGGTTGTTGGGGATGGACCTTCCCTCATCAAGAGCAGCTTGTAAAACTACAAACTGGAACTGCAAGATTCTGATTACAGGTCAGATATATGGGATCTGTGTTTTACCCTGGGCTCCGAGTAGACACAAGACATCCTCCAAAACCTAAAGGGTCATGAATAGATAAGTATAAATATTATAGAACTGCTATCTAGCTGGAGGCCTTCTGGGAAGGAACAAAAGCATATTATCATTCCCACGCATAAGAGTTAATCTAAATGGACATGTTAGTCCCAATCGGGAAACTGCCTTCAGGCACAGGTATCTATACTGGGTACTTGAATATAATGCCTGTCTGACATATAGGTAGTGCAGTAAATCTTTGGCCATTTCATATTCTTACCTCCTGAGAGTGCTTAACTTTACTCCATAATAAACCCTGCCCATCTCTATGGCTGGTATGTCTCATCTGAAAACCAGGATGCTAAAGGAGTCCAGGGACCTCAGTGACACTGAGACATCATTCTGTTATGACTCCATGCTCATTTGGTCTGATTCTTTAACATCGTCACAGGGAGGCCCACTTTTCTCAAACCCCTCCTTCTCATTTAATTTCCCAACTGGGAAGTAAACCAAATCAATGGTATCTATGCATTAATTGCTTGGCCATAAATTGTAAAACTTAGCACAGAGTATAAATACATGATGCAGCAAGAAAATGGTGGAGAGATAGATAAGAGCCTATTTGTTTTGCATTAGTTCATATGTTCCTAAAAACAATTCTTGTATCGCTAGCCTTGACTTATCTCTTAAAAATTAAGATTCTTGGCTTCAAAATAGCTTGTTCAAGTTGCTTAGGTAGTGGTTTGACAATTTATCTTGGGTCACTGAAACCATAACCTACATTTACGTTAGTTAGTGTCTTCTATAGTGAGTAATGAAACTAACTTAGAACGTGTGATTAAGTTAAAAACTAAACACGAAATATGCCGATCATGTCCAATCCTCATGGACTATTTTGCAAAATAAAGCAAAAGTCATGGAAAAATTTTGATGAAGTAGAAATCAACAAAATTTACACAGAAAAAGGAAAAAAGTTCTTAAGAGTTTAGTTATAATTACATTACCACATAGAAAGAAATGAATATCTAATAAATAAGAGGGTAATTATATCTGCTCAAGGTTTGAATAGTATATCATATAAATAATGAAGCTTCTTACTAAATCTTAAAGTATATCTTCCTATGTTGCCTTTAAGCGTTATTATTTGTGCAATATTCCATGGACTATGGAAACACTGGGTTTCATTAAAATTTACATTCTTTGCTAATATGTAGCCTCTATCTAGAAGCACAGAAGCCCTGGTTCGTCTAAAAGAGTACTTCATCTACGCTGTTTTAGTTGCTTGCTAGTTTCTGTCATAAAGACCTGACCCAAGACACCCACGGATTGATGGGTTTATTATGGCTCATACCTCAATCTTCCAGTCTATCATACAGGAGAAGATGACGACAGAAGCTAGAGACAGCTGATCTCCCATCAGCTGGAGTCAGGAATCAGGGCAATTGCTGATACTCAGCTCATTTTCTCGTTACTTATTTCGGACCTGTCTTAGTTACTGTTCTACTGACATGATGAAACATCATGGCCCACAGCCACTGTCGCTTTTAGAAGGGAAGCATTTGATTTGGGGCTTGCTCACAGTTTTATAGGGTTACCCTAGGACCATGGTGGGGAGCATGATGGCAGGCAAGAAAGCAGCTGAGAGCTCACATCTAACCTGTAAGTCACAGGCACAGAGTAAGACAGAGTCTGGCATGAGCTTTTGATACTTTAAATCCAATTCCCACAACCCCAATGACCCATTTTTTTTTTTTTTTTTTTTTTTTTTTTTTTTGGTTTTTCAAGACAGGGTTTCTCAGTGGTTTTGGAGGCTGTCCTGGAACTAGCTCTTGTAGACCAGGCTGGTCTCAAACTCACAGAGATCCGCCTGCCTCTGCCTCCCAAGTGCTGGGATTAAAGGCGTGCGCCACCACCGCCCGGCTCNTCTTGTAGACCAGGCTGGTCTCAAACTCACAGAGATCCGCCTGCCTCTGCCTCCCAAGTGCTGGGATTAAAGGCGTGCGCCACCACCGCCCGGCTCCAATAACCCATTTTCTCCAACAAGACCTTGCCTCCCAATCTTTCCTAAACAGTTCCTCTAACTGGGGACCCAGTTCCCAAGCACGTGACCCTGAGGTGGGCATTCTCATTCAAACTACCAAAGAATCCTGTCTGATTGATGCCATTCACAGTTAAGGTGACTCTTCCCTTCTTAATTAGCCTAAATAAACAACTCTCAGGGAGAGGCCTGGAGGCTGGTCTCCTAGGAGATTCTAGATCCTGTCAATGTGACTATCAATATTAAGTACAAGTCATACTAATGAAATTTCTCTTAATAAAATCATTAACTGCGTGTCACTAAGATTCTTTGTTGTGGTGTTTGTGACCTCAAAGTTTACAACTCAGCTATGATGATGAACAGAAACAATACTTCAGTAGACGTCAAGATGGACACCAGTACCCCATTTTAAACTGTCCACATGTGATAATCATTGTACAATCTAATCACAGATCAAGTTCTATGAATTTCTGAAACTTATCCTCCACAGCCTGTTTAATGTGACTGAATAAGCTATGCAAAATATTGAACAACAACAAAAATTAACCCAAAGCAAAGAGACCAAAAGTTTACTGAGACCATATGTCTTTTCTCTTGATTAAATGATATGTTTCCATATGGCACCCCTAATCATTTAACCACTCACACAGAAATCTCCACTGAATGTCTACAATATACTGAGCATTGGAGAAATAATAAAAATCAGACTATAGCTTGCCTGCCTTCATTGAGTGTCCAGTCACAGCAGAAAAATAACCTTCAAATACTGATTTTTCTCATCATCTTTCTATCCTTTCCCTGTCTAATCTATTCAAATGTTTAACAAATTCTGGAATCATATAGTCAGACAACATGAGGTAAACAGTATAGCTATCCAAATCCTTACTCCCTCAATAAGAATGGAGAGACAGTACTGTGCCTAAGCATCTATCATATTGATCCCTCTAGAACTGGATAGATCATGGCCACCTCCTACAAAAAGCCTTTCTAACAGTTTCAGTGCTGCCTCAATGTTTTTTCTCTCTCTATTGAGAATACACATAAAACATAACCCGTACTATGCCACCCCTTTTAACCCCATCCATAACTTTTCTTCTTATCCAGAATCACATCCAAAGATGTTGCTGTGTTTTATAAGGTTCTCTCAGCTTCCCCGCTTCCTGCATCTGTTTTCTTGCTCTCTTCAGGTTAGCAGGAGAAGGTTATCGGACCAAGCCACTTCTTATTAGAAAAAGTAAAGATAGAGGGGTGAAATGCCTTTAACTGAGGTCACTTCCTTAAACAGGTATCCTGCTTCGGGTAGCTGAAAAACAACTTTAGATACACAGGCATGAAAGGCAACAGGAGGCACTTTTTAACTTCTAATTCTAATCTGTGAATATTGTCTCCAGCAGACAATCAAAACAACTTCTAGGCCGAGAATTTAATGCCTTGATTTAGAGATTAGGTCAAGTTTAGGCTGTCACAGATTGCTCACAAACATTGTTAGTTATATAGCCGTGTTGAAATGTTTTCCCTCTTAGTTCTCTGTACTAAAAGACAGCCATGATTGTATATTTGCCCTGAGATGTTTTCTTACTGTTGCCCAGCTGATGGCAAAAGTCTGTTAACTGATACCTACACTGTGTTTGGGAGAGCAAGGCACTGATGAGACAGACCCTCTCCCTCTAATGGGCACATGCCTTTATAGGGCAAAGACAGAGTTTGCAATCTCACTGATATAACGTGTGCAGTACAAATGCTGACAAGTTAGAAATAAATTTAGGAATTATTAGTCAAGCCACTTGACTTTATTTGGTTTCATCATATGGGAAGAAATATTGGGAGAATTTGATGCTTTAGCTAAAGTTCTTAAATTTGTGATGGCGCTTTCTGCTCAATGAAGGTCACTGATTCCCTGAGAAGGGTGACAAGTGCTTCCTAGCAGTCCTATGACTTCAAAGGCCTTTGTTGCCGTCCTACACATAGACACATGCCACCACAGTGCATGTAAGTGTATGTATTAAGTAAGATCCAACCCATCAGCTCACGTATGAACAGAAACCAGAGGAAGTTTTCTCCCATTGGAATCGGAAAGGAAACTGGTAGGAGATGCATACACATGAATTCTGGATGAACCCCCAGTTTCTCTAAGAGGACTTCACCCTTGTCATTTTAAAGACACAGGTTTTTTCCACAGTTGTTTAATTTAGTTTGATCTTGGTCTTTAAAACAAAACCAAGTCTCACGTCGAAGGTTTTAAAACCTAATTTCTCATTTTATACGCAGGAAATCAAGGTGGCGGTGCTCTTTGCTCTGGCTGCTTGACCCTCGTTCAGAATTACTCCTCAATAGGAGGGGGAAGCTATAAAAAATTATCTGCAAACCTTCTATCTGTTCGAAATACACAAAGAATGTTGGTCAAGGTCTTAGCTAATCCTCAGAACAACCTGTCATATGTCATGGTTACAGCTGAGGGTTTAAATACAAGGAGGTGACTATATTGAATCTAGTGACAGAACTAGAGAGGCCATGGCCCAGGTGACAAATCACACATTCTTTCTCTACTTCTCAAGGCCAGCAGAGCTCAAGTCAGACACGGGCTGCCAACTCCAACTCCCTTCATTCTTTGGCATTTCACTTGAAGAAATATCCTCAGGTACTACTTAGCTTCACGAGTGAGTCTTCCAATACAGAATGAATTTCTGGGAATTGCTATCCCACCTCCTGGTGCTCAAGCCTCAGCGGTCTCTGAGCAAAGGACCACAGATGCAGGCTGGCCCAGAGATAAGCCCCAGTCAGTTCCAGGATGGGGGAACTGATAGCATTTGAGTTATCAGCCGATTCCAGACTGAAGACCTCACATAGGTCCTTACTCAAAGCGTGTCAAATCCTCGGCTGGAGGATTTAAATGTCTTTTCTTCCTGCAGGGCCTTACCGAGATTTTACTGGCCTAAACTTCACATCCTGCTTCTTTTTTTAGTTTTTATCTTAAGAGATGGATATGCGTGGCTTTGAAGATACTTTGAAGATAACTAACAGCAATAAAAATAGAAGTTCTAGCAAAGATTTTCTTACGTACTACCACTTAGTATGTATAGTGTATATGCTTCATGTGAAAGTATGTAACTAGAATTTTCTATATGTACTTATAAAATACCTGCATTATGATATATTTGCTTCACGTGGTAATACAGAGATGAAGACAACTGAAACTGCAGTGATTTATTGTTCATTATGTACCTGTCTGATTCTGTTAATTCAGTGAAAAATTCTGTAATTTTCAATGGATACCAAGAAAAAAAATGCACTGATGGGGTGATGAACTCTGAAGCTCCATCTCTGAATTAAGATCAACTTGCTCTGTTTAATCTCATCCTGCACTTCAAGCCTTCAGTTATGAAGTTGGAGAAGTGGTGTTTCCAAATGTTAAACTCGGCTCTTCCCAACTTACACCGGAGGAACTAGGAACATGGCAGTGCTGTTAATGGAGAAGATTCTCATGAGAAAGCCCTGGATGTCAGACCCCTGGACTGGAGCCTCAAGTCATCTGTCTAAAGATACCGTGCAGAGACATGGCAGCTGGTATCACAGCATGGACACACTGTGGCCCTGTTAAAAAAATAAAGTAGAAGGCAAAATACCAAGCATGAGGCTGGCAACACCCGCGTTCACAAAATGTGTGGAGTAATTCTGAACGAGGGTCAAGCAGTCAGAGCAAAGAGCACTGCCACCTTGATTTCCTGGGTATAAATGAGAAATCAGGTTTTAAAACCTTCGGCGTGAGACTTGGTTCCGTTTTAAAGACCAAGATAAAACTAAATTAAAAAATTGTGAAAAAATTTGTGTCTTTAAAACGCGTATGCATCACCTATTGGTTTCCTTTCCTATTCTGATGGGAGAAAACTCTCTCCAGTTTCTGTTCCTACGCTAGCTGATGGTTTGCATCTTAGCTAACCTGTGTCTGCTCTGAATACCCATTCTCAACCTCTCTTCCCCAGAATATCAGAACAGCGATGCTCGGCAAGGTTCCTAGAACACTAGCTCACTAGCTTCTCTCGGCACAGACACATCGGTGTACGCTCACGGAGGATGTTTGCTATAACAGTAGCATAGGAATTTTTCAGCCTTTCATCAGATTAGCTATTAATTTGCTCCTCATCATAAACACACCAAGAGCTTTTGAAGCTGAGTGTTGTGATACTGACACACATGATTTCAGCCTTGGGAGTACTTATAGCCTGTTTATCCTTATAGCCTGAGAAATGAACAGAGCACACTAGAATCCAGGAGAGCTATGGTGGCAGAAGACAAGGATGCTTGGGAAAACGTCTGGGAAAGGATGGAGAACAGGGATGACATAAAATAGAAAGAAATATGAAAAACATTTTTAAAACAATCATTCTTTTGTTTTTTGAGATTATAATTACACTATGTTCACCTTCATTTTCCTCTCCTCAAGCCCTCTCATATACCCCCTCCTTTGCTAATTTTCAAATTCATGGCTTTTAAAAAATTACTTGATGTTTTACACATACATACACACACACACACACACACCACATCTTGGACTACTTATCTGTGCAAATGTATGCACACTACCTGTGTGCCTGTGTCTCCATGGAGTCCAGAAATGGGGTTAGACAAACTAGAACTGGATTTTCAGAAGATTGTAAGTCACCATGTGGGTGCAGGGAACTGAACTCTGCCCTGTGTAAGAGCAGTCTATGCCGTGAACCACAGGGCTATCTCACCAACCCCAGGAAAATTTCTTTTTTTTTTTTTTTAAATATTTATTTATTTATTATGCATCTGTCTGTGTGTATGCCTTCAGGCCAGAAGAGGGCACCAGACCCCATTACAGATGGTTGTGAGCCACCATGTGGTTGCTGGGAATTGAACTCAGGACCTTTGGAAGAGCAGGCAACGCTCTTAACCTCTGAGCCATCTCTCCAGCCCCTCAGGAAAATTTCTTGAAAGAAGTTATTTCAAACTTACATAGTGCAGAAATGATCTCTCAACAAACATTTTTTGAGCTCTGGAAATACTCCATGGGACCCCATCAAGTTGATTAGGAGATCATAGCCAACAAAAGATGAATATTCATGCTCTGTTGAAATGAGTTTTATATATGGAAATACAAAAGAGAAATGAAAATAAATAATTCGACAATTTAGTTTGTTAGTAAATCATGTTATTAATGAAAGAAAATGAAGAGCTATGGGACATTAGAATGGATGCAGTGGGTGTGGTCGGGATCTCAATGGTCAGTGACTTTTGCTAAAGTGACATAGTTGGAATAAAAAGGTGGCATGGAGGGATAGATGGGAAACCAGGCAGATGATAATCATTAAAAGTGTGGGACACTGAAGTCCAAAGAATATGTCAATCAAAGCCAATAGGGAGTCTCTGGACTTCCATCAGGAGGGGTTAATGCAAGGCTTAGGGGCATAAATTTAAGGAAAATCATAGGATGGTGCCCAGGGCCCAAAACAGTGTTACTTCATGACTGCCCTTTTAAAGACAAAGGTAATAAGCCAGTATTCTGAGAGGAAAGGCTTCAATGCAAGGACTAGTAATAAATGATACAATTATGGAGTCAGCCAGTCCTTTGCAGTCCCATAGGCAACAGACAGAGGAATTCCTATCTGGAACTTACTCTCTACCCCCCTTTCAATATCAGGCCATAGGCAATAGACAGAGGAATTCCTATCTGGAACTTACTCTCTATCCTCCTTTTAATATCAGGCTGCTGCTCCTCAGAAATGAAATCCCTCTGACAGCCAGAGCCCCAGAAAACCATGGCGAGACGATAGATTTTTGCAGGGACAAATTGAAGAAGATAGTCTAAAGGGAAGCCCGGAAGAGTTGAACATTAGGTACAAGGGACACTTATGTGTTTAATATGCTTAAGAAAATGCTTATTCCAATAAACAAAGAAGGAATGCCATTCTACCTTAGTTACTTTCCTCCGTGATATACCGAAGCACATGACTTAAAATATCTAAGGGTATAAGGATTTGTTTTGCTTTATGATTTATAAAGATCTAACATCCATCGCAGCAGGGCAATGGGAGTGTAAGGCAGCTAGACACAGTGTGTCCACACTCAGGCATCCGAAAGAGAAGCATGTTGACACTTGGTGTGCTTTCCTTTATCTTCCCTTAAAAATATTGATTTTCACTGTTGATGAAAATTATTGAAGTAGGACTGAGTGGGAAATAACAAAGATTTGCTAAGACTGTGAATGAATCAATGCTTTGGGAACAACAGCAATATCACAGTTCTGCTTCGAAAACTGAAGTGAAATGCTGAATACGTCCTGTTTCTAACTGCACTGAACTGCCAATATTTCTACTGTGAAGGTTTGAACTCCTCTGTGTCTTTGCTGCCTTACTCTCAGAAGGGCCAACCTACACTTCAGCAGGAGTTTAGAATTTAGTTAATACAAGGACACCCAAGAGTGGTGGTTGTGGTCTGGGTCCCTCCTGCAAGGACTAAATGAACAGTATCTAAATCATAGAAGAAAGACCGATAATTGAATCTGAAGCCAAGGACATGTTGGCTTCACAAGCCGTGTTTCACTTGTAACTGACAGGACCCATATTTACTTAAACAAATCAGACAGTATCAAGCTATTGCTGTGGAATCAGAGCTATAACATAGGTGAAAACAAATGGACTTTGACAGGACACAGATGAATCTCCTCTTCCTGAACCAGACTCTGACAACAAACAGAGGTAAGACAATGAAGAGTGTCGGAGTCAAATGTCAGAGTAGATCAGAGCACAAAGCTATTTTGTTTTGTTTGAAATCCATGGAAATATGATGTGCGTTGACTTTTTGGTCATATATCCCATTCTGAACTCTTTGGCTTAGCTTCTTTTCCACCATACGCCTTAGAGCATTTTATAAAAAGCACTTTAAAATGCCTGTCAAGTCTACCGTCATCATTCTCAGTCCTTCGTCAAAGGTGAGTAATGAGTTTACATAAATGATTGAAGGAGAAACTCAGCATGCCATTATACCACATCTGTCAGACAACCACAGTATCGAGAAAAGACCCGTGTACCTGCTTCTCAGTCTGAGCCTGGATCTTTTATCCTCACGACAAAGCCCACCAGGGGTGTGACTGGCTGGAAATCTGCCGAACATTTTATGAATGTTGATCCAGAAGAAGTTCAGAGTGTTCAGAGTTCTGACTGAGAAACGTTTCTACTGACCACTTCAATCAGGAGGTATGGTAGCCCCTTGAGTTAAAAGGCAAACACCATCCATATCGTTTCTGGAGAAATCAGACGACAGATTGAAATATAACATGGACATACTGAATACGAGATTATTTGGGAGGAAAAGGACAGGACTCCCCTATTAAATGTAGGTGGGGACTGGGAAGATAATGCCAGCATCTGGCTGGTCCCTGTGATTTTGACTTGTGGGGAGCACCAGGAGCTGCATATGTACCACATTGTGAACAGATGTTTTCCTGTGGATTTTCAGAATAGGATTTTGAAAAGCTGTGGACCAGAGTGAAAGGACTGATGTAGTGTGAAATTAGAGTTGTAAGTGATTAACAAAATGGAAAGTTTCTGCCCTGTAACTGTTAAATGACCTTGCGAGAGTCTATATTCCATGGTCATATGCAAATATTAACAGCTTACAAGTAGTTAAGCATATCAGATAGACTTTCCATATAAAGCCATACAAATTCGATTTCACGCAGCACGTACAAGGTGGTCTAGCTTGTACTAATGCTGCTATTTACCATCCAACTATAGCTTCTTTCCTGTTTGAGAATCCGTCTCATGTGTCTGACTCTTGGAGAAAGGAGACTGAAGCCCTGTCTCCTGACGCTTGACTTAGATTGCAGTGACATTGGTCTGGAAGGCAAAAATGATTCTTTGTGGGATGAAAATTTGGCATCAGGAAATTCGCAGTGTGAAGGAATTTTAAGACCATCTAATCCTATTATTTATTCGCCGTTTAAGTCTATTTTATAGAAATACTGTTTAGCTAAATTATGTCAGGGGATTGGGCAATAACATACTAAGACCACAGTTCAGGGTATACTTGGAACACATTGCGAGAGAACATACATATCATGAATACCTTCAGGAAACTTGGGTAAGAGAAGACACAGGCTGATGCTCCTGTGGTTTCGATACTGGTTTTTGGAATGGTGCTATCAGGAAGTGGCATGTAGTTTTAAGAACTGAACCTAGTGAGATTTCCTTTGGTCTTCTCAAGAATGCCATTTAGAAGGAAATATGGGATCTCAGTTGTTCTTTGGATTCCTGTTTTCCAAATGGTCTCCCCTCCCACATGTGCTCTTGTGACGATATCAGCCATAAGTTTCCTTATCAGAGTCAAGTCCATGCTGGCTCCATGCCATGCAATCTACAGAATTGTGAGTAGGCAAAATCAACCTTCTTTGAAAAAGTAAGTTTGCCCAACTCAGATATTTTGTTACAGTATTGAAAAGCAGACAAATAGAAACATTTAAAGCAATAAAACATTAAAAAGCTCAGATAATAAAAAATGTTCTGAAAAAGTAAATTGAAGTATATTTAAACTAACTCTCCAAATGTGTTTGCAATCCCTACCACTGAAGTATTTACATACACCAGAGAAGACAGCAGCACAATTAATGCTATATAAGTATGTGGCTCGGCCTTGTTCTGTGAGAGGAAACTGTAGACCACAAAAGTGTATGGGGAAGGGAACCAGAAAATGCATGGTATTCCTTTACCATCCAGTAACCTTTGTGTAACAACAGTGCAGAAATATTAGTCCATGCACATGGAAACAGTTTATTGATTACCACTACATCTGTTATTCATGATCAGAGTAGATGCTCTATATTATAGCTGGTTGAATAAAAAAATAACATGATGAAACAAAAAGAAATACGTTCATTGTTTAAACAAGTCTAGAAAGCAAAAGCATTTCTATTTACTGATGAGAGAATTGGATCTTGAAAAGTGATTTGACTAAAAATACAGAGTAGTGGCAGACAGAATGAAGACTCTAGAGCAGGAATAGCCTCTGCGTCTATGATATGCGTTACCCAGTGATATAGGAAGAGGGTACAGAGAAGCAAGGCTTTCATAAAAGCATGACCTTGTATCCCTTGGCTTAACTTTTATTTGGAAATTATTTCTTGTAGCTTTAAAGCTAATGTCTGTAGACCATCAGTTTAAAGCTGGGGCCCTGCAGGATCTGATCATTTTGCCTACACCTTAACTCCTCTTCTATCTACCCATTCTCATAAGCTTCTCCTCGTGGAATTCTTCCCTGCCTCCATGGAATTTAGTTTGCCTTGTTGTCCCCATTCTGTGGTTACTCAGCATTGTATCCTAACACATACAACGATTTCCACCCTTCTTTGCTCTATTTATTAATGGGTGAGTTGGAGTTTGTATACCTCAGAAAAAGTTCAATCCTGTGACCCCCCACTTCCAGATTTCTACAAACCATGCCTATAGCTTATGATATCACTATATATTATGATATACATTATATATATATTATGATATCATTATGATATCAAGTTAATTCCTATATTCATCAATCTGCCACCAAGACATTTAGTGATTAGAAGGCTGTGTATTATGGGACTTTCCTATGGGTTCCCAACATAGCAAAAGGAGTGCTATAGAATGCTTCATGATAATATCTAATGAATGGATGCTGGATTCTGGGCTATTTGTGTAAGAAAGTCCAATTAAATAATGTCCTAACATTAAAAAGAAAATAACTGAAATGATACTTCTCATGGTAACTACATATATATTGCTCACATAAATCTTTAAGTGTTAATATTTATAAAATTTGAATTAATTTATATATTAAATCATACATCTACTATCATCATTTCAGCTTTGCAAGTGTTTTGTCTTTATTTTTATCACATTAAAATATTTCAAGGAATTTGTCAAGTCACACAACCAAGTGACAGATAGAGAACTAACCCTGAAAGATCTGGCATAACACAGCATTCACATTTCTTCTGACTGAAGAGTTGATTTGAAGATTAAATACAGTAATGCATAACATACTTCATGTTAAAGTGCTGCATGTGGCAAATTCTCAACATTTAGATTGTTAGAGAAGTTCAGATTTTTATTTATTATTTTCACTGAGAGGAGTAAAAACAGAGATTATTATTTAATAAATGCTTACTCTGTCTGGAACTCTATCAATGACTTTGTAATATTAACTCATCTCAATTTATATGCCATCCTAGGAAGGGGCCCTGGTTTGATTTTCTCTATTGGAAAATGGAGGCATGGGCTAGTAAGATGGCTCGGGAGTAAAGGTGATTGCTGCCAAGCCTGATGAATTTAGCACCTGGGCTCCTTAAGGCAGGAGGAGAAAATTGCTCTGAAATTTGCCCTCTAACCTCTCTAGTACACCATGGCATACTTGTGCTCATATAATTACATTCCCTCACATACTCACTAAATATATTCAAAATAGAGAAAAATGAAGGGCACTTAGGAACTCAGCACAACTGTAATTGCCTGCAGAGGATTTTTATAAGACTCAACCTATAAACATTCATTCTTCAGTGTGGTAGAGACTCATGGGACTGCTCCTCATGCAGAGGAATTAGTGCTGGTCAAGGGCTGCTAGGAGACATCATTGTGTTCAGTGATGTCAACACTGGGGTCTCACTAATGCTCAATACTTCATGCTCATACTTACCAGGACAAGGTTAAATCCACTGCATCATAAAGCAAAAGGGAAGGGAAGCAGATTGAGGACTTGGTGGATAGGGTTGTGATGCTGATAGGGACATGAAGAGGATACTAGAGTCATGGTGGGGCCAGGATTTATTATATACTTGTATGAAGTTGCACAACAATAAACTGATAAAAATAATGGAATTACAAATGTTAAATAAAACAGAAGAGAAAACAGAGGCAGGAGTGAAACTTTCCCAGGGCTCATTCTGGAATTGCATGGCTTACTCATACCAAGTAACCGCCTGTGTTTTACAAAGCTAAGCTAGTTAATTTTTGAAGAATTAGCCTGTTCTTTTCCTGCTTCTTAATGCTGTATTTTGTAGTGATGGACACCAGATGTGTACCGTTCTAAATTATTGGTCATCTTGCTTTTGACTTTCCTGTCACAATCTTTTTTTAAAAACCAAAGTTAGATTAAAAAGTAAGAAGCCTTAACATTTTTCTTCTATACAGCAATTTGTCTCGGGGCTAGAAGTCATGTAAGCATTGACTTTAAGAGGAAGCAACAGGGAAGTTGTGAGTCCTTGAGCTATATCCTGGGTAGTTCTTCATTAGTTTAGCTGGCCAGATATCCTGACTGAGGATTTATTTTATTTCTAGTGGAATCTTGCCCTTTCTTTCCCGATTCTATTTGCCTTCTCCACAAGTCCATTGGGTTGGGAATGTGCTTGTGAATGACATGACACTATCACTCACAAGATGCTGTGCTAATGGCATGCCAAAGGGAGCACAGCAAAGGTCAGGTTCCAAAGCTTGGGCTAAGTGCTTTACTCAACACCGAAGTGTAATATGCATGTTCCTGAATTGGCTTCTTCCATCACCATATATATAAGCATCAGTGGCTTCTGTTTTCCAACAAAGATTAATCCTAATTTAAACCTAATTTGGTTGGTTGTGTGACTAAACGGCAAAGCTGAGTTGTTGATATTCACAAAGAAAACAAGAGTACTAAATGCTGTGCCATCTTTAGAGGACTAGCGACAAATAGTGCCTTCCTGAATTTATGAACCTTCTTGGATATTTTTGAGAAAAGCAAATGCTAAATCAAATGCTAAATAATAAGCTGGAAATAGACTGAGTGTGTAGTTAGTCCCACACAAGAATTTCTTATTTGCTAATCATAGTGCAGGGTAGGGAATTTCTGAATTTTGTCATTCTTTATCTACTCAAAACAAAGCAAAGATTTTAAAAATTATTTTTTCAGGCAATTATTATGAAACATACTGTGTGAATAATTTATAAATACTATAAAAAATTTAGGGTCCTACTCTTCAGTTCAATGACAATGGCTTCTTGCTTCTTCTTTATATGGTGGGAAAGGCCAAAGTTTCTGCTTTTTTTGTTGTTGTTGTAGTTTGTTTGATTTGTCTTAAATATAGGTTTAAATAGAGGTGGTAATTACATTCATGCATATATGATATCATCCGCTTCCACAAAGGCCACATCTTAATACCAACTTCTTAAAAATTAAAAATTATGTTTTAAAAAATTAACTGTTTTGTGCAGAGATAGACATATTTAGGTAATAAAAATTATAACATTTATTCCAAATAATGATAGATCTTTTTATCTATCTATCTATCTATCTATCTATCTATCTATCTATCTATCATCTATCTATCTATCATCTATCTATATATTTATCTATCTACTTATATGAAACACTATATTTAAATGCTCAAATACACCTTTGTACACATATATGGTAGTATGATACCTAAGCACATAGATGTTTGTATCCTTGACTAAGTTGTTGGCACTTATTCCATGCTTATTAGAAGGAGTTAGTACTGTTATATTAAGATGAGAATGATGAAATAGATAATATCCTTGAATTAACAGTATAGGTTTTTGATGTGGAATTCCTCTCTGTATGCTGTGAATACTACTGGTTAATAGAGAAACTGGTTTGGCCTGATAAGGTAGAACAGAGCTAAACCGGGAAAACTAAATTGAATACTGTGAAAAAAGGAGGCAGAGTCAGGGAGATGCCATGGAGCCGCCACCAGAGACAGACATGCTGAAACCTTGCCAGTAGGCCAAAAGCATTGTGGTAAAATATAAAATAATGGAGATGGAATATACACAGAAAGTCTGGATTATGAATACTGTTGTGTTTTCTTTGCGATTTTGGGCTACAGAGAGACATTTGATTCTGGAGACTGCTAAGCTAAGTAGCCAACACATATACATTAAAGGTATTTTGTTTTCAAAATACAGATCTAAGGATATGCTACTTTGGAAAAAGAGGTTCTTTGTTTCCACAGAAGATGCAAACCTGTGGAGTCCTTCCATATTAATGTGGTTTGATGGACAAAGACCCCCTGAAAAGTTGTTATGAACACCCCTAAAATATTACTTCACCCAATAAAAAGCAGCAAGCAGTTTGACAAGAACTACATCCATATACAGTTAAGTATAAAATAATGGAGATGGGTTAATTCTAGTTGTAAGAGCCAGCTAACAATTTGCTTAAGTAATTGGCCAAACAATGATTTAATTAATACAGTTTCTCTGTGGTTATTTCCTGAGTTTGGGCAGCCGGGAAATGAACAGTGGCCTCCTTACTAGAGATATTCACAAACAGTTCTCAAGCAGAAATGCATAAACTGAACAAAAATATTAAAGGTATTTGCTAAATTCCTCTGTAGCAAGTGTCCTGTGTTTAAAAACAAGGTTCCCCCTATTGACCATTCTAATCTTTGGTGTTAAAATTCCCCACTAAACTGGCATGAAGCTTCTCTTAATGTTATGCACAGAATTTTAGGCATTTACCTTTCCCTATGAATTAGAATAACTGATTTTTATTCTTCTGTTGCTCTCACAGATCTGAATATAGAAAAACAATTATGAAATTTTAACATTCCTGATAATCTTACTCAAAGCTTGCCACTCGGCAGTTCGTCTCAGTGGTGGCAAACTGAGAGTCCAGTGCCAGGATTCTTCACCGGTTTGTAAGCTCATATGTCACTAAACTTGTGTGGGACAGCCTTGGTTTCATAAAATGGAAAAGAAAGTAAAATATCCACCTGAAGAAAAAAATTTGATTTTCATATGATGTAATGAAAGGTAATATTCTCAGGTGTAGTATAAAAGGCTCATGATATTAGGACGAATGTAGATTAATTTAATTGAATATATAAATTTTAATCAGCAAATATTTATGAGGTTTATGCATGTAGCAAAACCTGAAAACAAACACGTCAAGGGAAATTATACTTACTCTAAATGAAATGGAAATGTGTAGAAAATAAAATTATTTTGCTCATGGATCTTTTAATCACTTATCACATTACTACAAGGAAGTATTTTGTCTGTGGGGATGTACTACTGTGCCAGTGAGGTCTTGGCTGAAAGAACATGACAGATTTAGATTATGAATTTGGGGACAATTTGCACACAAGGTATTTGTTTACTTAAAAAAAAAACAAGTAAAAAAAGAGCAGGGTTACAGGAATACTGAATCAGAAGGGTTTGTACCACTTTAAAATAGGCAGGTAGGCAGGTAGCAACTGGACCCTGGAAAGAGTTGAGGGTTCATGGAATGTTGTGTGATCCTCAGTCAGCAAGGGAGGACGGTAACCATGGTGACATAACCTTAGCATCTTCCCCTTCTGTTACCTCTTGCCAATGCCATCCTTTAGCTGAGGAGAAACAAATGTCCAATGACAAAGGGAAAGTATATATGCCAATTTCTTGGCACCATGATAAAGCAGAGAGAGGAGACTTTGTATTCAGGCATATGAACGTTAACATGGACAGAAGGGAAGGCGCAGAAACAAAAAAATAAATAATGAACCGTGATTCACTGGAATATATATGAAGTTCAGTGTGTTGTAAAATGTTGCAAGGATACAGATGAAGATAATTTAAGCATACATTTAACAAGCTTATTTTCTGCACTTAGTTCATGGATTCAGGTTCTTGAGGCCATTTTTGCTATTTCATTTTGAAATGTTTAACAGCCCCATTTTACAGTAAAATATTCTGCTTCTGGGACTTACGATCACTTATAATATAAACATATAATATGCTGTATTATAAACATTTATTTTAATTAATTCATTTTATAGTATACTAAAATTATAAAATATACAATGTGGTAATCTTTTGTTTGTGCTCTGATAAATAAGGCATGCCTGAAGATTAGAGGGAGGAGCTATCTGCTAGTTAACTATAGAGGTCTGGAAGTCTGTGAGACAGAGAGTAAGTGATATGGCTGGGCAGAGAGAGAGAAATATAAGGCAGGAAGTAACAGGAACTCAGCCCTTTTATGTCTAAGATGTTAGCAAGGTAAGAGTTGACTGTAGCTTGCTCCTTTGCCTCTCTGATCTTTCAGAATTTACCCCAATATCTGACTACAGATATTTATTATTAAGACCAATTAGAATTTGCCCATCAACAGAAATTAATATAATAAATACTACTGAGATTCCGAGATAAACCTGTCTTATCAACATGATTGATTTTCTTGTGTGTCACTCTAAAAGCCATTTGATGGAAGTAAATACCCAATGTGACAGTCATAAGTGGAAGAGCATTTGGGAAGGATCCTTCACGAGTGTTCCAAATTCATGCATGGGATCAATTCTCTCAACAAGAAGCGCTGAGAAGCCCCTTGAGGTCTTTCACCTTGTTTAATCAGAGAGAGACAGGAATTACAGAACATGAAGTTTGCCAGCCTCTTTGTTTTGAACTTCCCAGCTCCAGAAGAGTGAGTGATGTGTACTCCAGTTACAAATAAACAATCTAGTGTAGTGACCCACACAGAGCAAGACATCCTACTGTTTGTTCTTGTTTATGGTGCTGGCGGTTGAAAGAAAATGTTCACAAATGCCAGGCAAGCATTCGGCATTCTCCACCATGTCATGACATCAGCCTGACTGTGTAGTGTTTGCGACACTGCTTACTCTTTCTCGTACTCAAGGGAAACCCTTTATACAGTAATTGAACTAAACATTCATCTCTGAGATTCAACCTCTATAACTCTCTATTCACATCATACAAATATCTGACTTTGGAAACTGAATTTAAAGGAAATTCATGCTTGAGTAAATATGATTGACTTAACTCAGATGGTTTAATGCAAGATGTAGATAGTGAACAGTGAAACTCTTCTAGCTAGCACCCGGAATAGAGGCTTAGTGACTTTAAGGGATCAAAACTTCCTACTAAATACTTCATGCAGAAAATTTCTCAGGGTAATGAGCACAGTCAAGAATCATTGCAGACCTCCATTCCAACAACCTGCTTCAATTAGCAATAGCTGGCGTGTGTTTGCCTGCACTGCTCTCCTCAGGCCACCTCTCAATCCATGTAGAAGACAATTGGAATTAAGTCTGCAATTAAATTTTTACAAGAGAATGCATCAGGTGCTTTGGTAAAATTAACATGTATATCGTTAACAGAACCCCAATTATGCTATCCCCTAACAGAAGGTTAGTCTATCCCACAAGGCTCTTTTCTAATTTTTCGTGGACTTGCTTTTTCCTTTGTTCTGAACACTTTGGTTCACTACTCCTAAGTTGTAGGCACTTAGACACGTGCTCTCCCTTCCTTTATATCACTGATTCTTAGGGCAGTTCAGCAAGGAAAAAGGGATCTTGCTACTTCTCCATGAACATCCAACGTCTTTCCTTTATACACGCTGACTGATCTGTCCAGAGACACCATTCTCAGCAGGATCTTCAGGGGATCATATCCCCATTCTCCTTAGAAAATTCATGTAATATTTAGAGCCATGGTTCTCAGTCTATGGGTTGTGACTTGTCTGGGGTTCTAACAGTCATTTCGCAGGGGTCACTTAAGACTATTGGAAAACATTACATTTCCTAACAGTAGCAAAGTTATAGTTATGAATTAGGAACAAAAATATTATGGTTGAGGAGGTCACCACATCATGAGAAACTGCATGAAAGGGTTACAGGTTGAGAACCCCTGAGCTAGAAGATGGGCAGAATGGTATACCACTCAAGATAGTGAAACTAACAACTGTCGCACTTGGTTACCGGGCAGAGTGAGACACTGAGATCTTATTGAGAAAAACGCCACAACATTTGGACATAGACAAAGATCAAGAGGAAATTGAGCTGAAAAGCCTCTCCTTGTTGGCTACTGTTCATATTGCCTAGGAAGTTCTGCTGAGTGCTGAGTACATAACCTCTCAATGATCTCGCCCATCTGCAGACCATGCTTGCTGCAATACCTAACTGTCAGACAAGAATGGTAATTGAGTGACATGATTATTTACAGATTATCATTAGGGTTGGATTGGGGCATAGAGGGAGCATCCAAAATCCTGTGACTGGGCCCAAGTTGCCACATGACACCATTGCTTCTTTGCCCAAACATGTAAAACTGCCTTCTAAATGCTTATGCTCATACCATAGACTAGTGCAGGCCCCAGTCATGGACAATAAAGTTCCCTTTTGTAAGAGGGTGACAGTTAATGCCAAAACAAATATCTGCTCGAAATACTGAGAAAAAGTGAACAAGTCACAGTAGAGTAAATGGGACATCTAGCCAGTTATGGCAAAGCCCAGGGAACATCACAGAAGAGTGGGTGAAAAGAATTTAAGATCCAGAGGCTTGAGATGAACACTAGGGAATGCTTCCTACCAAAACCGACATTGCTGTTGTAGCCATGAGCACACAGCAGCTGTAGGTACCTACCCAGTTTGAGCTTCTCAAATTCATCCATGGGTGGAGAGATTTTTTTTTTTCTAAATGACTTTAAGTCTTTTGATGTAATTTACTGTCACTATTTAAGTTTATTAATTTATGTCTTTATAGAAGCTAACATTTCCTCTCCATGTAGCTTTGTGCAGCAAGTTCCAGAGGGTGTTAGAGATCATGGGATAAGATTAGCTGATGGTTTATTTACCCCTCTCCCAAAAGATGTGCTTGTTATGACAAAGAGTAAATTATCTCAATCAGCACCAAGTGTTGGAACCCCTCAGGCTGGCTTTAGATTTCTGTGTCCAAACAGCATTCATATGTATCATGTGACTAAACAGAATAAGTATCCTCACAGTCAAGTTTCATCCCTTAATAGTTAAAACAGATCTTGACAAGGTTATTTGAACTTTAGATATTCCTACCATTCCAGGACCTCAGTTCAGGCAATGTGAGATCAAAGTAACTGGTTTATGGTAGGTTCTTTACCCTACCCAGTTTTCATTTGTAGCTTGCTTTAAGACTATATCCTGGATGCAGTTATCTAACAAGAAATGCTGACTGGTAAGAGGTAAGGTTGAGCCAATCTAAACTGTGACAATGTGCATAATCATTAGGTTTAGAAATTCCCTAAATCATCTAAGACTAGCCAAAGAGTGGGACTTTCATAAATAATGATACATGGCCTTTAACAGTCTTGGCCAAATCTATTATTTATATTGGGATTTTCCTATGTCTAGGTACTGGCAGTATAGACAAACATGATTCCATATCTTTTTGCCAAAGATTTCCATATCTTTGTTGACTAAAAGCTGTAGTGGCATTTCATTTTTATTTTAATAAATAAAGCTCCCCTGAAGATCAGAGAGTAAAATAGCCCTATTGATCAGTGTTATAAACCAGGCAGTCATAACACACACCTGAAATCCCAGTACCACACTAGTTGCAATAGATACTGGGTAGTGCATGCCTTTAATCCCGGTGGTACAGGACTTTAATTCCAGACCTAGAGAGGTTTTAAGATGGGGGGGAGACAGTTCTCAGACACAGTTTCATTCTGGGATTCTTGGAGGCACCATCGCCATTTAGAGCTGAGGTCAAAATAAGAGACAGTTTTGCTCTCTTTTTTGAAAGGCTGCTTTGCTTTTCAGATATTCAGGTTGAACTCCAATTTTTACCTCTGAGTTTTTCTTAACTGTTCTTCCAACTGCAATGCTTGGTGAGGGCATTTTCTGAGTGGCACTGTCTCCCCGGGTTTCTCTCAGCAAAGAATGAGCCCCCACCCTCAGACATATTAACATATTCAAAGGAGCAGGGCCTTCTCTGTCAGGGCAAAGAAGTTGGATCTTTACTCTGCCTTAATACCCTTTGAATGGTTTTCTAATTTGTAAAGTTCTATTTTTGGCTTAAAAAAATAGAATTCCCTACATTGTTTTTCCCCCTACAAATGTGGTAGCATTTAGATATCAACATCTTATTCCTTCTGACTGCTAAGTGCCTGTCAGTCTCCTTGATTTAAGCAAACATCTGGCTTATCTTTAGGTTGATTTATCAGATCGCTTCCTAACCAGATGTGTGGCAACCAGCTGGCAGATCCCATCAGTCTGACAGAGCTCTTCCATCTAAGCCTGTCAGTTCAGGTGCCTTTAGGATTACAAACGCTGAGCCTGATCAAGCTTGAGAATCTCAGGGTGTGGTCAGACCTACTGAAGTCATTATACATCTGAGAAGTGTTAAAGCTCTTACATTTTTCTTACATGTGGATCCATTTTCATTCATTAAGAAATGAGCCTGTGAAAAAAGCTAAATGAATTGTTTCTGAAGTCAGCAACACCTGAGTACTAGTGCTAAACTTCTGACCTTGGCCACGTCCATTGGACTCTCTGAAGTTGGGTTTGTCCCCTATAAAATATAGTTTTAAAAATATTGTTTCGAGAATTGTGCAATCAGCTTTATAAAGCACCTTATATTGTATTATACAGATAGCAATCCCCTAACAAATTACATATACTTTAATTATTTACTTTTATAATTTATTTATTATGCACATCTCTGCATGCGATGGATGCAGGAGAGGGCGTTGGATTTTCTGGAGCTGGATGGACAGGTGGATTTGAAGTAGATGATATGGATGCTGGGATGAATTTGGCCTCTCTGGAAGAATAGCAAGGTTCTTTACTGCTGAGCCATTGTTCCAGTCCAGCCATTTTTTTATGCCAAGCATTCACTTTAACAAGCTTTCAAGGCAACAATGCCCTCGGCTTGCAATAGGGATCGATATAACCTATAGATGTGCTTTTGAATAAAGAGACAATTTTATCCTCAAGGATTTCAGTTATTTTTAAAGAAAATAAGAAAGATAAGCTTTCTCATTCATTTGTTTCTTCCTTAATAATTCTTTTGTACATGTTCATATATGTGGTATGCACACACTTGCACTCACACTTTTGTACGTGTATGAACATACCTATATAGGAGTATACATGCTTGTGGGGGGGGTCAGAGGTTAACTTCAGCTGTCTCTCTGCATTAATCTCTACTTTGTGCATTGAGGGAGAGTATGTTGCTAAACACAAAAACTAAATAATTCTGGCTTGTCAAGCTAGCCAGCATCCTCTGGGGTCCCCTGTTTCAGCCTTCCCTCTGAAACAATGGAACTGCAAGTAAGTACCACCTCCTCTGTCATCTCAGGTTTTATGTGCGTTCTTGGAATCCAGGCTCTTCTAATTAGGATTGCAAGTGTTTTATCCATTGAGCCATCCGGCAAACCAAGATGAGATTTCTCAAGGAATTTATAGTGTAACAAGCTGATGGTAAGTCATGTCAGAGTTACACCAAAGGTTGAAGATCACATAAGATAGTAAACAATTAGACATGGAAGTGTCCATTAAATAAAATGCATGATACACAGGCCATACTACTCCATGCAATCTGATTAAATCATCTCTAGAGATTGGAAGGGAACCTCATACTCATCCCTCACAAGGCTTAAGAGAGACCATTGTCATGCACACACTCGCCATTCACTAACATGGCTTCTCTCATGATACAGATCGCCAAGAATTCTGCTGATGGCTTTGTGAGAAACTCCAGATGTTTGCAAGGATTCATCTCCCATACTCTGTCATATTTAATTCTGGTCACGAACCTGACACAAACCCAGAGTCATCTGGGCAGAAGGAACGTGAGCTGAGGCTCTTCCGCTATTCTCTCAGATTGGCCAGGGACCATGGCTCTGGGAATGTTTTATTGAATGTTCCTTGATACAGGAGGGCCCAGCCCACTGTGGGCAGTACTATCCTCAGGCAAGTGGGGCTAGGCTGATTAAGAAAAGTAGCTGAGCAATCCAGACAGGGCGTGCTAATAGGTAACATTCCCCTGTGACCTCTGCTTCAGTTCTAGCCTTCAGGTTCCTAGTTCTAGCTCCTTCTCTGGCTTCCTTAATGACAGAATGTAACTTGTACGCCAAATGAACTCTTTCCTCCCAAAGTTGCTTTCCTTCATTGTGTTTGTCTCAGCACCAGATACCATACTAAAACATCACTTTTTCCCCATAAAAAGAAATCTAATGTCATTCACTTTGTGACTTTCAAAGTTTTCCACTTAACTATGGAATTCAGGATCCAGCACCCATCAAAGCTTTTAAATTTTTCTCTTTCAGATGCTCTGGAATGGAATGGAATGCCTGAAGGCTATCTTTATTGTTTTTATTTCTTTGCTTGTTTGATCTGAGACAAAATTCTCAGTATTTAGCTTTGACTAGACTGGAACTTTCTATGTAGATCAGGCTGACATTGAATTCATAAAAGATATGCCTGCTTATGCCTCCAGAGTTTTGGGATTAAGAGCAGGCACCAACATGTCCAGAACATCATTTTTCCTTTTATAAAAAACTTCCTCAGCCTCGATGACCATACTTCCCATATGGTATTCTTCAATGGATTGTCTGGTTCTCACACTGACTTCTTGCTACCGGAGTGGGAGCTGGGCTTTCTTTTTCCTTATCCCTTATCTCTTCCTTCTTTGTCACCCCATCCTGTCCCCTGCCCAATGCTTGCTAAAGACAGCTTCCGCTTATTATGAGAACTGACTTCGTACGTTTCTTTTAGCTCTGTGCTTGGAAGTGATCTGGTTAGAACTTAGACATTCTATTGGGAAACATAGGTCACAAAAGGAGCAAATACTGCACATTAGAATTCTTTAATTTCTTAGAACCTGCTATGGCACACTTGTTAAAATAATACTTTGCAGGATGGTGAATCTTCCCCGTCAACTGGGTTCAGAATCACCTAGGAGATTGTCGAGGAATACCTGTGTGTGGGTCAGGAGAGGCTTTCCAGAGAGGAATAAATGAACGAGGCTACACCACCCTCTGGGGGAGGATGTGGGAAGAATAAAAGAGAAAGCGGAGAAAGCCAGCAGGGCACACGCTTTCTCATCTCTGTGCTTCCTGCCCACACATGACATGAATTGTTCTTTGTTTTGACTTCAGAAGCCTCAGAATCAGTAAGAAAAATACAAATTTCTCCCTTTAACTTGTTTTCATGTATTTTGAGCACAGTCCTACAAACGTAGCTAATAATGAAATGTTTACTCTCTGAAAAGCATTCCGTTGTCTGACAGTTTTCTCTAAGGAAGAGGGAGGAATCTGAGATTCAAAATGTAAATAAAACTCAAAGACCCATAGGTCCCTAAAAGCTGAATCCTACAAGATTTGCAAAGCCCCCTCTAATGTTATATAGGTAGTGAACATCTCCTGGAGAAGGTGTACTCTGTCACAGGCTGAGATGTCTGCAGAAGAGTTGCCAACCTGTGAAGGTCCCTGAAAGTTCTGATAAGAGCTCCAGGGACAGAGCTCTTGAGAGTTGTCACCTATGCTGGGACTGGCTTTTCAGTGATACAGTGACTTAGAGTTGGTCATGCTTCTATAAGTAATGGACAAACTCATCAGTTTTCCAAGTTAAAGTTCACCAGGAATGTGAGTTTGGTCCGTTGGTGGTTCCCTATGTGGGGTGAGTAGTCAGTCATCTTTTCAAATGTCCCTGAAATAGACACTTAACATATCTATTATGCATCCTTCCCAACTGCATTTCTGGCTCATTGTTAGTCTTCAATATTACTCTGAGTGTTGGGATAATGTATATAAATGTACATAGATAATATTCCTGAAATTCTGACAGTTCGTTTCTATGACTATAATTCTCTCTTCAAATGATTTTCTCCTCTATGTGACTATAGCCACACTGTACCTAAATCTTCATAAATATTATTTTCTGTAAATGCAATACTCCTAAAGCATCCCATCTTTTGACCACCACATCTTAATTTTTATCTTAATTCCCCTACTGTTTTTTTTTTCTTGTCTACAAGCCTTTGAGCTCACAGGACGTTCTCTGTCTTTAGCTACAGACTTTTCTTCTCTTGCTTCTTTGAAGGCCTGTGTTTACTCTTTACATAACATGAGCAGCACTGTCAACAGGTTAATCACTTCTGTGCATACAAGCTTCATATCCTGACCTCTCTCAACAACTTCACTTGGTGAGACCTTGGCTTAAACTCGTACTTGTATTCAGCGGTTGACTATGGATACAGGGACATCATGTAGGATGGATTCATCTGCGCATATATTATACAGCTAAAGACTCCAGGCTAGCCCTGATGATTATCTGAACTCATACATCCATGTGGCACTCATTCTTACATTTCTCTAGCAACCCATCATAACAATTCCCTTTGTATACTAAGATATTCTCACTGACGAATGTCTTTCTTTCATAGCCAAACAAGCAAGCATGCACACGGCCATGAACAATCCACCTTCCAGCTTACTGCTTGCCTAAATTCTCTATATAAATCATCTACATGTTTCTCCTATTTGAATGATGCCCATTGGGCTTTTATCCCTACTACATGATTGGAACTGCTTCAGTAAGACCACTCAAGACACGTTTGTTGACAAATCCGATGGCTGAAGAATTCTGCTAATGTTCCAGAAGGCTGAAAGACAGCCTCTTTCATAATTAACCGACTTCGTCTCATGCACATTCTCATGTTTGCTCCTGCCCAGTCCTTCTCCCTGACTCCGTAGGACTACAGACCAAGGTAGAGCTGAGTCACTGTTCTTCTGTATCTGGCTGACCTTGCTTGCTTGTTCTCCTTGATTCTGCACAAGTCTTGAAAGATTATTACACAGCAATGATAGACTATTTTATAGTTTTCACCCACAACGCTTTCTAAAACTCTGAACTCATATCTAACTCACAAGTGAAGGCGAGCTCTTGGCTATGGGACAACCATTTGGATCTCACATGCTGTGAAGTGAATGCCTGCTCTTAGGGAGCCTTCTCAGGATTAAATGAAAATCAGTGTTATCCTTGTTCTTCTATTTCAGTCCCATTCTATCTTCCATCCATCATGCAATGCTTCATCCTCAAAAGACAACCAGAACCTGATTGCTTGTCTTATTCCTATCAAACCAACTCTCATTTCTCAGTAGGAATACTACAATACCTCTCATTTCATTTACTGATTCTGTCCCAGTCTATGTAGCTCATGATCTCTTTTGGATCCAGAATTTTTCTGTTCAAACTTTTGAGCCCTCTCTTTTGCTTCCCAAGGCACAGAGAAAAGACACTGTGCTCTGAACTTGAAGTTCTCATAAAAATCACATAAGATATATGCTTATTATCCATTATCAGCTCACTATTAACAAGCTCAGAGCTCATGTGGATCCCATTTTCTTCTGGAACCTATCTTTAGAGCATGGTTCTTTCCAAGTTCACTATGCTACATTCCCCAAGTCACTAGCCAAAGGGGTTGACACAAATGACCCTCCTGACAGCTATGACTCAATCCTGCTCCGACCCTGCTTCAGAAAACTGCATGGTCCCTGCTCTGCTCCTCTCTGATTTTGTTATAACCAGCACACATAGCGCTCTAGTATCTCTAGCATCCTAGACGATCTGTGCTTCCTGCCTATTGTCTGTGTTTCCTCACCACTTTCTCATGGGTAAGAGAACAGGAGGTTGTGCCCTCTTTCCAGTTTTATTTGTTGTATTACAAATATTACGAAAAGGGGTTTGCTATATGATAGGCCCTCCAAAGTACTTCCTGAATTAATAAATAAACCTCAGAAGAAAGTTGCAAAAACTTCCAGAAAACATTTATAGAATGTTGTCTTTCTCTTTTAATTCCAACATTATCTTCTGTCCTTCAGTTACCTTATTAGACATTCCTCTGCTTGGACTTAGAGCACAAAAAAATCATGTTTAGAGCTATAGATAAGTTTTCTATGTTTTTGTCTATCCAAGTTGGTATAGTCAAATTTTCTGCGTCTCAGAAATTATTTTCAGGATACAATTGTTTTAAACTTAAAACAGCTGTTTTAATGTAAATTGATTTAAATTTTATCAATATAACTATCTGTCTGTATGTCTATCTATCTATTTACCTATCTATCTATTTATATATCTATCTTTCCAATTACACACTATGGAGGCTCTTCAGCTAAAATTTCGCATAAACTATCCAGAAAGTTTCATCTATGAATGAGGCTAATTGTGTTGCCGATTAGCACTTCTAGGATAAAGTGGAATCAGTGCTGTCATTTGCATATCAGTGAATAAGTAGATCATGAATGAAGTAATTAATCAGTACATATGAATGAATGAGATCCTACTCATAAATATTTATCAAAATTTCACTGGAAAAATAAGTAAAATTTAACTATAATTCATATTAAAATTATTTTGACTTTCACTTTGAAAAAAGTAAAACCTCTTAAGTATAGATTGTTCTCTTATATTTTTTATTCTTAGGTAACATGAATATATACATATATATATATACTATTAGACTGCAATACATTCTAAAGAATGAAAAAATTATTCAGAATAAAAAAGACACACAGTTAGGTATGTGTTGAAAGCTTATGGGTGTATGTCGTACAACTGCATCCATACAGATTTATCCACAGGATAGCTGTGACTGGGGGCAGAGGAATGAGATACAGTCTCTGTGTTATTCTTAATCTAATCAGTGCTTTTTTTTATTTAGCTCAGATGATTTTCTCTCTCTTCTCTTTAATGCATGTCATAAAAGGTGAATTCTATAGCACTTTAGAAAATTGAAGTACATGACATTGACTAGCAGAGAGACAAAAGGCCTTGCTTAAAGCATTCATGATCCCACTCCCATTAGTCAAGTCAAGTAGACCTTGACACTATTGACTCAAAGTACTTAATAATCACAGAAGGTGAAACTAGACTACCCCCCACTGTTGGATCCATCAGATTTATTAGATATGCCTATATCAGAGGTCAACACCTGAACTGTGCATGATTGACTTTTGGAGTATTCTTGATGGATTTAAGTCAAGCAATGTTTCATTCACTTCTATTTCTAATTTGCTTCCCCTGTGCACATTTTTGCTTATACTTAGATCTTTCTATAATGAAGTCAAGGGCTACTAAAAGACAACAATATATACCTACCAGACTGTCATAAAAATGACAAGAAGCAGAGTTTGTCACACTAATAACCTTGGGTAGGCTCATCATTTGAAAGACCAAGAGAGTCCCTATACTTAAGAAGCTCAAATCAGAACAGAAAGGTGCTCTGCTTTTGGTCCCTCATTTTAACATGCACGATAAGCCAATGATAGGTGGAGATGGTGACACAGTCTGAGCAGACAGAGGCTGAAGCAGGAAGGCAATGAACTCAAGTATGGGAAAGTTACACAATGAGTTGAGTTACTTCACAACTTTTTCTTTAAGTGGTAAAACTGCACAGAGTGGAGAAAAGAATAAGAGGAGGAAGACAATAAAGAGGAGGAGGAGGAGGAGAAAGATGAGAAACAGACAGAGATGTCAGAGAAATATATATGGGGAACAAGTAAGACATGAAGTATGTCAATTTAGGAGACATTTGTTTTACAGATATATAAAGCATATACTAGATTTTTAAAACACTGCTTATATGTGCATGTTGAAACTCTTGACAACTTATACTTAACCACAGAAGACTTAAAAATTCGGTATCTCACCAGTTTGACTTGATGAGAAGAGAAGAGTTGAAGGAAAGAGTGAATTTTCTACCAGATAAACTCACTTAGAATCTGTGTAACACTTTACCTGTGTGTGATCATCTACAAGTGACTGCCCAGCTTTAAAAATCGTATTCTCCTTCCAAAGTCATAAAAAAACACACAGAAATAAGTGCCTATATGCCTATCTCTCATAGTTGAGAGGTTACATGGTAAAACACATGTAAATCCCTTCAGCCTATGAGTTAGTGCTGACTCTCATTCACAGAATCCCAAATTTCATTTCCTCACCCTCAGGATTTCCCCACCACAGAGGGTGCAAGGTTAGATGCTCACATATTGCTGTTATGAAAATGAAAATTACATGATAAACAAGGCACCTATAAACCTAGAACTCCTCTTTAGCCCTCAATGCACATCATCGCTCCTCCTGGAAGAAGTAACTCTCTATTTTCCTCCACAGGAGAGTCTTTATTCCAACCGTTGCATGGATCATTTTTAATTAATTGCTTTAATTGCTAGCTCTTCTAGTCAGATATGAACATTTAGTGAGAAAGGACTGTCACTCATTCATCTAAATATCTTCACTGCCTGGTGATTTGCTTGGTAGAACATCATTTCTCAGTAAGTGTTTACAGAATCAAACAGGATTAATCATATCATAAGGACATCTGGGGAAAATAATACATCATTTATAACTTCTGGAAGAGTAAACATTAAAGATGATAAAGAAAGCATAAAAGAGAAAAAGTATGTCAGACAAAGTATGTGCAGATAAATTCAAGGTTGTTTTGGTTTTCTGGCTCCTGTGAATAGAACACCAATGAGCGTGGATAAACAAGTGTCTCTGTAGTAAGATTTAATGTCCTTTCGGCATTTGCCCAAGAATGGAATAGCTGCATAACGTAGTAGATACATTATTCGTTATTTGAGGAATCTCCAGGCTGATTTCCATAGTGACTACTCTAGTTTGAACTCACAATATCAATTCATAAGTTTTATCTTTTACATATATCCATGTCAGTACTCACTGCCAGTTTTTTCTTTTGAATTTAGCTATTACTACTGGCTAAGATGAAATCTCAAAGTAGTCTTAAAAACTGTTCCTTTATGAGCTGGAGAGCTCAGTAGTTAAGAGAACTGCTTGTTTTTTCAGAAGACAGGAATTCAATGGTTGCAATTGTCATTATTGAGCTATACATTTTTCTTCACTCCCCTCTTTTCCAGTCTGTAGCACCAGTTATGGGAGACCCATCACCCTCTTCTGGTTCCTCAGTCACTGCACATATGTGGTGCACATACACACAGGCAGGCAAAGCACCCATGATCATAGAAGAAAAAATAAAATTTAAGTGTTTCTCAGGTGTTTGTATTTCATTTGTTGACAGCTCACTCTTAAGTTCTACATTTCATTTCAATTTTATTTTCTTGATAATGTTTTGAGTTCTTTGTGTATTCTTACTCTAACTCTTTGTCAGTTGAATAGCCATTAAAGACTTCTCCTGTTCTGTAAGCTATATTCTCAACAAAATGGTTGTATCCTTTGTTGTGCAAAAGCTTTTTACTTTCATGAGGTCTCATTTATTAATTGTTGGTCTTAATATATGCACACCAGCGTTCTCTTAATAAAATCATTCTATGTACTAATGAGTTCAAGCATATTCCCTACTTTTTCTCCTTTATCAGAGTGAAGGCATCATATAAATTCAAGCACTTGGATTGATATTGATCATTTTTAATATAATCCAATGTTTAGCTGCATAATGCCAGTGATATCAGCACAGCGATTGGAGCATAAGGTAGGCTTTAGCTGTATAATGCTATTGATAGCCATACAGTGATTGGGGCATAGGGTGAGCTTTGTGAGATCAGGCTTCATCTCTACCCACTTAATCCTTGCAGGGAATTTGGTTACATATATGTTTCTAATTCTTTACAGCTGTAAAGAAGTATACAGTATATAAAGTACAGCAGAACCTACCAGAGTGTTGAAAGAGAAGTAAGGCAGGTTGTGATAGTTAGCTGATAATCTTAATATAGATCTCAATTCATACTGAGAACTTTACACAGTAGTTTAAAATCCTGGCTACCCTCCAGGGCAATAACATATTGTGAAGGGACAGATAGTCTCACAGTGTAACACAGCAACATAGACGCACATACCACACAGTGCTGGACATATCCCCCTTCTCATCAGGAAGGTGAATATGTACTTACAGTCCTATGGTAGGGCAATTACTTCATTCAGAAAATGACATAAAGCAGACCACCATGAGCCAGGGTTAACTTGAGGACAGTAAGCTAGGAGAGCAGTTAGCATCCCGAAGAGCTTAACTCCCTTAAGAAAGACTCCTGGGTATAGCACTTTCAAGATCCTTCAGTGAACACAAAAATAGACAATTCATGAAAACACTGGTAGTGGTTCCTTAGGATACACTAGTCAGAAGTGATAAAAACAAAAGGGGGCAGGGAGATGTACTACAACGAAAGACTAAGAAGTCCTGAACACTCTAAGAATAAGTGAAGCAGAGGATTGAATAGTGAATATTCCTTGTATTATATCTAGAAATACACCCTAACAAGGCAGTCTTAAGTGACGGAGTATGGAACACAAAATGAAACCAGCTCTTACCAATGAGTCTGCTCTTTTAAACATCCCTCTCAAGTCTTCAGGAGCAGAGTAGATGCCTTTCATGACCATCACAGTACCCTCTCTATTGGGTTTGCTTATTCAACTGCTTTTCCATTTGTTATTTGCTTACTCATAAATAAAGGAATATTGGGCACGATATATGAGGCCTGGTTGCTAGGCAGTAGGAGGTTACTGGCACATAAAGCAGATACAAGCCCTGTTTTCAGGCCTTTTCATTCCAGTGCCTGAGATGCAGAACAAATAAATCAGCACACGGGAGACACAGACACTGGTGGGGGTTAAGAGAGTCACACTGGTTAGTAGATAAATGGAGGATGAGCAGTTGGCCCAGAGTACTAGGGAAGGTTTCCTTGCAGAGATTCTGGTGAACTGAGAGAGTGACAGATGCTGCCTATTTGAAGAGTTAAAAGAGCATACTCCATGGTAAACAAAGCAAAGGCCCAGGTGAGAGAGATTTGAGTGCATGGGAGACACTGGAGACGCAGTTCAACTGTTCTGGATCAGGGTTTCTGCTGGGTATAGTCCAAACTGACCCTCTTCTGTTCTCTTGAGCCTTCTATTTTAACTCCTTGCTTTTTACAACGAATCACATTACCTATTTACCTCCAGCAGTCAAAGTTAATCACACATCTTTAGCTTCCTCCCCGTCGTCTGTGATTGCCTTTCCTGTCATTCAGAAGACCCAAAGTCCTTGCTGAGTCTGAAAGGACTATGCTTATTGTAGGTATAGATCCTTGTTTCATTGAATGCTACACTTTCCCCTTTCAAACTTTGGTCCCAGCCACAATTGTTCTTACAACTCATCCATTGATATCATGAAAGCTTTCGAGAACCATGAGGCCCAAACCCTATCTCAACCTTCATCTTAATTTAACTTTCACTGGTAGACTCCTCAAAGTATCATTCATAGGTATGTTCCCTTGCAGCATCCTATCTCTGTGTAGAGGCCTACAGAAATGGGTCCACTCCTCCTTGACTGAAGGTCAGAGAGTTTAAGCCTACTCTTGCTCTTTCAAGGTTATTGACAAGAGGTCAGACTTAATGAGTGGCTACAAACAAGATTATCTTGATCTAGTGTGTGGTTACTTGGTGTTTGTGGTATTGAGTTCGTCCACAGAAGTGGATCCATTCCACCTTATCAAAGGTCAGAGAATTCAAGCCTACTCCTGCTCCTTCAAGTACAAAATAGGAGGTTTGATATAAGGAGTGGATACCCACAGGATGCTTGGTCTCAGGTATGGTCATTGCATCTCCTGCCTAAACAACAGAAGGATTAACTCAGGACAGAGTTGCTTGACGTTTCAGGTACTGAAGTGGGTAATTGCTCTGTTTTTATCATGTTAAAGCAGTCTTTTGCCTTCTTCTCCCCTCTTTTGGATTGGGGTATATAAGTGTATAATAAAATAAAGATGGGCAAATTTAGTATTCATTGGATTGCCTTCCTTGTTCTATTCTGCATTTCTGCTCCTTTTCTTTCATATCTCTGTTCTTCCTATCTAATATTTCTAATCCTCACACCCCTGCCCTGAAACATGTGAGCCCCATTGAGGGACACCAACAGACATCACCGCAGTGAGGGGTCCCAACATTTCTGTTTCTCTCTATTCTTATAGTTAATTTTCATTGCATGATGCCTGATGACATGGTATTTAGTTATACAAGCCATTTCTCTCTTGTTTATTTTATGTTCATTTGTGTAACTGAGGCGCTGTGAGGTCACAGTTTTCTCCACCATCCTCTCCCAATGTTACTTGCATAGAATGCATGTGCCATACGCTAATAAGAATTGGTTATATTTTTAATAAGCTGCATGTGACATGGGGAGTGGGGCTTGAACAAAGGACATAGCTTCCATAAAGCGGAGAAAGACTTCAGAGGAGAAGAAACCCATGAGTCAAGTCTTGGAAAATGAAAGGGCATTCACAAACTACGAACAAGCGTGAAGAAAATTAAGGTAACAACGTTCTTGGAGGGAAAATAAACATTATGTGAGAAGGTAAGCACATCCTGGTACTCCTTCAGCCACATGGGATGTAGAGACAGGAGAATCCTTTGAAACTCCCCAGTCCGATGTCCTGGTGTCCATGGAGGCAAGATATGAAAGAGACCTTTCTTCAAACAAAGTGGAAGGTCAGCATCAATACTCAATGTTTTCCAGATGTGCACTTGCACCTATATACACTGCGCACACACAGACACAGACATATGCATACACACACACTATGCAAACACATTCACAGACAAAGTGAAAGTAACAAACACATGAATAAATACATAAAAGACTTTGCTGTCACTGTGGGTCCAAGTGAGATGCTTACAGAGGGTGGAGCCTAGGGAATAAAGTCTAGGAGAAGCAGGAACTTTACAAGAGGGAGTCACTGTAATCAGACAATGAGATGCTTAATAAACTTAGCAAATAAAATTTTGTGCACGCATTGACCTATCTATAATACAAACCATTTATAATACGGTTTCTCATGGAGGAAGAAAAAAAGACATTTGCTCTGTGATCAGGAGTTACCTTTCTTGTTTATAGATCTACATCTTTGGCCACATATCTGCATATAAGGATGCAATGGGATCCTCATTCCTGTCGCTGTCTGCTAGTTCTTTACCTATGATATCCAAGAGAGTGTGTTCCTAGTCTAGGCTTTTGTGGTTCCCTTTTTATCAGAAACCCAGATGATGTCATTTTTTTCCATGCAGCAGGATGAGCTGTGCAGCAACCCCTTCCACTCGATCAACATTAGCAATGCATACGCATGCTGCGTTGTTTTCCCACTTAGCCACTGCAACAAGGTAATAAGAACATAATGGTGATATGCAAAGTCTGTTTGCTTCTCTGCTAAGCACAACGAACACTTCCTTATTCTTCCTTTTTTTCACCCATAATGGCTATTTGACTGCCAAGGAAGAGAGCAATGGGAGCTGGACCCACAGATGGAACTTTGATATCCAATCAGCCTTCATCTCTCTGCCCACCGAAGGGCTACAGATGTTCTAGAATGATGTGGATAGATGCATAAGAAATATTTAAATTGATATAAAAATGATGAAAAAGAGAAAGATAAGACTATGGCAGATGTTAGGCAGTAAGATGGAAGTTTAGTTATTTTGAAAGCATATTTAGTAATAACATAGAGTGCAGACAAATAACACTATGGTAATGTAGTACTTTAGCATTTTTCCCAAGATTGACTGTATCAGATCACTGGCATGATGTGATGCAGCTACTGGAATAAGACAAACAAGAATGCATATGAGCCTTGATTCTACCACAGACTAGATACATGACCTTAAAAAAATGCTGGGGTTCTCTATTATCTCATTGCCTCATCGATAAAATGTACATATTATAGCAATATCTACCTCATAAAATTGTCCAGCAGCCAAGCAAGATAATGCATCTTCTATAGTCCTTATAATGTATGACCACCTCTGTCCCTTCTCTGCTCTCTCCACTCTTCTCCCCAATGGGCTATTTTGGACACAACAACCACTCAGCACTGCAGATACTAATTTTGATGAAAGAAATTAAAGCATGGTTTCTCTGATCTCTGCTTTCTTATAGTGCCATGACAGCAAGCCAGCCAGCTATGTTTTCTATCTAGAAGCCTCTCCAATACAACCATAGAGAAGGGAACCTTATGTCCTAAAATCATTTCAGAGTCAAGGTACCAATGTTGAAAAAAAGAATATGGGATTTCTTTTGAGTTCTTTCAGTCTATATCAATAGGTAACAAAAATTGGAAGGAAGCATGTGTAGATGCATACATCAGGAATGGCAGATGAAGTCAGCCATGGTGGTAAACATTGCATTTGGGATTTGGAGGCAGGGAGATGTGGACAAGAGAATCGGCTACATAGGGAATGAGTTCTGAGCCTGAGCTACAGAGTGAATTTCAAACTAGCTTTTAATACATAACTTTAATACATAGCAAGAATCTGTTCAACAAATAAGACATATTAGTGCAGATGAATTTACAGGTAAAGCTCTGTGTCTGGGGAGTGCAAAAATTGGTAGTTCTATAAATCACATCTTTCATATTATATAATTTCTATTTACCCATGTGCCACCCCAAATGTGATTATCCATCTCCATATTTATTACTTCTTCAATTCAGCTGGTGCTTGTGCACTGAGCACTGGCTTCATATTAGTTCTAAGTGTTAGAGCTGTTGATTCAGCATGAGTCTTTAGCTTGTTTAGTTCTGGGAATGAAGCAGACAGGATTATGTGGCATCATAGTAGCACAGGAAACAGAGAGATAGAGGCATCTATTGACATAGAACTTAGTACTTTATTGAGGTGAACATTCACCTGCTGTGTCTAGAACTCTGGCATCAGGATAGACAGTGGACTGTTTGTTACTTGTGTGAAGATTTCTCAACTCTGGGCTATGAAATGCCAAGATTAATGCAACCAAAGGAAATAATGAGAGGGGACGAAACTTCAGACCTCTTGTGTCTTATCAGTCTCTCTGCCCACCCAGCTGATCACACACATGCAGAAGCTGAAGCTAAAAAGCATGTAATAATTTCCCCTTGCTTTTTTAAAATCCACAGTGCATGCTCAGAAGGGTGCATTCCAAAGCACCCAATAAGGCAGATTGTAACAACTGCATTCACTAGGTTATGACATGATTATGCAAATCAATAAATTTATTTTTGTTATTTTTTAAACTACAGATTTAGTCAGTTTTGGGAGTATATGGTACTCAGGCGGAATAGGAAACACTGTCAGAATTATGGATAGTTCAAGGTCATGTATGTTTATGGATTTTATTATGGGGTAACTGTCATCTCTCCTGTGTGTCACACACTTCAGTAGGCACTGAAGATAAAAGTGCCTAACCTCTAAAACACTGGTTCTCAACCTGTGGGTCACAAAACCTGTAGGAATCACATATCAGATATCCTGTATATCAGATATTTATATTGCAATTCATAGTAATACCACAATTACTATAAGAAAATAACAACAAGTTCATTTTTTATGGGCAGGGGTCACTACAACAGAAGGAACTGTTTTAAAGGGTGTACCACTGGGAAGGTTTGAGACCCACTGCTCTCAACAATCAGTAGTTTATGGATGGGGATGTGGCGCAGCTGGTAGATTACTTACTTACATGCAGGAAGCCCTGGGCTTAATCCCTACCACCACATAAACTAGATATGATGATACACACTCTGCAATCCAGCACCTGGGGGTAGAAGCAGGGGCATCAGACAGTAGACATCATCCTTGGCTTTATAAACTTTGAGACCAGCATGAGGTATGTGAGGCTTTGTATCAAACCATGACATACGAAAGACGCAGAGAGGGGAGCAGACAAATATGTAGAGCTCAATAAAATCAATAAAACATAAATAAAAAAGGGGGTTTCTGTGGCGAGGTATCAGGTCATTCACAGGGAAAATGACAAAAGATATTGAGGGAACATAAGAGAAAAACACAAGGGGAGGGTCTGAGCTCAGGTGAGCACTAGGAAGGTGAATACTGTCAACTCTGTCACTGAAGGAAAGTTTGGTGATTGTGACTTCTAGGCCGGGAGCTGTTAAGGGAGAAGCGGGGCCAGGCAGCAGTATGCGGAAGCCCTTGGAGTCCTTCTGCTGTTAATGAAGGGTTAAGCACAAGCTGGGACGGGGCAGAGGCTGGAAATAGGGGCACAGGTGTCACACTCATCGTCCCTTTCATGTTGGGCTCAGTGTGATCGTGTAAATCACTGGGAACATTTTTTTCTTTTATCAGCTGGCGAAGTATGTTAAAAGAAAAAAAAAGGAACATGACTTACTGTTTTACCTTAAATAAAGAAAAATGAATGTGAACTCAGTACTGCCTGAAGTTAAGCCTTGTAATAGTTTCCAGCACATTTGCCTAAGTACACGGAAGTTTGAATCTAGATAAGAACGAGATAATCTAACACTTCATATCTACAAACTCCTTAATTGTCAGTCTCTCAGTGAATTGGGAGAGTCTCCTCCACACAGTCAGAAACTCAAGAGTTATAATGGATTCAGGACTGCTCTTCATTTAGTGATTGCTTCTGTTGAGAACTGTTATTTAAATAATAAAGAAACAGAAGAAATTAAGGAGAGCTTATATTCATTCAGCTCTATCCACAGTAAACATGCCAGTCCATGCATGACAAGGTGGAAACTTAATTACCTGGGGTTCAGTTCCCATCAAGTAGTCTATTATAATACAGAGTATTTTAAAGTAACTCAATGTTTTAAGTGAAATGATTTATATTTGAGATTACTTTAAGGCATACAGTTTCTAAACCATATCTTCTAGAAAATATCACTCTACATCATTCTACTTTCTTTTACAATTTTACCAATGAATTTAAAATTTATGAAACATGTAAAATAGACTATCCATAGTCATTATCAACAAGGTTAAAGGACGATGTAGAAAGAAGAGCTTACTTAATAAAAAAGTCTTTGGATCTTGGTTTAATCTGTGTGTTCAGAGTGATTTTTGCTTTTTTACTCCTTGGGTGAGTGAAGTTTTGTCTCCGCACACTGCTTCTTCCTCATCTCATTATTACAAGTGCGCCGACTTTTAGCTTGGTGATGACATCACATTCTCTCAGAACAAATTCTTACTATCCTGCAATTGCTCTTGTTGGTGTCCTTGCCAAATAAATTGTTTTCCTACTTTCATATCTCTGCTATTTCTATCTATCTACAATCTTTTGACTTTGATCACTGTACTTCCGTCTATGTCATATGCAAAAGTCTTTTGCGAATAGGATATTTGCACTTCAGCTCTATACGCTGTAGGAAAATACACAGTGAATTATTGAGAGAATCGATAAGCAATTAATGATTGAGTCATAAAATGAATTAAACCCTAAGATGTGTCCCTTTGGTGTTTTCATTTATTCCTTCTGACAAGACCTCATTGGTCTGGTATGCTTCATTTTTCACAATTAAAGATTATCTTTCTTTATTTCATTTTAATTCTCACAGAGACACAGTTGTCCTCCTGCCTCTGTGCTCTCTTCCTATGTCAAAAGGAACTGCACTGCAATTCCATGTTGACATGTCACCCACATAGACAAGGAAATAGTGCCGAGGCAGTTCTCTCTAAATCTGAGCTGGAAACACAGGGTATCCCATACCCTTAGAAGGAGTACAAAAGCCATTCTGAAGATGCTTGTGCCCTTGTTTGTCTCCCTGGCAAGCATCTGATGGGACTGCACAGAAGAAGCACACCGCCTGCCCTGAGTACCCAAGTGTGCTCCTCATTGGGTTCTTGATCCCTATCTGTGGACCATGGCTCTCATGGAATCTTACCAAATGCCCAGGAGGCAACGGTGGCAGTGACTATGGTTTCCAGATCTGCATCTCTGGTCACTGTTCCTTCTGCAAATTCCACTCAGATGCAGCAGGTCCACTGGACATCTGCTGTGAGTCACAAATAGCTAAGGAAACTGAACCAATAGTGACTGTCACAGGGTGCAAATGGCTTCCGAGTTTTACAGTGAACGTTACTATTGCAAAGTATTAGTATTCTGGATCAGATAAGTCCTACTGTAGCTTGAAGCAGGGCTCTGGAACAGATGAAAGGGAGTTTAAGTTTACACCTTCCTGTAGAACATGTGTTTTATTTAACAAAGAATCTGCTACCCAACTTCAGTTGATGGTGGCCATATGTAAATGAGAGCCCCCTTAGAATCATAAAAGTTTGTACAGACTCTAGGCTGCATTGTTAAAAATTTCATTCCACATGCAATGTGTATGTTTGTCTATGTGTATGTGTGGGTATGTGTGAACTAAACTAAATAAAAGTGAAATAAATCTCAAAAGGGTTCCCTTTGTATTCTTCATTTATCCCCCGCCCCCCCATGAGACCTCATTACCCTTATAGGCTTAGATTTCAACTTGTTAAAGTTTTCTTTTTTATTCTTGCTGAGACACAGTTGCCCTATTGACTCTGTGCTCTCTTCCCAATTTTTAAAGCAATACTTCTTTGTCATAATAGTCTATATACACATATATACATGTATACATACACATATATACATATGCATGTATCTATGAATTTTATGATCTGTGTTACTCATACACCCTTGAGGATGTCCTTCACATGAGTTAAGTGTTACATAAAGTTAATGTGTGAATATGCAAAAATATGTAAAGCGCTTGAGTATCAGAAACCACATACATCACGGATACCACTCAGAAAATTCCAGGCCTTTAAGAAAAATATTGTGATAGTTTACCACAGAAAATGGAAACACAAGAGAGAATTACAAAGGAAGAAGAGTGACCATGGTCAGATTTGTAAGGGCTTCAAAAAACCATGGTGCATCTCAGGGCTACAGGATAAATGAGCATAAATATATGCTCATTAACCCAGGTACATGCCTTTGAGACAACCCTGACAGCAGAGAAGGTTTAATTGCAGTGAACACAAAGTCAGTCCAATTCCTAATTCAAATTCAGGTAACATTTACTGAATATTGATATGTGCTATGTAATATGCTAAAATACATTTACTTTTTAAAATCAGGGTAATACATGCACATATTTCAAAATAATTTTGCAGTTTCCCATTCAACGCTTAGGCACACTTTCACCTTCCTTTCCTCACAAGGCTCTCACCTTCATATCTCCCACTTTAGCATTGTCTAGAAAAGAGCTTAGAGAGTGTTTGAACCCTAGCATGGATGAAGCATATGAAGATTTCTATTTTATTGACATTATTACTCAATAAGCTTGACCACGAATACAATGTAATATAGTAACAATTGCAGGATTTTAAAAATGCCGCTCATTCTCTTTTGTCCAGTGCTGCTATTGAGAAGCCCACAGGGATTTCTGACTGGACAAATGTCATTCGCTTTTTAATTTCTCTGGAATATTTTAGAATTTTCTCTTTCTCATCTTTCTGAAGTAGTGTAATGCCGTAGCTCTATATAGATCAATTTCATACATATGCTGGTCTGGGACCAGATCTCAAAAAGTACATTATTCAGCTCTAGGAATCAGCTTTAAGCTCTGAGATAATACATTTTTATATCTTACATAATTTGTTCTTTCTAATTCCCTTTCTAGACTTGGTTCTAATTTGGGTTGTGACTATTGGATGAAATCTTTTATTTTATTCCTTAACAATTTTGTCTACTTAATGTAGTATGTCCTTATCTTTAGCCCTTCCGCGAGCACTAAGTCTCCTATGGTTTTCACTTCTGTTGACTTAGTTTATTTCAAGTCCTTCAACTTTTTCTACAAGTCTTCCTGCTGTTACCAGAATGTTCTATAGTGCATGCCAACCAACACAGTTGATTTTTGCCAAAAAATATTATATGACTTTTTGTTTTATTTTGTGAGACAGGTAGCCCTGGCTGTCCTGGAACTCTCTCTGTAAACAAGACTGATCTTGAACTCACAGAGATCCACCTACCTCTGCCCCCAGGATGCACCACAATACCTGCCTGAATTTTACTTCTTAAATGACTGTGGTCACTGTGTATAGAATACATAACCCATCTTGCAGCCATAAGAAATATTAGGGATAAATTTTCTCACATTTCCTTTTGCTGTCATTTTCTCTTATACTTCATTTGCTGCATTTTTCCTGTTCTTTGATTTGTTCCTGGGTGTTACTTTGTTTTTGTTTTGATGCTTCTTCATCTGATAAAAATATTCCCATGTTTACTGAGCTTCCATGGTCTGGCTTTCCATAATTGGGAGCGTAATAAGATGTTTGAAAATTCTGTGTGAAGGGTTTAATTCTTCAGCAGAGGAAACAATGTAATCTGCTTAAATTTTGAAGGGAGAAGTCCCAACTAATATGTTTTCAGGAATTTCTCCTCCCCTAGTGTGCTTTATTTAATGGTAATATATAATAAAATCTTCCAAGACCATGAGTAGAAGAATAAATTGTCTAGATTCTGAACTAAGTATGGAAAAGTATTTGACTACAACTCAACTTTCTTAGGAATCATTTCATTGGAAAGAGTTTTGGCATGTCTCCAACAACAATTGTGTTTGATGTCTCCAAATATAGACACCTTTTGTTTATAAAAAAAAAGCATCTTTTAAATTTCTGAGTTGAAAAGCAGGAAGAGAGATGCAGTATTACTTAGGCACAGGACTAGAGAAGGGCCTATGAGAACCTGGCCATTCTCAAAGAATTTTTGTACCAAACAGACCCACTCTACCCAGTTCCACTTTTACAAGTCCCTCACAGTATGAATTTTTGAGTGATTTGGGCTTCCTGACATAAGTAGGGTGACTTTATTTTTTCCACTGAGGAATTGAAATTATATTTATCACTCCAATTAAGTAAACTACTGCAAATCTTCCATCTTCTATGTAGATTTTTTTAGTTTTATGTTCTCTTTACTCTTGTGAATTTATTTATCATTCTACTATTTCAAATACCTAACAAAATGAGAAGAATGATATATTTTCCTTTTACTTTTAAGACTCCTATTGCAGCCTCTAGGAAGCAGAAGAAAGCATGAACAGCATGAACAAAACAAAATGGAAAGAACCCTGGATTCCTCCTGTCTCTACATGATGGTATCTGACCACTCTCCCGGCTGGCCAGGCTATACAGTAAAGTCAAAATTCCAGGTGATCTCCATTGCTGACATGCACTGCGATCCGCATTTTAACGATATCTTACGATGGAGATGGAGATGCAGCTCTAATTAGCAGTGTAATGACTGAACTCAGATAGGATTCTACTGGTCGGCATAGGCCATCTTTACTGCATAATTGTAAAGATGCCTGTGAGCTCTTCTATGCACCTACACCTAGCAGGTGTATAACACTGTCGCCAAGACGACTCGCCGATGCTACCCGTTTGTGTTTGATCTCTAATCCAGACCTTTGGTTTTGTGCTCCCGCCCCACTTTGCTGACAGCCTTGTAGAAGTGCAAACACTATGAGTGACGTGTTTATTTATGTACCTCATCTGGAAAGACACCCTGACAAGCAGCAGGGAGGTATTTTTTTTTTCCAAGCAGGCTTTCTACATCACTTGTCAGCTCCTCATTATGAGGTGTTGAATTTACCGCATTTTTAGTTATATTTGAATGCTTAATCATTCTACAGCACATTAACTATAATTTGTGGATTATATTTATCTTCTGAGAGAGTATCAATCTCCTGGTAAAACAATTTCTGTGACTCTACCTACACCCCATGCTGGGATTTTGTTACCTGGAATATGGTTATACCAGTGACCATTTGCCCTTTAAATCTCTGTAAAAGTACCCTCCGATTGCGTTTATCAATATCTGTCTTAACACACTGGCCTTCTAGGATAGCTCTTGTAGCTTCTCAGTCATGGTAGTCTGGTTGTTCAGAGTCCAGAGGTGGTGTGGGAGGTCCTTCTGTCTATGAGTTGTTTTTATTGGTTAATGAATATAGAAACTGCCTTGGCCTGTTGATGGGGCAGAATGTAGGTAGGTGGGGAAAACTTGACTGAATGCTGGGAGAAGAAAGGGTAGAGTCTGAAAATGCTATGGAGATGCTGCCAGAGTCAGACATGCTGAATCTTTGCTGGTAAGCAACTGCCATGTGGCGATATACATATTAGTAGAAATGGGTTGAATTAAGATGTAAGAGTTAGCCAATAAGAAATTAGAGCTAATGGGCCATGCAGTGATTTAATTAATACAGTTTCTGTGTGATTACTTCAGTTCTGGGCAGCTGGGATGAACAAGTGGCCCCCTCGCTCCTACACAGAGGTAGCCTCATTCTCTTATATTTTGTATGTCTAGAGGAAGGCTCATTGTCTCCATCTCTTGACTCTTTGCTCAAAGTGGTATTTTCTGCAACCTGTTTCTTAGTAGAACCTTAACTCTTACTGCTTTGGATAAAATGTCCAGTTGGTGCTAAGAAAGATGGTTCAGCAGATAAAGGTGCCTGTCTTCAAGTCTGGTGACCTGAATCCAATCCCTGGGATCTGCATAGTGGAAGGAGAAAATCAACTCTCACAAGTTTTCCTCTGACCTCCATATATAGGCCTTGGCATGCAGCTCCCTCCCTCTCTCCCTCTCTGTCTTATTCCTCTCTTTCCCTCTCACTTTTTCAAATACAAACTAATAAAAATATCAAACACATTCCCTGGGCTGCCTTTCTTTGTACCGCTCTACCATCATCCTCAGTAAATTGTTTGTAAGCCTGTAAATTTTACCTTAGAAATATGATTATTTTTCTTCCCAGTCATAGAACACTCTCTTTTCCTTCCTACCCTCCACTACTACTAGGTTCTCTTTTTACTAATCAGCTTGTTCACTATCTTAATTTGTCCATTTTCTTGACATTAAGGGCAATTCATTACTGAGAAGCTGTGAGGCATACAGAGAAATAAAATTATAAGATGAAAGTAAACTTTCCCCACTTATCTGCTGCTGGCATTAATAACTAGCTTCATGATATTTCTATATCCTCTTAAAGATGAAGGAGGCCATGGGAGAGAATTAATTTGGTTATTTGATTACCAGGTAAGCATAGGTCCCAAGTGGAATCCCTTTTACTTATATAAAAAGCTCACATGGTGGTCCACTCTTGTAATATCAACATTATGAAGTTGGTGAATTTCTGGGACTAACTGGGTAGCCTAGCCTATCTTACTCAGCAAGCCCCAAGCCCCAGTGAGAGATCCTGCATCAAAAATCAAAATGTACAGGACCCGAAATACAACACTTAAGGTTGACCTCTGCCCCTCATGTGTACCCCTGCATACTGTCACACACATACACACCAACACAATATAAACATGTACACATACAAAAGTGAGTTAAAATAGATGTGAGGCTGTAGCAGATTCTATCTTGATTTGTACACACTGTGCTTAGTATATTGTTTTTATTAATTTTGGATTTCTCTAACGAATTGCCCATATACTGACAACTTAAAAAACACATTGTTTCTCACAGTTTGGAGACTGTGAAGTCCACTATTAATGAGTCAGCGAGTGTAAGGCACAGGGAGGACTCACTTCCTTGCTCACAGGTTTTCCATAACCTGTCTTCTTTTATATAAATATATACCCTGTCCATCCTTATGAGGACACCAATGTCACCATGGGGAATCCACGCCCACAAATGAATTCTATCACACTGCATGATGTTACCAAGTTAGGATTTTGTCATATGAGTTTGGGGATTCCATAACATCCATTACATAGTGATAAGACTACTAGGAACTACTTATTCTTAGAATTAACTATAAACTCCAATGTGATATTTTCAGATCCCACTCTTTCACTTAAAACCATTTAATGATGTGCCACTAACAAGAATAAACTCAAAACTCAGCAGGTAATTATGTCCTGAAAAATTAGCTTTGCTTGCTACTCTGGCCTAATTTTCTACTATATTAATTTAATCATATCGATTTATTTGTGACTCACATAGGATTAGCCAGATATTTTGGGGATGTCAACGTTGTAAGGTCTGACTCCTGCCTAACCTAGCCTTCCTCATGGCCCCTGTGTACGCTGACTTACATCTATCTACGAGGTACTCTGACTTTAAATAGCTACCTCACACCTATCTGTTTGAAGCTCCATTGACTTCCAGCCATAACTGATTTGCCTTCCTTGAACTTTCCCTGAACTGTTTGAAGAGTTATTGATTATATATACATCCCTGTTTGGGATGATGATCCAAGTCCCTTTGAGTACTAAAGTCCAAAATGCAACTCCTGGGTTTGGGGTTCCATCAATAGCATTATCTTGAAGCATTTCAGCTATTTGGGACTTTTACAGAAATTTTATGTGTCTGATATCTGTAGGCTACAAAAACTAGTTCTTTTTATTATGGTTATATAGCTTAAGCCTGCCATTCCTTAGTCACAATACAATCTTTTCTCTTATTCCTGAGGCATGCCATGGTCTTTTTATACAACCATGCCATTAAAACTAAATTCCTTTGACTATGATAGGCATTTCTACTCATATCTAAGCTGATTGCAGTAAATACGCAAAGATCTAGTTTGAATGAAATTGAATTTGTAGGAAATGGTAACCAGTCAATGATATTTTTTTGGTCTCTAAACATACATGTCTCTCAATAAAGATGTAATTACATCCAAATATTCTTCAAATTTTATGTAATCTCAAATCTAACTTTAACTTCTAAAGGTAAAAATAAAAAAAAATTAAACCTCATCAATGAAAGTCTCCTAACAATATACCAGTAAGACTTTGGTTATTATCTATTCCAGGACCAAATTTATCTCCAGGTCTAGACCCATGGTATTCTAGCAGACAGCACATTTTATTCTGCAACTGCTTGTCTCTTGGTTGCTGTGATAAAACACTGATGAAAAGAAACGAGTGAGGAAGGGATGTCCTTGGCTTATAGCCCCAGCCCCAGTCAACCAGACAGGAACTCCAGTAGCTCCCGAAACTGAAAACATGGAGAGATGCTACTTGGCTACCTTTCTTACACAGCCCAGGCCTGCCTGTTTGGGGATGACTCAGTCCGCAGTGGTTTCAGTCCTCACAGCTCCGCTGCAATGAAAGGAACTGCCTCATAAACAAGACCACAGTCCCATCTGATTGAGACAGTTTCTCGACCGAGTTTCCCTCTTCCCAGTGTGTCAAATTTACAACCAAGATTAGACATCACACTAAGAAATGTGCAAGAGAAATGGGGAAACCATGAGTTATTCTAAGCAGCAGAGGGCCATCACCAGGTTTCGATTTATTTCTTTTTCCTAAATACACTGTTATATTGATATTCCTATTCCAAAATGGAAGGGAGGAAAGAAAGTAAGACTGGCTGAACCATATTCCATCAGGTGAAACATATTAACCTATTTCTGAATTATCTGTCCTTTGAATCCTCCAGGGGAAACTCTACCTGGTCTTCCACGCACTTTCTTCTTATAGTATCTTGGGAGTCCAGTGGTCTTCCTTTGGGAATCCAATCTCCACTGCTTCATTCCTCTGGTAATAGACATTCTCCAAAAGCCTGTTTCTCAGTAGGATTTGTCGTCATGTATGTGATGGCTTGAGTAAGAATGGCCCCTACAGGTTGATGTATATGAGTCATAAAAGAATAGAGCTGTTTCAAAGGTTTAGAAAGATTAGGCGGCGTGGTCCTATTGGACTAAGTGCTTCACAGGGGATAGGCTTTGAGGTTTCAAAAGCCTACACCAGAACAAGCATCTCTCTCTGTGTGTCTTTCTGTCTCTTTGTTTCTCTCTGCCTCTATCTCTCTCTGAATGTGAGCCAGTAGCTCTCATGTACTATTCCAGTACCATGTAGGTCACCATGTTCCCTGTCCTTGCTGTTATGATAAAACACTAAGCCTTTGAAACTGCAAGCAATGGCACAACTAAATGTTTTGTGTTTATATAAGAGTTTCCTTGGTCATCATGTCTCTTCACAGCAATAGAACAGGGACTAAGATAGTACATAAGACTTCTCTACAACTCTTCAAGACCTTAGAGCCTCCTTTACCCACTTCTGCTTTGGTGGAGATGGCTCTTTGCATCCCCGAGTGGCATACCTCATCTCCTCACAGACGGTCCATTAATTATGGCTCTTGCATTCTCTGGATTTTCTGTGTGTGTTCCGAGTTATTAAGTGTTGCTTTGTTTTTGCTTAGCAGTGTCTACCCTAATTTACTCTGTGTTCCTAATTTATTTAGTTGTAGACATCTTCTCTACTCTATCAATATTCTCAGGTGAACACCAAAGTTCTTCACTGGCAAATTCGTCTACTTTACCTCTAACTCTAAACATCAAAGCAAAGCTCTCTGATACTTTATAGTTATGGTTCCCTTTCCCCTGGTAATCATTGTCTCCTCATAGTGTCATGAGTCTTCACTAAAAATGCCATTAGAGCCCATGGCTCTCCAATCATTTTGTCCATAACAATACACATATCATCTAAGATGAAAGATTTATATGTTTTCTTCCTTTCCTTCTCAGGCCTCACCTGATTCAATTGACTTCAGCAGCTCTGATATTTACCAGCGAATTGTTTATGGCAATCTTGGCCTTTCCCATAACCAGCCTCAAAACTCATTAGCTAATCCAGCCAATGCTTTTATATGCTGAAGTATTTGTTACACACCACACTTGTTATAGGTACTGAAATCTGCATTAATATCCTGGGATTACTATGACAATTTACCACAAACTAGATACCTTAATGGAATATGAATGGTTTCTCTTAGAGTTCTGGCGGACGATAGTTCACAAAAGATTCTATCAGGGATACTGCCTCTTAAAAGGGTCTCAGAAACAAAACAAATGGCTCTTCCACTTATTTTTTCCTAGAGTGTGGTGGTTGCTGAAAGCCCTTGGCATTCCTTTGCTTATTCCATGGAGTGTGCCGCTGCCATAGAGTAGCTTTCTCTCTTGTGTTTCTCTAATATGTTCCGATGGTTTTAAGGAGTCCAACTACTGTACGTGGACCCTCTGTAAGCTCTTATTATTCCACCTTAATTCAACTATGTCTGTAAAGATTCTGTTTCAAATAAATTCACATGTTTACTTATTTGGTACTGAGACTGAAGAAAATAATTTTGTGGGGAATAGAGGACGCAACTCAGAGCATACTATACATTATCACTATACTTTAGGAGATGAGACTGGAAATAGCTAAACAGAATGAGATAATTCAAGCTTCACTTGTACTAGGACCAAAAATTCCTTAAAATTATTTTAAGTAAGAATTGAGAGTTTTTCTCTGCAAAACAATGAGGAACTTGCTTTTTGAAAGAAAGATAGATATAATATACATGTTCCTAATATTTGATAGTAATAGTGAAAAAAATTAAGATTTCCAGGGTTTATAGTTTTCTCAAAGGGGCTAACGGGGAGTCAGTGCAATACAGCCTCCTCATTAGAGGAAATAATGTTTCATAATAAATATCTTTCGTCTGCTCCTTTGTCTACTAGTTTCATAATCAAAATGAATAAAGCTGGCCACTTCTGAAAATTTAAGAATATTCGTCATTAGTGAGGACAGAAGTTGGATTATTTGCCTTTGTCTCTAAAAATTCTTCATCTGCATTGTGGGAATTGTTTCTGGCAAATAAAATTTTTTCCTAATTGATCAAATTCCTAATTGAATATGATCATTTGTATTGCTACAGAACATAAAATGCCTTCTAGTTTAGCCATTAAAGCAGCTCCTTTTACATATGGAACTTTATGGTACAGATAGACCAAATGACCTACTTAATGCCAAATAATGAGTTCACAGTAGGGTCAAATAAACATCATGAGAACTTTCATAATTGAAGTCAGTATAATAGAAGTATAAAAACATCCATATATATGTTGAGTGTGAGTGCACACACTCATATGCCGTATTTTTGACTGTTTCTCCTGTGACAATATATGATGGCTAAAACGAACATATATACCACTATCCTTTACTTAACACCACATTTTAAAAATTCATTTAAGAGTGTTCCTAGAGATGGTGAATGCGTATAACACTACTGCTAGACAAGAGGAGCAACAGCTGCAGTATGCTGTGCTTGTCAATTAGAAGGCATTGGGAACAATCGGCTTGCTTCCAGTTTCTCATGGAAGGATTCACTGGCTCAAATCATATTAGTGATACAAACTGTCACAATATGACCATCACAATTAGAAAATACAGGAGAATATTAAGAAAGACTAGCCATATGAAAACACAAAGTGGTCTAGCTGTAATTGATATATCTACAATGAAAAACACAGAGGAAGGGACAGAGAAATTATAGGAACCTGAGGCCCAGGACATCTGCTGTAAAATACTGTCTTCTAAACACAACAGTGAAACTCCACCCATGAACTATCAACAATATGGCCTAAACAAGATTTGATAATGGCATCACCAGTTGAGTTTCCAATCTTAATGGGGGGATGTTTTATAATTTTCCACTCCTAGATAAACAGATACAGGCAATCAATCTATGTGTGTTGGTGAAGGAAGAATCACTTTTCTCCAGGGAGGACAACCCTGATAGATTATCTAATTCAAAATGGTCTACTATAAACACAAAGACATACTTAAAACATTAAAAGAACTCAACAGGATCTATTGCTTTTATCTGTCTGTCTGTCTGTCTATCATCTATCTATCTATCTATCTATCATCTATCTATTTGCTATCTATCAATCATCTATCTATCTTTCTATCTTTGTGTCTGTCTATCTACTTACCTATTATTTGACTACATAACAATAATAATTGAAAAAGAAAAGGTCAGAAATTTCAAATGGAGTGGAGAAGATGGGGAGGAGATTGAATGGGTAGGAAGAGTGAAAATGGTGTAAATATAATATTCATACATGAAATTTTATAATAAAGCAAAAAATCAAAAAACGCAACACATAAATACTTAAATTTACTAAGACATACACACTGAGATTTTAATTCTAACACATTTAACTTTACATGATATTTGAATAGTGAATTTTTTTAAGTTTCTCATAGCTTTCCTCCTTCTTTCCCATCATTAACAAAGTCAGTGCTTTCTATATTTAAGGTTTCAAAGTCCCATGAATAGCTTTGCCTGACATTCTTAAGACAAGCAAACCAAAATTGTGTGCATTAGTGTGCGTGTGCATGTGAGTGTGTGTGTGTGTGTGTGTGTGTGTGTGTGTGCTGTGCTTGAATGCATCCCCATAAAGCTATAACAGGAATATAGTGGTCAAAAGACGATTCTTAGGAATTGGTTTTCTCCTTCCATCTTGTAGGATCTCAACATCTCAACATCAACACTGGTAAAAAGGCCTGTCTGTAAAAGCTTCTACCAGATGAACAATTTCACCGGATCATGAATTTGAGGTTTTGATCCTCCTTCCTCATCTTTCCATGTCTGGAGATTACAGGTGTGTAGAGCTATTTCCAGTTATCAATTGCCGCAACCCAGGACTTCATACATATTAGATAAGTATTTTATCAACTGAACAATATCATTATCCATCAACAAGTATCTACCCTATGTTTGGATTCCTAGATGTAAAATACTCAAAAGAAATTACTTTTGGAACAAAATTGAAGCTTATTAAGAAAAATTTCAGTAAAGCTTCAAGCAAGAGCATTAGCAGAGAAAACTCAAGGAAAAAACAGTCACATACACTGTAGTGAGCAAGGCTTTTTCAGAAAGACAGCTGTAGAACTTCTTTATAAGGCTATTTGTAACACAATCTTAAGAATCCTTTTATAATCAGAGATGTTCTTCATCTGTGGCTAACACATTGTTCATCTATATACAGATCTGGGGTGACCAGATCTGCCTTGCTCTCCCCTCTGTTTCAACAGTCACTGGAAATTCTCACTGCCTCACTGCAGTAACAAGAGGATGCTCTCCCAGGAGGACTGGTGTGAACATTTACCGCTCCATGTTCATTCATCCGGGATACGAGTTTAGGCTCACATTTAGACTGACATTTTATTCTTAGTTACAAAGCATAGATTATAGGATTTGTAGAGAGCTAAAGAATCCACAATAGTTCTCAGTCATGTTTACTGCCTTCAAACCTCCACCCAATAAAGAATTTTGATTTTTTTTTCATTAATAAGAAACAGGTTGGGCTAGATTTAAGGTGTAGATGAGGTGGTGGGGTTGAGTACCATGTTATATGTAAACTGTCAGTTACTGGTATTATTCAAAGATGAATGAGACAATGTCCTGGTTACCATGGAGAATATAGGCCTATGCAGAACTGGTCCTTATAGTGGAATCTAAGGTAAGCTCAAAGGCCTGCACACAGTAAATTATGGGTATTCTCTGAGACATCTGTGACACATTGCAGGGAAAGTTGACCATAACTGAGGTAGTAAGCATAAGGGTGATGAAGGGAGAGTGGGTAGTTTGTTCCAAGTGCGAAAGCAGGATGAATTGAGGCAAAGGCTAGGGAGAGCCCTGGGTGTGAAAAATGGGAAGCTTTTTACAGAAGGGACTTGGTGATTGGACAGTGTTATTTCTTTCAAATACAAGAGATAGAGTCGCACACTCTGACTCTTATTTTACTCATAATGTTTATGTCAGTGTGTGTGCTTGCAATCATATGACATGCTCACTGATGACTATGCTTTTAAAAAAATCCTCCCAAGAGAATGAGTTGCCAAAAATGAGGAAAAGTTCAGTGTAGAATTTTTAAAAGCTCACACATTTTTAAAAGAGCTTAATAAAAAGCCTCTTGTCAGGCTTGTGCCACCCCCAGTCACTTTCCAGAATGATTATAAAAATGCATATCCCAGTCATAAAGATTTAACAAAATATTCTCCTGCCATTTATAGTAATGCTACCAAATGACAAGTTCAAATTACATGTTGTGATTACTCTTCATCTGGGCAGAACACATGTTGTAACATAGTCGCAAGATGCAATTCCATCGATTGCAGGGGGATAGCATAGCAGAGCGGGAACAAAGCTAATCATGTACAATACACACACTGTTTAGATTTCCCCCAATCACGTTTACTTTTTTGTATTGCAATCTGTTCTCCATTTGGACTAATCGCTAACTCTTCACTGCATGCAAGATGTGGAAATTATCAGCTGCGCTATACAAACACGGAAAATATAAGAAAATGAAAAGGATTAATGCATCGTCGGTACACTTTAGAGTTCAAAGACAGCTCAGCAAGATAAGGACCTTGCTGTGCTCACTAGTAATGCCATTGGACCTTTTCTTGTGGTGTGATATCTGCAGGGGATTAGCTTCAGGAGGCATCAAATCCCTCTGATTCTTACGTGTCTTGTATAAAATGTGACAGTGTTGGCATCCACCCCCCCCACATCCTTCTGACAGCACTCAGTAATGTCTACGCCATGTATAACAGCTAACAGAAATGACTGTGATATTGCTTTCTTCAGACAACAATGAAAAGAAAGATCGTGCACATTCAGACAGTTTTAATTGGTTATTTCTTTTTGGTATTTTCATTCAAAGAGTGTTTGCATATAAACGTAGAATCTACCAATATGGAGAGCTGACTATTGACAGAATGATGTTGTGATGATCACACAGGACAATTACACTGCAAAGAACAAAATTTGCTTTCAAATATGCTTTTCATGCATAATTGTTAATAAGTCTCTTTGACCTTACACACCCATACCCATTTACACGTGCATGTGTGCTCGCACGTGCACACACACACATACCCCACACACAGGCTAATAGAAGAAAGAGACAAACTACATTAAAAATGACCTACAAATAGTTGTCACTTTGAATTCCTTAGTTAACCTTCCTAAAGCTTTCTTTACTTTTCACTTGGTCTTTTGGGGGAGGTCTCATCTGCCTCTCTTGTTTACTTACTATTGCATGATTCTAATTGTATCTTGTTTCTCACAATTCTGAATACATGTGTGGCAAACAAACAGATGTTTCTAGCAGACAGATGTGTCAAAATCTCTGGGCACAGCTTGGAACTTAGCATACCTGCCTTGATCCCCGCCCTCTTGCCAGCTGAAATGTGCCCTAGGCTATGCGCTTGGTCTTCACTCAGTGGGTCAGAAAGGGAAACATGTCTGAGTGACACCTGAATCAGGGTTCTTTCTCTTAGTTGTTTCTCACAGAATACCAAACACTGGTAATCATATTTGTAAAGGTATCTCATGTTGGTGTCCTTACCAGTATAAAAAGTATATCCTAATTACATTCTTTGGAGATTTCCAAGCAAAACATTTTTGAGCAACTTCATACTCCTTAAATAAAAACTAGCAAATTACTGAAATAGGCTCCAATCCACTCGTTGCTGTCTAACCTGTGAATGGTTAATGTGGCCTCATGAATACCTCTAATAACTCATGTCTATGAGTTCAGACTCATTATTTATCATATGAGAATCATAACATAATAACTATTCTTTATATTTTTGGGGTTTTTATTTGAGACAGAGTTTCTCTATAGCTTTGGAGCTTTTCTGGAACTTGTTCTGTAGACAGGCTGGCCTCTAACCCACAGAGATCTGCCTGCCTCTGCCTTCTGACTGCTGGGATTAAAGGTGTGCACCACCACTGCCTGGCTAACTATTTTTCATATTTCTACACACAAAATCCCCTCATCTCTTTCTAAAGTTAGAATTGTAATTCTGTATAAATTTATCAAACATTTCAATGAATGAAACCAGGTAAGAATTATGGACTTTGAAAGTCTGAGAACTCAGTATATGAGAGCCATGAGTTGGAACGTGCACTCGCTGTTTGAATAGCGCCTAGCAGGGCTTCTATTTCTACTCGTAACAAAGGGCAGAGGAAATTAGATGAACTCACAAACCACTGATGACGATTATTGGGAGCACTGAGACCCCAGATCCTGAATTTCGTGTAATCCCCTGATCTGAGTGCCTACAGCTGCTCTGAGCACGAAACCTTCAGGAGTTCCTGATGGCAGGTGAGTGGTTTCTTGTGGGTTTGGCTGGGGCGTGGCTATCTCTATATAATCTGCTCCTGAACACAATAAAGGGGGCATTCTTGGGGAATTCAAGGATGACCCGTGTCACTGTCTCTCTGTCTGTGTGTGTCTGTGTATTTTAACCTCCAGCCCCCTTGCCCGAAGCTCGCGAACTGGGTGCCAGCACACAGAGCGCAGACATGGTGACGCGATGCACAGTAATTGGAGGTCCCTACCGAGATTTTGGCAATTGAAGGTCTCCACTGAGATAGCGGCAGCCGATAAAGTGGAATATTACACGTTCAGGTATCTCTTTGATTCTATGACTTTCCACTTAGCTCCTACCATTCCAGTAACTCACAACGACCAGGCAATGGGCAACTCACAGTCATGTACATTCAGATAAAGGAAACACGTGGAGAAAGACCCATGGTCTTCCCATATGCTCCCTCTAGAGCTTGGTGCAGGGTGTGTTCTTCAACTGGAGGTAGTGAACTTTTCCTCTTGTTCTTCAGTTCTCTTGTTGCTCATGCTGGCATGGCAACCACCTCCGTCCAAGCAGCTTCCTTCTTCAGCCGCGAGAATAGCACACACTACATTCCTAGTTTATGGTTGACAATCTTTTCTCTGTTTTAATTTTCAAGACTTTTATACATATATATGTTACTTATATCATTTTCATCTCCCTTCTATCTCTAGGTTCTTCTATGAGTAGTGATCATATTTATATACAACTGCTTTAAAAAGTATTGTGTATGTTCTTACATGTGCTGTTGTGTAGATACGTACACACGTGGAGGCAAGAGGACAACCTCAGGTGTCATTGGCAGGAAAACCATCTACCTCTGTCAACAAAGTGTCTTTCACTGCTTAGAGCTCACCAACTACGCTAGCAGGCCCAGCCAGTAAATCCCAGTTGTCTTCCTGTCTATTCATGCTCAGTGCTGCAATTAGAAGCATGTGCTACAATACATAGCTCATGTATGTAGTTTCTGGGGAGTTGATTTTATATTCTCATGCTTTAAGGCAGGTGCTTTACCCGCTAAGCCATCCCTCCAGGTCTAGCTTGCTAATCTTTCTGAGTTAAAAAGCAAAATCTTGTAGTTGATGTTGGAGAGACTGAAGTTTTTGGGATGAAATTCTGGAATAAAGAGATGCATCTTCAAAAATAAATGTATGAATACCTTATAATTTTGAGAGAATATATATGACTAAGCTACTTATGTGTACAGAACAATTTTGAAGACTATAAATAAGAGAGCTACTGTTTTGCTAGGCACTAAGTGGAAATTAGACTCATGCAGTAGACTGATTCACTGTCTGAGCTTCAGGTTCTAGCTGCTATAGACTCACTGAGCTGCTACAGGTTCTAGAGGGATACTCGTAGTGCCCAATCAAGAACTCTTCTTCATGACAAAGTATGTATCAAATGATTCCAGCTTTTAAATAAGGTTGACATTAGAAACATCTTTTTATAATTCTTATAGAACCTGTACATATTCATAAGGTACAATGTGATAATGTAATGCATGTATATATTAATAATATTCAAAGCAGCGTAAATGGCAGTTTTAGCTACTTAAATATTTCTCATGTTTTTGGAAAGACATTTCAAATGATTGACTTATCATTTTTATAGTGCAGAAATTATAATAAGTTTATGTCTAGGACACTATATTTCCTTACTTCTTATTGCAACATGGTACCCATTTCCTGACATCTGTTGCAACTTTTCTGATTTCTAATGAAATTTTCTTAATTTATATTAAAGCAGTGTTTTTCTCTAGCTTCTCCATGTGAATGAAGAATACAACATTTGTCTTTCTGTTCTAGGTAAATACGTGTAACATAGTATCCTCTAGTTTCATCTTCACGCTCCAAAATAGCAGTATTAAGTTCTTACCAGGTTTAACAACAAAATTTTGATAAATCAGTCTTGTTTTCTAATAACCTATCCATTAGGAAAAGAAAATCAACAATTTCTAAAGCAAAATACAAATTTTGGACTTTTATCAACATCATATCCAGATGCTCAGATATAATGAATTATTAGAGTTATAAAAAGACAGAAATTATATAATCTATAATAATTAAAACTTTAGTATATAGAAATATACAAAAGACCTAAATTTAGCAAAAAAAAAATGTAATGTTTAAAGTGGATGGCATGGGGCTGGTGAACTGGTTCAGCAGGTAAAGGCATCTGCCTCTAAGCCTGGTGACCCTAGCTCAGTCTCCCTGGGACACATGCAGCAGATGGAGAGAAATTCGCTCCATCTCTGTTCTCTGATTTCCCTATGTGCATTATGGCATACATATGCCCACATACATACACGAACAGACAGATAGCTAAATACATAAATGTCTAAAAAAGGAATGGATGGATAATGTTAAGAAAACAAATATTTTCTACTGAAAAAAGAGCTGATTCATTTATAAAACTAAAATACACAGCGGTTTCAAAATCAGACCAGCCACTGCCATGGTATGGTAACTTGAACTTCTCTCTGCAGATTTATACAAAGGCTATAAAATACAGGAAGAAAAAAGTAGTGATGAACATTTATATTCATTATTATTGATTACAGGTGGCGTTATAACAATCAAAAACACAGTTGTCAACTTACAAGGTTTGTGAAGAGTACACAGAAAACTACGAGTTATGGCAAAGAAAATCTGAAGCGCCCAAGTCCACAGTGACCCACGGTGTTCATTAGTTGTACCGAAGTCATAACATTGTCATGCAGCCAATGCTTTCTATTTTAACCTGCATCTGTTATCATCTCCCCTGCCTGTCTCCACATTAGCAATTACATTCCCTGAAGGTATATTTGTAGAAATCAATAACTTTCCAAAAATTTATAGGGAAACACAGAATAAAGAAAATGTTTTTGACGCTTGAGGAAAGTTGGAAGATTCAGACTTTAATTTCTTCTTTCAGGCATCTTTTAGTAATCAAGACAGTAGGATATTGACAGAAAAGGAGGTAAGCCAATCAATAGAACTAAACAAAGAGATCATAAATACAATACTTTACAGTTGATGGGCTTTCTACTAAAACAAATCAATTTGTAAGACAGAATCTTTAGAAAAAATAAACAAAACTGAGTTTGGAACATCTGGGCACCCATATGAGATATGAAGGAGTAAAGTTGATAGTTACTTCAGAACATATGAGAAAATTATTTTTAGATTAGTCTTGCATCACAACAAAAACCTAAAATCATAGAAACATATAGGAGACTCTTTTGGTACTTATAAATATGTACAACATTTTAGATATGTACACCATTAGAATTAGTGTATAAATCAGTGTATTAAACTTTATCAAAATTTAAACTTTTGCTTATTATAAAACATTGTAAGGAAAATCACTCCGAACTTCATAATCTCAAAAAATATTTCACTAAATACTCATGTTATATCATACCTATGAACACGTGCATACACCCACATAGATGAGTATGTATAATTTTTTACACATAAGGTACAAATAAAGAGAGTCAAAATTAGTCAAAATGTTTGAATGGATCAATAAAAAGGACTGAAAATCACCATTAATCCTTTAGAGGAGGTGAATAAAATCAAAATGAGTTATCATTGTATACTTGCAAGGCTGAACAACTAGTTTCCATGAAATCACACTGTCTTCAAGTATGTGATTTGATGACAAACAATAGAAGTTAAAACTGCTTTCACATATGTATCTAGCTATAGATAGCATGTAAGACCAAACATTTTTCTAAACTTAGAAACTATTTATTAGGTCTAACTGAAGCTCACGGAACTTTCAACTGAGTATCACTCAACTCTACAGCAGTTCTTAAAATTCACTATTTATTGATTTTCTCATTATGAGTGAGACTGTGGCTTCCTAGAAGCGGTGATACAATTACCACTTTTGTGTAATCTGAAGTCAGCAAGTGATAAAAAAAAAAGCTGGCTGCATTCAAGTCATATTTGACGGCATCTACGTATTAGAGCCTACCACGCGTGTCTAGAAGAAACAATCCAGAAGACATTGGATTATCCTTGAAACAAAAATATATAAGCAATGCCCATCCACATATGTGACTGCCATTGGCCATCTTCCTAGCACCTGTTATTCTTTGGATATTTTTTGTAAGCTTCTACAGTAATTTCAATATCCTTGTCAGGGATTGGTTAGTAAAAGGCATATAAACCAATGCTAATCAGTGAGTTATGAAGAAAAAGAAGCATCATTCCTAACAAAGTGGGAACGGAAGAGGTAGCAGATGAGAGATCTGGAGGTGCAGAAACTATCTTGTAATCTGTGAGCATGGAACTCTTACCACGGAGACGGAGATAACCAGTAGGGAGGCGGGAGGGACTGGAAGACACGCTAGCACTGTGAATTGCATTATGGCTAGCATTCTCCTAGCTCTAACGTGGCAGAAGGAAGACTAGTAATTGCCTTATCTGTCATTTGGATCAGAATTTACCTGCGGGTAACTAAAATCGTCTAGAGAAGCATACAAGTAAGCAGGAGTGTAAACATGACCCAGATTCCAGATGTGACGAGCTTTCCAGCCAGCCTGGTATCTTAGGCATCTTTCTTGTTACCTTTCACCATATACAAGGGCCTAGAACCTCGAGTGGGACAGAGGCTGGATGAGAGTCACCGGGAAACAGACCATTTAAAGTGGTCTCAGAAGGCCGCCTTACCAAGTCTTCCTTGCTCCTCTTTGAACTCTGCAGACCTTGGTTGGGTACTGAGTACTCTAGACCTATGAGACAATCGCACAGGGTCTTGGAGGAAATGGGTGCTTCAAGTGAGTTGGCTTTCGCTAACATAGGAAAAGCAATCTTGAGACTGATAAATGTGAATCAAATAAAGAACACAGTTATGGGATGGGGTATACCTGTGGATTTTGTGGACTTCAACAAGAACATTTGATGGACCGCATGGTTTTGAAACTAGATACAAGGCTAAGCAAGTAGACATAAAATAAATGCAAATTAGCAAGTCATATTATGTAATATAATAATATACAAATATTCAAATAGCATGGAGAACTGGAAGCATGACTCCCCAAGGCTCTCTGATTCAACACCTAATCTTTGGCTGACTTTACTTGTTTTGTTTTTTTCTTTCGGAGACAAAAATATGTTCAAAATACTCAGTTATCCTTTATCACCAATCAATCTCTTTTTATAAAGATAGTTTAGCAAATAAATTCTGCCTAAGGGCTTTCCATGTGAGCTCAGGTGTCTAGGACTTAGAAGAACGGCGTTAAGGTGTTTTCCCCATCCAGAACAATGGGTACCCCTACCAAACTCTATGAGAATGAAAATGAATCCTTCTCTCAGAGGCTGCATGAATACACACTTATGAACTTGACATACTCTGCATAGTGCATGCACGAGTGTGGTCATTGCCAAAAACAAACTTGCAAGAACAACAATCTTTTCCAATCTTAAGTGCGAATGTAAGAGTTCCCTCTTCTATTTCAATAAAAAATGCAGCCCATTGTGTGATTACATTTTGCAGTCTACAGGCACTGAAGACAAAGCAAGAAAACCTTCCACCCAGCCTATCTAGAGGGGCACTGGGCATCTGGGGGGTGTGTGGGGGGGGAGATTGTAATCAATGTTAGACTACGATTGTGTCAGTTCATGCCCTGCAGAACACTTGCTCAGCTGCTGGTGAGTGGAGAGGCTTCTAATCACAAAGATATCCTAATATAGGCACAGATGAGTTATTTTTCTTAAAATTTTCCTCAGGGAGAAAAAAAATGAACTCCCGTTGACCCCTTTAATCAGCTGAGTTAAATCAGAGCTATTGTCAAAGTGGCTTCAAGCCTTCATTATTTTAAATGTATGCCAGAGAAGAAACTTTAAGCTTCCAATAATCAGGCCTCGTTATAGATTTTTTTCTTTAGCAAAAATTCACCAGTGAAGCTTGGTTACAGAGCTTTCTTTTTTAAGTGTGCAATTCTGAATTAGGATCCAGTGTTAAATAAGGGGAAATCTAACTCCCATCTGTCTCCATTTTAACCCTTGATTATAGAGAACAGTGACGCGGAACACCTTGTTGTGTGGCTTTATAAGACAGAAGGTATTGATTCCTTTGTTCTACATGCTCTAGATATTACAGTTGAATAAATTTCCTGGGGTGAAGAAGGCATTCATTCATTCATTCACTCCCTCCCTCCCATGAACCAATTACAAATTAATTATACACCTTTTTAGTCCTCTTCCTGTCTCAGATAGGTTTGTCATCTTAAAATAATCTAAAAGTCACCTGGATAAAGAGCCTCAGTGAGAGATTGCCTATATCAGGTTGATCAAAGGACATGGATATGGGGGGGATATATTGATTACATCTAGGTGTATGTGCATATATATATGTATTATGCATATACAAATCATATTGTTTCTTTCTCTCTTGACAACCATGATGCAAACACTGTAATAAATAATATATAATCAAAATAAATTGTCTTGTGAAAATATTTAATTTTACTTTTTGATTAATAAGTTAGTTTGCTATCTAGTTTTCTAAGACAATAAATACAGAAATAGTATAGAAGTTCCCTCATAACTAATATCTTATATATAGTGTGACGGTGACTTTACTTGGTACTGAGTTTGGTGCTTTCAGTTCAAATTTTCTTATTATTTAAATACAAGAAAAAAATTGGATCCAGTCAACATTTTCAGTCTTTCATTTCTCATTTGTAAAATGGACTAATAATAGCCACACTGACTATTATAAAAGTCAATATGTGTTAGAACAAAGCAAAGAAAAGTAACAATTTTTATGAAATAACCACAATAAAAAATCCTTTCCCTCATGATTCAGGTACTATTATCATCATCATCACCATCATTATTGTATTACCTTATTTCCAAAAAGTTGTTAATGGTCAAATAGCCATGCTGCACATTTCCCATAGCAGAACTGAATCCATAGCTTCATAAAAGAATTTCAGAAATTTCAAATCATTCAAAAGCCAATGTTTACTTCTTAGATGCTCTAATGGGTTCAGTGACAATGATTAGCCATATACAACTGTAAATGCAGCCTCATTGTTCATGTACAGATACCATTGCTACATCCTCTCTTCTTGTTATATAAACAGGCTTTCTAGTTTTGTTTTGTGGTCAGCCTCTAGACAGATATTTTTACTGTGCCATATTGTTGTAACATTAGTGTGTTGACTACTTTTGTGACACAGAAATTTATAGTCAGCTATAAAAAGGAAGAGTCAATTCAGAAAGTGCCTCAACTTGATTGACCTGCAAGTAAGCCAGCAAGTAGCATTCCTCTGCGGCCTCTGTATCTGTTTGTGCCTCAGGTTCTTGCCTTTAGTTCCTGCCCTCACTTTTCTGGAAGATGGACTACAAACTGTAAGATGAAACAAAACATTTCCTCTCCGTGTTGCTTTTGTTCATGGGTGAGGCCATTATTAAGACTGGTAGGTCCTTTAAAAGTTGCTTTATAATATTTACTAAATCTGTTCTTTGACAGCTTCATGCATTCCCATTATCTCACCTATAAAATAAAAATGAACAAAGATACATTTCTAAAGATCTGGTTTGAGTGGTCTCCTTTGCTTACTTTAAATCTTCCTCATGAGTTAAACAGACAGATCGGCAAACATGAAGAGTGGTATTTGGAAGTAGGAGAGGTGAAGATGGCAAAGTAAGCAATTACAGCAGGAGGAAGGCTGCAGAGCTCCAGCGAGCAGCCAGGGGGAGAAACCATGGAGAGCACAGTAAGAGAAGAGAAGGGTGTCGGGTACAGGGAGAAGGTGGGGAAGGCATAAGGCCAAGGCTGGAGAAAGGTGGGACACTATGAAGAAGGTGAGAAGTGGTGAGTTCTGTGCCCTAGAAAAGTTCAACAGCACATTAAACCCTTAAGGGTCAGTGGTCTCTGGGCATCTGACCCAAGAACTATAAGAGCACCCGCTTTCAAGGACTGAAAGTCCCAGTGTGCTCTACTCAAGATGTGTAATACAAGGCAACAGAGAAGCTAAGGATTCTAACACCCAAGGTTCTCAAATGCTATCTGCTGCTTCATCACACTGCTACTGGAAGCTGTGGTCATCAATAGATACCAAGAACACAGACCATAGACATTTATAGACTGAGCAATACATCTCATTTTTGGTACTCAATGCTGTAAGCCACTGGGTTTGCTGATTTAACCTTTAAGCACTGAAGGTTCACTGCCAAGGGTGGAACTGCTAATCCTGTCTGCTGAGGAGATCTGTCCATCTATCTGGACAGAGCAACAGGATCTGAGTCAGTTATTTGATAACAATGTGGGTCACCGAGGAGATAAGGTTGCTACCTAGAAATGAAAACCAAAAGGAGCCTAGACAATCAGAGCCAGACACCTATCAGCTTTGCTTGAAGCTCAGAACCTCTCACTTGAAACCGTTTGAGTTGCATTTTTTATTAAGCCAAAGACAAAATTATTAAAAAGTTATTTACTTTGAGAACGAATGTGGCTAGAACTTTATGAAAAAGAGAATGAATGCTCAGTCACCTCATGCATTTTAGAGACAAGAATTTATAGTTTTGAAGAACATCGTGATAAACCATACACACTTTAGACCTGAAAATCATTTGGATGTGATGAACCCTTATTGAGGCCAGGAAACGTCCTTGCTTTTATGTGGGCTCATCTCTTCCAAATATATATTATATGTGCATGTGTGTGTGTAATTTAATTTTCATGATACACTTAGAAGAAAAGGGTACAGGAAGAAAAGACAAACAAAACATTGCCATTTACCCCTCTGAAGTCTATTTGTAGGACTCCTGACTGCAAACAGTGTCAGACACTGATATATAGTTAGTCCTGTTTACTGCACAAAAAAGACAGTCTCTGTGGAACCTCTGTAATAATGCCGGAAGCATGCGGTAATTAACCCAGATTAATTACCTCCATACCAAGCAAACCGCTCTGGAGCTGGCATGTGGCTTAGCTGCCAAGCACCATAGTATAATAAGGTCAGAACGAGTAATTTCTAACATTTTGCCCATGGTATCTAAACCCTTAATGGAGCCAAATGCCAGTCATCTACACACTCCTACAGTCAAGGTCAAGACAAGTGCAGCCCCACAAAGCTGTTCCCTTATTAGTCATTTTCATCTTTACCTCATTAATTATTTATATGTAAGCCATGAACACCATAAGAGAAGATGAGGAATTACAGACACATAGGTAGTCATGAGAGCTAGCCTATGTCCCAATATAAAGTCCCTCCCAAAACACACACACACACACACACACACACACACACACACATACACAAGCAACTCAATCTTTTCCACTCAAAACCTATACCTACCAAGGAAGCAGTGTTTGGAAATCTAAATGCAAATATAGAGTCAAGTGTGAATCAATGCTCGTCTCTAACTTTTAATATCTACATGTAAAGCACGTAATCATGAATGTCAATTCCCCATTTATAAAAAAATACTTTGCTGTGATCGTATTCACAACACGTTTTGACATAATGTTTTGAGTTGAATGGGAAATTATTATCTCCTCTTATCTCTTTTACCATCAGAGTTTTCATGAAACTATAAAGCATAAGAGTTGGCATGGAATTATCTTCATTACCTATACAAATGCATGGCTCACGCCACCTAGCAGGACTGTATAGAATGGAATCATTGGGCTTATCTTTCTCCCCAGGAAAAGCACTACATGACAACAGATGTGAATCCTATGACTTAAAATGTGTCTTATGCCCTGCGTTCATGTGAGTGGATCTTGACATTGTTTAGGTATCACCCATGACTTTAGTGGATGAATATCTTCAGCAAGGGAAGTCTTTGGTCTATAGCAATACTTAATCCAACAAGAGAGTTAGATTAAGGTGTTTCATTGACTGTAGTTCACAGAAAGGTTGTTCATACATAATTGTGAGCTCTTACTCCTTCAAGCATTTCTCTGCCCACTCAGAAGTCTACAAATATTTTATACATCTGGCTACCCCAATTATACAGGATCTTTCAGAATTGTTCTAGGTAAAACAGAGAACAGAGAGCAAGCATGCTACGCTGTCATCTGGCTGCTGCACATCAATCAGAATGGTTGCAGCTGTGAATGCCTGTATCACAGAGTCAACTAATGGCGTCCATACTTCATAAAAACCCTTCAAAGAGTTCTAGATTGCGTTTATGGTTCCACTGGGTTTGTGGCTTAGACTTGTCACTTAAATGTAAAGCCCCAGCTTTCCATCTGTGAGGCTGGATTTATGAGAAGGATTTGGTGAGATGACGCACACGAAGCAACAGCATAGAGCCTCTGTGCAGGACTTAACAGTTCCATCTTGTCTTGCCTTCCTCTGCTGCCTTTTCTATCCTCACCCCCTCCACTGACAAAATGGCAAGTACTCAGTGGTTTAAGGGAGAGACAGACCAATGTTAAGAAGAATCCTCTCCTCTTACCATCTCTGACAATCATTTGACTGTGGGGGTGAGGCCTGGTCCATTACCTGCCCATTAGACTTCACCTAAGCATGGGACTCATGAAAGCGCAAGGGGAATCAAACTCCTCAAATCATTATTGGGCAACTACTGGAGGCAAATGAGAATAGTGGACACACACACATGCAAATGCATATGTCTGCACACACACACACACACACACACACACACACACACACACACACACACACCACTCCGATCCCTGGATGTATTTGAGCCAATGTGTGGAAAACAATCTCCAGCTCTTTGCTGTATGTTGGCTTCCAAAGTGAACTGAAAATATTTCATGAGGATGACTTGTAACATTTATGGATTTCATCATGAATTCTTTACGGCCAGGAAAGAAGTGTGGAAAGATTTCTCCATATCTTTCTGCCTTCCATTCTTTGTGCCTAATAAGACAGTTTGGCTATAGTCACCTAGGCTACACCTACACACACACACACACACATCATGAGAGAGAGGGAGAGAGAGAGAGGCAGACACAGAGAGAGACAGAGAGAGGAGAGACTCTCTCGGGGAGAAGAATGTTTTGCTTTCCCTCCTTTCTTTTCTCTCCTTAATTAGCTAAACTTCAGGTAGAGTGATTCCGGGGACCCAGGGACATAATTTAAAGCTCCAGAGAAGGCCAGACAGTAGCCTATTAGAACAAGCAAATCAAAGTAACTGAATCAATTAAAGCTGAAAACAGACCATATTCTGCTAAATGCACTCTAATTGGCAGAGAATGTAGAGTGTGCTTTTGAAATGCCATTTTAATGATCCCAGGGAGCAAAGGACTCATTTGAACTTAAAATTTCTTCACCCACTGCCTTACACTCCATATTGGATAGCTACCAGTCTGGGCAGCTTAGCTGGTGAGAACACCATGGCTGTGGAAGTGAGCAAAATGGGCTGGATTTATCCTTTCCTGGCTGTCCAAGTGGTGCTGATCTGAAGTTGTCTTAAAAGCTACGAGATATTCTCTATAAAATGGATATGGTGTTTTTTTCAAAGGCTTAAATACAATAATTCACGATAACATGACAAGTAGCAGATGTGGAAGAAATTGTGTTGTTACTAGGGATAGATTCACTGTAACATGTGACTTGCACTCTTTTATTGAATAAGTTAAAGTACTTTGTTGTCAAAGAGAAAAAGATTAGCTAAGTGGGATCTAATGTTATCAAGCTGTTACCTAATTGTTTATATGTTAACATACATATTTCTGGATACATGCATTCATATAACATATATGTGAGTAAAAATATAATCTAGTGTGGATAATAGTGAAATGTTGCTATGGAAACCACTATTTTATATAGTATATACCAATAAAACATTTTTTAATGATAGGCTTTAGAGTGTCCGCAAACTATTGCTCTGAAGTTGGAGAGCTTAAGTTAACACAGGCTGAGTGTTCTGAGTGACTGACTCATCCTAACAAATTGATCTATCACAGACTTTGGTCATTTTTGTGCAGTTAGTCACTTATCTTCGTTTGAGGGTTAACTAAAATACCAGTGTGCTTGTCTAAGATAATAGAACTATGCCTTTAACACTCTATCGATAAAACATTACTCTTCTAGTACCATTAAACCTGGCATATAAGAAATCCCTTATGTCAGTTCTCTGTGAATCACTGAAGTATAAATTTGAGGAGTATAGAAAATATTATACTTGCCTCTGATATCTAATTTTATAAACATATCAAAGTATACCCTGGGAAATACTCTGGAATTACGGCATATTAATGGAAAAGTATTTTGTACTGTCAGTAATGTAGTCATATAGATGATGTAGGAAAATCTGGTCTCACAGAAAAAGTCATATAAAATGCCAAGTTTCTTTTCCTGTGTTGTTATTGGGTTGGGCTCGGTACTATTCCAGCTTTATCTTAGGAATAGTTCTCTCCTGGGTCTGAAACCGACTTTCCTTGTCAGTGCTTGATTTCCTGATAGATATAAGATGGATTCTTCTTAAGCAGCTTTCTTGGATGTTGGAGAGTGTCACTTATGTAAAACGGACTTTCTGTTAGGGAGAAAACGCTAGGAGAGGCCACACCTTCTGCTTCCCCTCGACATCTGTATGTAGTGCCTCTAAACACACAGTGGCCACGCTGGGAGAGGACAAAACTGACTTGGGTGTGGTTGCTCAGAGTGAAGAAAATGCTTGATACTTTACCTTTGGGACTCCAGTTTTACCTTTGGTAAGAAAGTACTTCTACATCGCTACTGAATAGCCACAGAGAACAGCCTGCCATTAATGACATGTCCCTGTTCGTGTACCTGCTAATAATACATGAGATAACTGGCCACACACGTGTTCGCCAGTTCTGGTTAGTGTTACTTTTGTTTGCTTGCTTTCCCTGAAGGCAAATTGTTCCAAGCAAATGCAAGGACCTGGAAGGAAGAGAACCATCAGGGAAGATGGAATTGAAAGTAGTTAAGAAATGCAAGACAATGAGTTACTATTACAGACTGTTAAATGGGAGGCAGGCTCAAGTATAGACTTCATCCTGACCTGCATCCTATATCTACCTTGACCAATGACACTGCCTTGGGGGATATTTTCTTCTTCCTGTCTCCTCCCGCCTTCCTGGGTAGTAGGACTGCCATGGTACAATACCCTTTCCCAGGAATCCCAGTCATCTCCCCTTCTGCTGACATACTAGACTGTGTACGAGGCCATAGACACTGTTGTCTACCATCCACGAACTCAGATTTTATTTCAGACTTTTGCTCAGAGTCTCGTGAGTTGTGAAGAGAACCACATTTTTTTCTCCTGGTTCTTTAGACCTCTTCTGAGAATCTGTGGTCCTCTGAAAAGTTCAGTATCTTGAGGTTACTGGCTTAAAGTCTCCATTCTCATGTTGGTTGTCAGGTAAATGCTATCCTCAGCTAGACTAGGCTGTCAGCAATTCTTTGACAATGAGGATCTTAAGAGAGACATACACAGATCTTATCTATATGGGAAGTAGAAAAAGGCAAGATCTCCTGAGTAAATTGGAATCATGGGACCTTGGAAGAGGGTTGAAGGGGAGGGGAAAGGCAGGGAGGAGAGCAGAGAAAAATGTAGAGCTCAATAAAAATAAATATTTTTACTTATTTTTAATAAAATAATAATATAAAAATAAAAATTAATAAATTTTAATAAAATAATAAAATAAAAAAATAGATTTCAAACTTTTTCATGGTCTGGTGTTTTATTTCTTTAATCGGGCAGAGGGATCTTTCATCCAAGTATGTGCAAACCAAGTCTTATATGGCATAATACAACACTGGAAATGGTTTTCTCTGCTGCTTTGCCTATCCTACAAACTGGCACATAGGTTCTGCTGCACTGGAGGGAAGAGGTTTACTGCAGGGGAATGACTCACTGGATTTTAGGTTAGTGTGTGTCTACCAGAGACCCCATGACCTTGGTCACCGCTTTCTACCTACTAATCTATAATCAATCACCCAGGCCCCTAATAGGCAGCAATACCTGGAGATCCTATGCACTGGGGGATATCTGGAAGATGGGAGGGTTTAAAGTACTTGGAACCAAAGTCCAGGTTTCTCCTAACAGTGTCTTCCTTTGTAAAATGTAAAGTAATTTGTATTAAAATCTTCATAGGACTATAGGTAATACGAAAATAATACACACTTTAAACTTAATATTTAATGGGATCTCAAAGGAGGGACTTCTGAAGATGAAAGTCAAAGTGCTGGTTAGATGGTTCAGCAGTTTAATAGCGGTTGCTGGAAAAACTGACCATCTGATCCCAACCCTGAGACGCACATTGTGGAAACAGGAATGGTTCCCAGAGCTATCCTCTGGTCTCCCCACATGTCACATGTGTGTGAACACACACACACACACACACACACACACAGAGTCCAAATGTAAAGTAATTTTTTTCAAAAGTCAAAGTCTGTAATTTTGTGCTCACAAGGTGAACCAGTACTTCTTAAGAAACATTTTGAAGCAGACTACCCCTTGTAAAGTTCTCTTTTATAGTCTCCTAGTGCTCTGAAAATTGTAACCATGACCTGAAGGTCCCAGATTCCTCCCAGGGCTCTGTGCTTCTTCGCAGTCTCTTGCCTCCTCCCACCTCTGTACTTTTGGGAACTAAAACCTCAACTTCTCACCCCACGTTCATCCTGAATTTGTATTCACACTTATTTGTGTAACCCATCTAGTAACCTGCCCTATAAATCTCAGCTTCAAGAAGACAGTGAGAGAAGACGAACCGTTTAAGAGGCTCTGCATTCACAGGGTGGCCAGAGATTTGAATTCAAGGCACTAAGCTCTGAAGCCTCATTTACTTCTCTGTTGAGATGGACACTAGAAATATTAACCCTGTGACTTGCTTGCAAAATGAACCATGTATGATACTTTTAGCAATACAAGTGAACTCAACATTTCCTATCTGTGCATACAATGTGTTTCCTCCAGCTCTAGGTTTCTTGCAGGAACCCGCTTCAGATGGAATGACTTTTAAAAAAATCAAGTGGGAGGCAGCGGTCCACTAGGACTCAGAATTTGGAAGTTGGATGACAGAGAATCATAACTTTAAGATCATGTTTGACTCTATAATAAATAGGAGAACAGTCCAGAATACATGAAATTTTACCTCAAACACACACCCACAAGAAGGCACGCACGCATGCATGCATGCACATACAAAACCAACAACAACTGGACTAAGTAAGGGCCTTTTAATACCATACAAATATTTTGATTGTAGTACTCATTCAAATATTTATAATAAAATATAACATAAAAATAGAGCTTTCGTGTGTATCTATATGATCCTTTCTGTGTCATAGGAGAGAAATTAAAATGCCTCAAATAACTAAATTAGATCATGGATGTGTGGATATAAATCAGCCAGAATAGTGCCTCGGCACATGGCAGCTGCTCAATAAACTGCATCATTTGAAGTTCGATGCCCTGGGTTGCAATTCTCACATCTTTACTCATTATCTGAGTGTCTGTGGACAAGCTCTTTAACCTTTAACCTCTTTGGGCCTTTTCCACATCTGTAATGTAAAATACTATCAATATCTTTCTCACTCAGGTGGGATGAAGGACAGGTGCATTAATTTACAGAAGAATTAGGAGATGGGGGTATATGAAGGATGCAAAGTATTTATTAAATAAAACACTGTTAGCCATTTAAGGAACAGAGTGATTTGATTGGAAAATCTTTTGCAAACCACACACAGTTATTACCCCCACACAGAGAGAGTCAAAGGCAAAGAGGAAGACGGAGACACGTTTACACTAAAGTATCCTCTGAAGGTTGCAGAACAGCTTGCAAAAATAAGTTCTCTCCTACCATGTGGGTACCAGGGTTTGAATTCTGGTGGAAGTCTTGCCAGCATGCGACCTTACCAGCCTATGTAGCCATTTTGGTGACCCAGGGATGACATAATTTATTCTAAACTCTGACACATGTGTCACATATATGACTCTGATCAACATCTGTGAGAAATTTTTATGATATCTCATTTGCTTCTCTTGATACTTTCGTGCCTCCCATTTATTATCTAACTTTATTTTAAGGGACTTAGTTCATTGTTTTGTTGTTGTTCCATTTTATTATTTATGTATTTATTTATTTATTTATTTTGATTTTCAAGACAAGGTTTCTCTGTAGCTTTTGGTTCATGTCCTGGAATTAGCTCTTGTAGACTAGGCTGGCCTTGAACTCACAGGGATCTGCCTGCCTCTGCCTCTTCAGCGCTGGGATTAGAGGCGTGCACCACCACCACCTGGCTTATTTTGGTTTTTGAATACCTGTTTTTTTTATTAAATTTATTTATTTATTTATTAAAGATTTCTGCCTCCTTCCCGCCACTGCCTCCCATTTCCCTCCCCCTCCCCCCATCAAGTCTCCCTCCCCCGATCAAGTCCCCCCCCTCATCAGCCCAAAGAGCAATCAGGGTTCCCTGACCTGTGGGAAGT